>NW_026057589.1:19678087-19978087 GCF_023721935.1 Panthera uncia
GGGGGGGGGGGGGGGGGGGGGGGGGGGGGGGGGGCAGGCAGGAGAGAGAGACAGAGAGAGAATCCCAAGCAGGTTCTGTGCTGCCAGTGCAGTACAGAGTCTGATGCAGGGCTCGATCCTGTGAACTGTGCGATCGTGACCTGAGCCAAAACCAAGAGTAGGATGCTTCACTGATTGAGCCACCCAGTCGCCCTGTCAGTGCTGAAAGCTTTTAAGTTCTGTTTCATTTTAATAAGGGAGGTGTAGTTCTAATGTAACACACACAGCCCTATCTAATTATATAATAGATCACATTTGTTTTGACATTTAAGGTATTCTTAACATGTTTTGCAAGCATTTTTTGGTCCAGTTTCTACCATATATTGTGAGTCCTTTGCATGAACATATTTTCTATATTCAAATTCTTTGTATTCTTGTATGTGACACCCACTGCAGATTGCAGGGATTCAGTAAATCCTGGTAACTTGCCAGTTTTAACTAGTAGATAAGATAGTTCTTTCAAGGTTACAAAAAACTTTAGCAATTAACAGCAGAAGTGGTCTTAAGCTCTTTTCTTTCTCTTTAATGAAGATATTTTTATAGGGGTATATTACAGACATATTATATTTTAGGCATACAACATAATGATTTGATGTTTATACATATTGTAAAATAATCACAATAAGACTAGTTAACATCCATCACCATATATACTTACAGGTTTTTGGTTTTGTTCTGAGGGTTTTTGTTGTTGTTGTTATAAGAACTTTTAAGATTTACTCTTTTTAGCATTTTAAAGTATGAATACATTATTAAGTAGTATTATTATAGTCAGTATTTAAGCTCTTAAGGAATACATTTAGGGAAAGATGTGTATACATTTCTGTTGATTTGGTAGCATTCTTCCTATGATTTCCACTTCTTAAAAACTTTTTTTCTGTTTAAACTTACTTATTTTAGAGAGAGAGAGTGAACAGGGGAAGGGCAGAGAGGGAGGGAGGGAGAGAGAGAGAGAGACAGAGAGAGAGGGAGAATCTTAACCAGGCTCCATACTCAGCAGCTCAGCACAGAGCCTGACACAGGGCTGGATCCCATGACTCTGGGACATGAACTGAACCCAAATCAAGAGTCAGATGCTCAACTGACTGAGCCACCCAGGTGCCCTGATTTACACTTCTTAAAGAAAGTGATAGGGACACCTGAGTGGCTCAGTCTGTTAAGTGTCTGGCTCTTGATTTTGGCTCAGGTCATGATCTGGGGGCTCATGAGTTCCAGCCCCAGGGCTTGGGGCTGACAGCGTGGAAACTGCTTGGAATTCTGTCTCTCCCTCTCTCTGCCCCTCCCCAGCTCAGGTGCTTTCTCTCTCTCTCAAAATAAATAAATAAACTTAAAAAAATGGTTAAAAAAAGGTAACAATAGATATAATTTAAGTACTTTAGCTACTGTCATTGTCTAATCTATTAAGCACATAATTGCTCCGTGTATGCTTTTAAAAATACATCCCGTTTGACCATATCTTACTTCATATTTATTTTGTTTTTGAACAACCTTTCATTGTTAGTTCAAATGATAGTTTTCCTGCCCAGTCAAGTAGATGTTAAGTACAGGAGGGAGGCTGGGTCTCTGGAGTATCAAGAGTTCTCTTTTCCGCTGGCTCCTTTGATCCATTGTTTGCCTTCTATCTCTAGAGTACCCACCTGACCCACAATTAGCATTTGATAGCAACCGTGGGGCCATAGTTTCAGAGATATTTAGCTACCCAAGGCTGCAGCTGAAGCAAGAAGTAAACACACCAAAAATAGATAGATCTGCCTTGGTTAATGAAGATCACAGATGGAAATACTTTTTTTTTTCTTTCCTGTGGACATGGTGGGATTTTAGAACCGATGCTATTAATCAATCTGTCCTAAAACAGAAACAGTTGCAAATATGTAATATAGAGTATCAGTGGAATAGAAAACAAACCTTTAACTAAGCCTGATTTTTTTTGAAGTTGGAAAATGTTGCCAGCCTGTTTTTTATGTAATTGAAAATGTTTAGAAGCTTTCCTGAAGAGTTGATTAATATATCGGAATCAAAAAAGGCAATTTTGGGTCTAATTTTGTTTGTTTACTGTGTAGTACAGGATTCTTGGCTTTGAAATTCTGCCATGCAGGGTGAAAAATGACTGTCAGTGTGAAACAAAGTAGTCTATTGAAAAGAACATTGTGTCTAATAGGGAACAGCTGATACCAGCCTAGTGCATGCTCTCTGGAATTACAATATCTCAATCAGTCTGATTGGTGCCTGTGGATAAAGGAGAGTCCACATTTGGCCAACTGTGGCAGGGGTTGGGGGTAGGGAGGTAGTCTCCCCACCCACCCCGACCTCTTGCTGCAAGAATCCCACTATGGGTAGTTGATGGGAAGGCACTCTGGTCTAGGCTGGAGGAATTAGGATAGTTTGGGACCTTGAAAGGCTGCATAAACTGCAGTATCCCCACAAAGGTCGACATGACATTGTGAGGGATGGGTTGCATAGTTTCTGTAGGAGGGCCTGGAGTTTTACTCTGGTCCCAGAAGCTTTTCTGAGGATGTCTTGATATTCTGAATCTGAATGAACTAAAATAGGTAGCTGTATTTTGGTACTCAGCTTTTGGAGGAAGAGGCTATGGTTCAAGAAAACTGCTAGAAAAGTAATGAGTGAACTCTTAACTAAGAGTTTCTGCCTACTTGGTTAAAACAGCACTACTCAAAAAAAAAAAAAAAACCATAAAAAAAACAAAAACAAAACAAAATAAAAACCCAGGAGTACTCAAAGAGACAAAAATGCCTGTCCTGGAGTGATTTTACATCCTGACTTTCTCAGGCAAGTGCCAATTTCAAATATTTTCCCATTATTTCAATCATTGACATGTTGCAGAAACTCCATATTTTTGTGGCTAATAGTACTATGCTTGCTAGATGGTCTTTCAAACTCAAAAGCAACACGGAAGTGTTTTTTAGGATCTCAGGTCTTGGTTTGGGGTTCAGAAAATAAGGTCACTGTATGAGGTTGGACTGAAAATCAATCCATACCAAAGGGGTGTTTCTCATGCCTTTGGGTAGATACTAAAGTATCTGAGCCAGGTTGTCACATAGCCACTGCTTGAGTATCTCCCCTGATAGATTGGGAGCTCATAGCTCAGAAGGCATCTAATTATAAGTAAGCATTGCCAGACCTGTTTCCTATAACCTTACTCCTCACGGCCAACAGAGAATGTCCTCCCTCTGGTTTTGTTGTGATGGTTCTTCAGATATGCAGGGAGTTACTTTAACCCCCAACCTGCCCCCCTCTGCTCCCCCACCAGTCAATCCTCTTTCAGACCAAGTTTCACCATGCCCTTTAATCTTTTCATTCGTAACAAGATTATCACTACCCTAGGGCTTTAACACTACTTTGGCTGTGATTTTCCTGATCTGGCTTGTGCAGAGTAAAACTGGATTCCCACTCCCCTTTAAAAGCCTCCGATAGGGGCGCCTGGGTGGCGCAGTCGGTTAAGCGTCCGACTTCAGCCAGGTCACGATCTCGCGGTCCGTGAGTTCGAGCCCCGCGTCAGGCTCTGGGCTGATGGCTCGGAGCCTGGAGCCTGTTTCCGATTCTGTGTCTCCCTCTCTCTCTGCCCCTCCCCCGTTCATGCTCTGTCTCTCTCTGTCCCAAAAATAAATTAAAAACGTTGAAAAAAAAATAAATAAAATAAAAGCCTCCGATAATGCAGTTTAACATACTTTTAGTTCATTTGACAACCATAGCTTAATGTGGGTTCATACTGAGCTTGTGATCCATTGATGCCTCTTGGTCTATTTCAAATAAATGACTGTTTCCTCCTGACCCTCACCCCCACTGCACCTCCACCATATGTACCTGGGCATTTGATTCTTAAAATTGGCATATGGGACTTTACCTTTATACGTACTATGTATATTTATATTTTGAATTCTGACCTGCCATTCAAATCCATCAAATTCTTGTAAAATCTCGATTTTTCATCAAATGTGCTGTTTTTTTCTGCCAGCTGCAAATTTACGGAGCTTTTCCATGTCTTCATATGTGTATCGTAGTATTGTAAAGAAGCATGCACTTTGTAGTGAGCCAGATCTTGGTTTTTAACCCAGCTTTGTGTACCTGATGCCTGATGTTGGCATGTTACTTAAACCCCCCAAGCCCAGTTTACTCCTATGAAAATGAAGAAGACAGTACTTTCTTTAGGTTTGTTGTGAGCATTTATAATAACACAAGTGTCTATCACGTAGTAGGTGATGGTGTTAGTAATAATAAATGTTTCATTGACATGGACTCAGAATCAATTCTCTTATTTTCTTTATCCTTATCTGGGTCAGAGTTAATATTTTGGATAGGGCCAAGGACAGGGTTGTGTAGCCTCTAGATACCATTCTCCATGTTGACATCCATTGATTAGACAAATATTATTGAGTGATACATATTTATTGAGCTTAACTATGTTTATGTACTATTCTAGTGATTAGGGTCACAGTGGCAAAAAAAAAAAAAAAAAAAAATGGTAAAGTCCCTGTCCTTATGAAGCTAGCATTCAAAAGGACAAGGCTACCACATAATGTAGGGATATCATTCACAGAGAATTTGTTGGCTGTGCAAGAGGAAGAAACAGACATACGGAGATAGACACACACACACACATATATGTATCATACATAGTATATATAATACAATATTTAGATAATGGTAAGAGCGAAAGTATATAATATGTTATCAGAGAATGGCAAGAACTGTGTAGAAAGATAAAACAAGGGACTCAGAGTTTAATAGAGGGCAAATGCTATCTTATATCAGATAGGTTGGAAAAAACCTCTCTAAGAAGGCAACATTGGGGAGAGTCCTTGTGGAGGGAGGAAGTGAGCTATGCATGAAGGGAAGGGTTCTAGTCACAAGGGCATTGATTCATTAATTCAAGCATTTTTGGTATGAATGGTCAACCAGGTATTTATTTCTTTAAACATACTATCTTATCCACCAGGTCCCAAGAGTATTAAGAGATTTTTTTTTTTTTTTTTCTAAATATGCTTGCCCTCATTCATATAAATGTCAGATGGGTCTGACATTGTTTGGGGGCTATGGGGAGGCACAGCATTTGTATTTTCTTGTCCATATGAAGGCCTCTCTGCCTCTGGTGTTGCTCTCTGAGTAAATGTGCAAGTTCATAAGGTATAAAGCAAAGAGGACCCATCAGTCATCCCGATCCTCTGAATTGACCCTTGTGGTGCACAGGGTGATAGAAGCCTCATTCAGGTTGCTCTCACATCCCTAGCTATGGGTGCAGCACCCCACGTTCACCTGTCCTTACACCTGTGAAAAAGAGGCATGTAGGATCTTTATTATTTCTCCCCAGTGAATCCATCCTGGTTCCTCATGATCACAACTTCCTTTTCTAAGGACTCACACATCATCTGTCTCACCATTTTAGAATATTACCATGTTTCACAATCAAGCTTGCACATCTATAGATCACAGAATAACACTTTTCTCTCCTCATTTTGAGAAACTGGAATACTATTTTTCTAACCCCATTGCCCCCAGTACCTTTTCTCTTCTCTATGATTTCTTAAAGATTACTGACAGGGCCTCTTAGATTACATCTGCAAAGTCTCTCCCACACTCTGGGATGTAATTTGATGTAATTTGTTTAGGCCTGGAGACTTGAACTCATTTAAAACAGCAAGATGGTCTCCTGCTATCACTTTAGTTATCTCATACTTCAGTTTCTTCTAAACTACATTTATTCAGCCCTCCTGAGCTTAAAGATCATTCTCCTTGATACCAAAGATGGAAATACAACAGAAGTTGTGATCTATGACTTTCTCTTTGTTGTTTGTTAATGTTATATCATCTGTCCCAAGAAGTGAGTGTGTTTTTAAGGTTCATCTCTTTTACTTTGGTTGTAGCTGATAAGGGGTGTGTGTGCTTCCAGGTTTGTGGATGAAAGCCTTAAGCGTGTTTCACATAGGCATATTTCGCAAGAGGACATTGAGGGATTACCCTCCTATCATGTTATTTCAGTTTAATACTCCTGTGCACATTTTTCTCTTGTTTAGTATGCAGTTGTAAGTGAGGGCTCGAGCCACAACCAAGGGCAAATCCTGGCTGTTGCACTTACTATAGCAGTGAGACCATGGACAGGTCAGTTAGCCTCTCTGCATCTGAGTTGCCTTGTCTGTAAAGTGGAGATAATAATGCTTACCTGGTAGAATTTGAGCGTAAACGATTTAATACAAGGGGCTTAGAATAGTATCTGGCACACCTTCACCATCATCATTTCTAATGTATTCCCATCATCTTTCAAATATATTTTAAAAATTCTGACCTAATCAGAGTTCCTCATGAGCCACAGTTTGTCCTGTGGTTAGGGCACATTCAATCCAATTTTTCATAAGTTGTATCTCTTTGTGTACCCCATGTCAAACAGTGAGAATTGGTATAGACAATGATGATGTGAGGCTCTCAAAGACCACGAATTAACAAAGAAAGATTAAATTACATTTAGTGTACTTATGGCAGGGGCAAAATAAATGGACGCATTTTTATAAAGACTCCGATTTGAGTCTAGTTTGAAATAAAAAAGAACTTTCTTCTCAATCAGAGAATCCAAGTAGCCAGTGCACCCATTTCCAAGCCTTCTGGCTTAGTTTGAATGATAAAGGAAGACTTATCCCAGATGAGGCCAAACAAATCTGTAATACCTCATGGGAATTGTAAAATATTATTTCATAGCAGTGTGAAAAGGTAAATTTGCAATCACCAAGGGAACCCTGAGCCTCTCAGATCTTTGGACCATATTAGGGCCTTTGGAATCTTTGATAGAAGTTGGTTGGTTGCTGTATGGGAGGATTCTTTATCCTCCTGCCTTTATGTTTTCAAAATGGATTTTCTTTGGCATGACAACCGTTGCATTCTTGGCCTTCTCTGATTGGAGAAAGAACTAACATACTTAGGCTTTTCTTCCTTGGAGCTCTCCTTTCTACAGGATACTGACTCCTGGTAGAAACTTATAGAAGCAGCCACTGCTTGGGTGGGGGAGGTCCTACAGTAGTGTAGTGATGACTATGATTGGTGGGTCAATCTGCCTAACTGAGAAGCAGTATTAGCAAGTCTCTTCTGTCCAGACCTCAAGTCAAATTCTCTAATTAGTTTTATCAGTAATAATAATAAAGCTGACACTTTGATTTCTGTTTGTCTCCTCTGTCTTGTTTCTCAAGAGATTCTTAAGAAGAGGCAAGAGGGATGTTATTTATTGATTCTTTCATATCTCAAACAATGCAAACAGTAAGAGTGAAGGTAAGCAATATTCGTTAGCTCCCTTCTTTACATGTAACCAAGGTGTGAGCCAAAACAGTCTTTTTTTTTTTTTAATTTTTTAATGTTTATTTTTGAGACAGAGAAAGACAGAGCATGAGCGGAAGAGAGTAGAGAGAGAGGGAGACACAGAATCCGAAGCAGGCTCCAGGCTCCGAGCTGGTAGCCAGAGCCCAATGCGGGGCTCGAACTCATGAGCCGGAGATCATGACCTGAGCCGAAGTCGGACACCCAACTGACTGAGCCACCCAGGTGCCCCTGAACCAAGACAGTCTTTAGGCAACCTGTACAAAAATTATCTGATTGACTTCCCCCTGGGTAAATCTGCCCTTATTTCTGTCTTTCATGGGGGTCAAACAAATAAATAAATCTGGAAACTCATGATGGAAAAACAGCTATTGGCAGCAACTAGGTGGAGGGAAAAGCTAGAAGGAATTGATTGGAAAATGACTCTCAGGATTGGGGCGGACCTCCTGTTATTTAGAATAGAAAGTAGCAGAGTGTCAGTGCCCTGGGGCCAACGGGAAGTTTGAGCAAGATCAAGAGCACAGGTAATATAGGTGCAGAGAAGCTAGGATGAGAAATTTCTTAAAATTGTTGTCTTGTACAACAATCCATGCTGTTCCTAGATACGTTTGTAGTTCCCCCCTTAACAGCTGCATACCACATTTTATTCTTGCTGAGCCAGAGAGAGCTATGGAGTCAACTAGAAGGTAGAAAGAAAGCAAAATGTGGCCTGGATGTATAGGAGATGAGACATAGATATAGATGTTGAGAACCCCAAAAGTAGAACCAGGTTTAGAAACTGGTTAATGAGCACAATAGGAACAGATTAGCTAGAAGAGAAGATGTGCCAGGCAGGACCTTCCAGGAGTAGAAGGAAATGAGCAAAGGAGAAATTACAGTTCTCAAGCTGAAGAGCCAAGGAGAACTCTGGGGAACCACAAAGTTAATACCAGGAAAGCTTGAAGATAGTAAGTACTCTTTGGGATTCGGATGGAAGGTTGGTTTTCCAAGGGACCAAATACCAGAGTGGGCTCTAAATCCAAAATTCATGAAATACTTACTCATTGATTGCTCTGTGACCGTCACAGTACTGGGCACTCGTCAATGAACAGTAGGCAATATGACCTACTCTTTTTCCTTTTTTTTTTTTTTTTTTGACTCAAGTCTTGCTTTTTTTATTTTTGAGAGAAAGTGAGAGAAAAGTGCATGAGTGGGAGGGAGGGGCAGAAGGAGAGAGAGAATCTTAAGCAGGCTCCGTACGGAGTATGGAGCCCGACGTGGGGCTCAGTCCCATGACCCTGGGATCATTACCTGAGCTGAAATCAAGAATTGGTCTCTCAACCCACTGAGCCACCCAGGCTCCCCTGTGATATGACCTACTCTTGCTCACATGGGGCTTACAATCTAAGGGGAGGTAGAGCCAATTAAAAAGAAAAAGTCGCAGGTGCTACCTGGTGCAGGGCGCCATGGCAATACAGAGGCTGTACCTGACCTAGCAGCTGGGAGTTCCATCTAAACTGAGACCTTCCTGAAGGACAAGTCAGAGGTAGGCAATCAAGGAAGAGCATTCCAAGCAAAGTGGGTAGGATGTGACAGGGCCTTGGGGTGGCCAAGAAAGAATTAGGCATTCAGAAACCTGCAGGTGGGTTGAAATCAACCACTCCAAGTGCTTTTTTTTTCTTTAATGTTTTTTTATTTTGAGAGTGAGAGAGTGAGCACAAGCTGGGAGAGAGGGAGGAAGGAAGAGAGAGAGAGAGAGAGAGAGAGAGAGAGAGAGAGAGAATCCCAAGCAGGCTCTGTGCTGTCAGCCCTAAGCCTGACGTGGGGCTCAATCCCATGAACCATGAAATCATGACCTGAGCTGAAACCAAGAGTTGGAGGCTTAACCAACTCAGTCAACAAGGTGCCCTCAGGTACTTTTTGTAGATAATCACTTTGCCTGGAGTTTGAATCTGAAGAAAAGATGAAAATGGGCCTTAGCAAGGTCACCAGGTAGAAAATGTCCCTTGGTGTCTGTTCCTTGGGGTGCCAGCAATAGAGCAATAAAAAGTAGCCTTGAGAGGGGCCCAGGTGAGTGGAATGGGTGCTGTGAGGTTCTCTGGAAGCCGAGGCAATGGGCAGGGCGGGGGTTGGGGGGGGCAGCATACTGCCAGATGCAGAAGAAAAGAAGAATACTGCCTAGGAAAGTGGACCTTGTGCATAGCCAGGAGGAAAAAAAAGACAATTTAGTTTTATATGTTACATTTTAATAATAGTCATTTGTAACTGCATAATGAAATTTGTGAACAAAAGTTCATTTCCAGAAGAATAATCTCTAACTGATATGCAATGCCTCAGTAGGATTTGGCCAGGTTTTAATTTTAGCTTGAATAAATAATGTAAGATACTAGGCTGGGTGAGATAAAAGGAAATCTTTGTACTTTCATCTCTCCATGATGGAAATAATAACTACTTTATTTCAAAACAAGTTTCCAATTAGTTTCTGTGAAATATTATTATCCCCTTTTTCCAGATACTGTAGCTCATTTTGAAACTTAATTTTGATAATATATAAACATTTTTTAAACTTACTCTACAGGAATGACAGTTATATTTGGAGAGAGGAACACTGTTGGGCTGGAACTATATTATTTGGGACTGTTCTAAATAATAGTAAAAATAACAAAAGAGAATTAGTCAAAATGTAATCTCTTTCATGACTATTCATGACCTGGCGTGGATTTCTCTTTAGACCATTTCCTTTAAGGTTGTTCCATGGACTTTTTTCTTCAAGACTAGTAACATGTCACTTAAGGTTATATACTCTCTTGTCCCCTTTTAAAAAGCTGGTATTATTTAAATAATCGCTGAGCTCATTCAGTAAACACCTGAGTACTAACTGTGTGCCAGACCCTGGGCCAGGTGCTGGGGCTTATGTAGTGAATCTGGTAAATGTGACATTTGCCTTTGTGGTGCTTACTCTAGGGCTACCTGAGAAATTCTGAGGACACTTTGGGGGAGAGGTCTTATAGAAATAAAGACCCACGTTTTAATTTGTATTTTAAGTCAGGACCTGACCATTATCAATGAATCATTCCAGATGGATAAACTGAGGCACAGATTATTCGGGCTCAACCTGTTAGTAATAAAGCGGTGACTTCAGTTGAAAAGTTGGTCCCCTGTTGAGTCCTTCACTCCCTAAGCCCCATAAGCTCACTTTCCTACAATTGCCATGTACTGTTCACTCTGTTTTTCTTCCCTCAATGTAGAAAGGCAGACTGGTGATACTATTTTTCAGATGAAGAAAACAAGGCAGGGGGAGTTTTACCCAAGGCCACTTATCACTTTTATGGAGGAGCCAGCATCACAACTCCTACCCTTTGAGTTTCCAGGCCGTTGCCTAGCTACCAAACCTCCCTGCCTCTTCCACTGCACAGCAGCCGAGCAGGCGCTTAATAATCATAATTGATGGTGCTGGCTAAAAGGGAGAGCTCAGAGTGATTCTGGGGAGTTTGTTTTTACATACCAATGAATTTTCTTCTTCTTGTGGTCAATAACCTGTACCCATTTGTTTTAGATAGCATCCCTGTCTTAGTCCACAATGAAGCTTTCTTATCTACACTGATGATTTCTCTTTTCTCTCTTTCTCAACTATTCTTTCTGGGGGAATCTAGTTGCTGTTTACAGGTATCACACATTTTAAAGAAATATTTGTCTTAAAACAAAACAAAAAACAATGTCTGGCTTCCCACAGAAGAGCCTCACTATAGCAGTTTTAAGGAATAGAATGCAGTTCAGTGAAAGTTAAATAAATTCCACCAGAAAGTAACACTTCTTCTTAAAGTATTAGCTCCACTAGTTATTTAACTATGTTAAAAATATTTGAGCACCTGTTTGTTCCAGATACATCCTGAATAGAAAGATAACTTTGTTTATCCTTTCAGTGATGATTTATTGAGTGCCCGACATGTGCAAAATACCATGCATATGCTGGGGATTCTGTACTTGTCGTTATGTTGCAGATAGTCCAGGGAGGAGAGTCAGACAGTCTGAGAGGATCACATGAGTAGACGATTGCAACTTTCACATGTGCCTCAAAGAAGGAGCACATGATGCTGTGAGTGCCCATTACGGTGGCTTTAGCAGTCAGGGAAAAGTGGTACTCCAGTTGAGTTGTGATGAATAAGCAGAGGGAACTAGACAAATAGGGAAGGAAAGAGCATTCCAGGCAGAGGAAACACATTCAAAGGCCCTGTGGTGGGTGAGAACATGTGGAGTCCAGGAACTGTAAGACTAGCATGGTTTGAGTAAAATAAGAGGTTGAGAGGAAGCTGGAAAGGCAGGTAGAGGCCAGACTGTGCATGGTATCAGATGCTTGTACTGTGTTACCTCATGGCCTCAGCCTGCTTTCAGCCAAGGCTATGTGGATCGTGCCATGCAAGCTCCCACCAATTCTGTGCTGACCTCATTCCAAGTGTGCCTGGGGCTTCGCTGGTCCCCAGGCCTACTTCCCTTATAGGAGACCACCGGCAGTCACATGTGAGCAAGTCTCAAGTGCCAGGGAATTAACACCCACAGGCACCCCCCCCCCCCGGCCCCCCACCCCACCCATTGGTGGATGAAAGCCTATAGGTGAATGCTTCTCCCCTTTGTCTCTGGGAGCAATTCTGAAATGCATTCCCCACACTCCCTCAGAAGTTCCCTTTGGATTGATCACAGCTGCTCACAGGGTGGTCCACTTGCTCATTCATTTCCTCCCTTTCCCTAAACCATGAATGACTCCTGTTCCTTGGGGTCACTTCCCAAATGAAAAAGCACAGGCAAGCTTTTGTGTTCTGTTGTTTGGGTGGGTGGGTGGGGGGAGCCAGAGAAAGATGCCATGTGAAGGAACTTGGAATTTTGTCTTTGTCTTAAAAGCTGTGGAAAATGATTGTTTTAACAGGATGGTGAATTAGCACTTTTGCACTTCAAAGAGATCATTTTGGCTGCAGTGTGGAAAATGGATTGGAGGAAGGCCAGGGTAGGTGAGGGTGGAATAGTCTAGGCAAACATAGTTGGAACAATAAAGATGGAGAGAAATAGATTTCAAAAATATTCAGGGCTCCTGATTGACAGGACTTGGTGACAGATTGGCTATGGCAAGTGAAGGAGAAGGAGGTATTTGAAATGACTCCTAGGTGTCTGACTTTCTTAGCTGAATGGATGATGATGCGCTTCCCTCAGATGGGAGACTCTGGAAGGTCAGGTGTAGGCGAGGGAGTACCAGTTAAGGTTTTGTATGAACCTAATAGAAGCTGGCTTAAACAAAAGGGGGATTAGTTGGCTAACAGAAATGGAAAAAAAAAAAAAAAAAAAAAAAAGGTAGACTGGCTTTAGGCAGGACTTGTTTAGGGACCAAACAATGTGACAAGGATCAGTCTCTCAGCTTTGCTTCCCTTGGGTACCTTTGGCTGCTTAGGGGGGAAGCAAGATGACCACATTCTCATATGACCAAGTACAGGAAGAGGGCTTTTCTCTCCAGGAGCCAGCTAAAGCATCATGGTGACTCATTTGCTCTGATTGGATTATATGCCCACAGGCCAAGAGACACCCTGTTTAGGGGGATAGGATATGTGGATTGGTGTAATCACTGCTTACCCCTGGTTGTGGATGAGGGTGGGGTCAGTCTCATGGAAACTCATTTGGCCCAGAGTGGGAGGGATGAAGTCCTTGAAGGAAATTGAGATGTTGCTGCTGTTAAGTAGGGGAACATTGGTGCTAGGAAAGTAACCAACAGTTCTCAATACCACGGAGAAAGTTCCTGAGTTTTGTTCTGAACATGTGTTTGAGGTACCTTTAAAGATCTTCAAAAGACAATGGATGCATGGAGTTAATTCAGAGGAGAGTTCTGGGATGGATGTAGCTTGGGAATAATTTGCATAAAAGTAGCCCTGAAACTGAGGGAATGGATAAAATTAACTAGGAGAGGAATACATACTGAGAGGAGAAGAGGACCACGGACCAAAGATCAAGTGTGGAAGCATTCCAACATTGAGTTGGAATTCTCCTAGGTCAAGGGTAATTAATCTGAAAATAAGGAATAAACAAAGAGGTAGGAAGAAATCTTGGAGCACTGACTTATTTAATAAATAATGAATGTGACACATAATAGCTGCCTCCTTGGAATTCACAGTCCAGTAACCAGACTTGAGTTCAAAATTGATGTAGAGAGAAATTCAATTTCCACAAGTTAACGGTTGTATTAGAGGCATAAACCCCCAGCACATCCAGTGGGAGCACAGAGAAGAGAATGGCTAATTGTTCTTGGCAGGGTAAAGGGATCACGTGAGAATCTTAAGAGATGAACAAGATTTTGCCATTTGGAGAAGGAAAAAGTTCAGGTCCAAGTTCAACTTACATAGAAGAGTCGGGAAGGAATCAGAAGTAAGGGATGACAACCTAAGCCATGAGAAATTTAGGAAATAGGCAAAGACCTAGTAAATCTATTGGCTAAGGAGGAAAAGCTGGGGGTATCGTTTGGTTATGTTTTGGGATGGCTACTTATCTGTGAGCTTCACTGTATCAGTCTATCACTGCAAAGTATATAAGTATATAAGTATATAAGACAACTTATAGACTCAGTCAACGATCATAACAGCCAAAGAAAGGAGGCTGTACAATAAACAAACGGAAAACCAAATAAATAAAATCGGTAAGTTGACTGGGGATGGAAGAGTTAAGAAAGTTACATATGGAGCAGTAACCATAACATTTGCAACTAACTAAGGCATGTTTCTGAAGGAAGTATGATTTAGGGATCTGATTAGCCAGAAGAGCTTGGGGATGGGGCACACTTTCCAGGCATTTCAGGCAGAGGGTAGCTGTGACAGGCACAATAATGCCCTCAAAGATGTCCACATCCTTATTCCTAGAAACTGTGAATATATTACCTTACATGGCAAGGAACAATTCAGGTTGCAGATGACATTAAGCTTGTTAATCAGCTGACTTGAAGAGAGGGAGATTGTTCTGGATTATTCTGGTGGGTCTCATTAAAATTTTTTTTTTTTTAACATTTATTCATTTTTGAGAGACAGAGAGACAGAGTATGAGCCGGGGAGGGGCAGAGAGAGAGGGAGACACGGAATCTGAAGCAGACTCCAGGCTGTGAGCTGTCAGCAGAGAGCTCCACGCAGGGCTTGATCTCATGGACTGCGAGATCATAACCTGAGCCGAAGTCAGATGCTCAACCAACTGAGCCACCCAGGTGTTCCGTGGTGGGTCTCATTTTAAATCATAAGGATCCTTTAAAGTAGAGGAAGGCAGAAGAGGAAGTCAGAGAAAGATCTGAAGATGCTTTGCTGCTGGTTTTGAAGTTGGAGGTAGGGGCCATGAACAAAGGAATGCAGGCAGCCTCTAGAAGCTGGGAAAAGGCAAGGAAGCACATTCTCCTCTGGAGTCTCCAGAAAGGAGGGTTCTAACTCTGCTAACATCTCAACTGTAGCCCAGTAAGAGCCATTTTGGACTTCTGAGCTGCAGAACTGTAAGATAATACACTTGTGTATTTTTTAAAATTTTGGTTTTAAAACTTTATTTGATTATGAAAAAATTGTGCATTGCAAGAATTAAAATAATTTGAACAACAACAACAACAACAAATGGCACTCTGATTAAACTGTATTTTACAGCCTGCAGGATACCTTGGGCCAGCTTGGTTTTCACTAGAGATTTCCCTGCCAGTCTGCCACCCACCGCCCACCCCTCCCAGCTTCTTTCTTCACCAACATGCAAGTTCTTTTCCTTCCTTGTCAGCCAGAGAGGCCCATTGGAGAGGCAGGTTCAGCCTTCCTTGCCAGTAGTTCTTTGACTTGAAAAGGGGGCAGCACAATCATTTAAACTGGATCCAACCTCTTGGCTTCTTACAAAGTTAAACAGCTCAAAGAAAGAAGATAAGAAGACAATGCTTGTGGAACAGACAGTATGTATTGGCTTGCACACCTCATTACAATTCACCTGCTTGTGGCTCCCATTCAGTGGTTTCTTCTGAAGGCAGTGGATTTTTCTCTTGCATTTTTATCTTCTTCAGTTTCTATGTATCGAATTTCTCAGTCTCAGCCATATGGGGTTTGTCAGACATAGTTGTAGAGGAAGCTGAGTGAGACATGTGAGCTGGCAAAGTCTGATCTGTGCAGTGGCCGCTGAGTCTGAATTTGTGTGGTTTTAAGCCAAGTGGCTGAAATAGTCTAATGGATGAAAGACATAGAGTTGGTTTGCTTCTGGAATAGACAGAAACCAGTTGGAAATAGGGGAGGCCATGCACTCAAGATGTTATTATTACCTCTCTTTGGTTAATTTAAAAAAAAAAATTTTAATTTGGGATAATTTCAGACTTTTAGAAAAGTTACAAAAATAGTGCAAAGAATGCTTGTGTATCCTTCACATAAGTACCTAAATTATAACAATTTAACATATTTGCTTTATAATTTTCTCTCTCTACGTAAATAAATATATACATGAAACATATAACTACAACGTATAGTATATAAATATAGTAAATATTCTCTCTAATATTTCACTATGTGGATATTTTATATTATGTATTATATATAATTTATTGAACTGTTTGAGTAAATTGAAGATATGGTGTCCTTCTCTTCCCCAAATACTTCAATGTGTGATTCTTGAAAAATATAACCACTGTACAGTGACCAAAGTCAATAAATTAAAAACGACACAGCATTATTAGGTGATGTAAAAGCCTATTTAAGTGTTGCCAATTGCCTCATTCATGTCCTTTACAACAAAGAGAATATTTTTTTTTCAGATCCAGGATCTAACCCAGGATCATGTGTTGCATTTGGATCTCATATTGTTTGCCTCCTTCAGTCTGGAGCAGTAATTCAGGTTCTCTCTGTTTCTCATGATTTCCACATTTTTAAAGAGTACAGCCAATCATTTTGTAGACTGTCCCTCAGTATGGGTTATGTAATGGTCTTTTGTGATTAAGATTCAGGTTATGCTTTTTGGCAGGAGTTTTCAGCATTGGTACTGTGTCCTTCTCTGTGCATGATATCAGGAGGTACTTGCTGAAGATAATATTGCCAGCTTACTTCACTGTAAAGTTGCTATCATTCTCTTTATATTTAATAAGTGTCTTGGGGAGGTATTTTGAGACAATACAAGTATGTTGTTTCTCATTAATACTTTCACTTGCTCATTTTAGCATCCATGATTCTTGTCTGAAACAAGTAATTCTATGGTGGCTGCCATTTAGAGATTCTCCAATTATTCAAACTTTAAATCTCTGAGTCTAGCAGGTGGGATTGTTTTTATTTTTTTATTTTTTTAATTTACATCCAAGTTAGTTAGCATATAGTACAACAATGATTTCAGGAGTAGCCCATCTATTTAGCCCATCCCCCCTCCCATAACCCCTCCAGTAATAAGAGGTGGGATTTTTAAAACATAACCCCAATACCTTCATCTCATTTAAAACCAAATGAACAATAATTCATTAATTTCCCAATTATCTTACAAATTTTAAAAGCTCTTTATTTTGAGATAATTTTAGACTTACAGAAGGATTTCAAAAGCAGTGTAGAGGGTTTCTATATGCCAGTAATTTTCTGTTACATCTGTACATCACATTTGGAAGAATTGACAATTTAATAATACTGAGTCTTCCAGTCTATAAATGTGATTATTTGGATCTGCACATATTCTGTTATATATTATAACATGAATGACATATATAGAACTAAATTTCATTTTTGGAGTGCTACTAAAAATGGTATTTAAAAAAAATTTGAATTCTAATTTGTCACTGCAAGTGTGCAGAATTGACTTTGTATCCTGCAGAGGTGCCAAACTCATATACAAGCTCTAAGAGATATGTCTGGTGTATATTTTGGGATTTTCTATATAGACCATCATGTCATATGTGAATGGAGATGATTTTCTTTCTTCCTCTCCAATTTGTAAGCCTTTGATTTCCTTTTGTTGTTTTATTGCACTGGCTAGAATGTGCCCAGTATGATGCATTCAGTATGGTGTTGAATAGGAGTGGTGAGAGAGGACATTCCTGGTTTGATCTGAATGGGAAAGCATTGAGTTTTGGGCCAATTGGTTGTCCTGAGACCTCATTTTCCAATGAGTTTGAAAAAAAAATTGAATTTGAAGATTTGTAGTTTCTGGCATTTTAAGAGTATTTTTTAAGTTTATTTATTTTGAGAGAGAGAGAGAGAGGCAGAGAGAGAGAGGGAGAGATGGAGAATCCCAAGCAAGCTCCACACTATCAGCACAGAGCTCAACATGGGGCTTGAACTCACAAACCTCAAGATCATGATCTGAGCCAAAATCAGTAGTCAAATGCTCAACTGACTGAGCCACCCAGGTGCCCCTGGCTTTTTCCTTTTTGGTTGTACTAAGTGTGGGACTGATGCTCAGTCTAGCTGTCTATATCCCCAAGTGGAAACTGGAGGCTCCACACGTTTTTTCTCACAACTGTTTGAGTCAGAATCCAAATGAGATTTATATAACCTAATGTTGATATGTTCCTTAAGTCTCTTTTGATGTATATTTTGTTCTTCTTTTCCTGTCTATTTGTTCTTCTTGCTATTTTTTTTTTCTGTTATTGTTGTCAAAGACACTGAGTTGTCTATTTTATAATGTTTCCCATAGTCTGAATTTTGCTGATTACATCCCCGTGGTATGGCTTAATATAGTCCTCTGCCCACTGTTTTCCCTGTAAATTGGTAGTTAGATCTTGAGGCTTTATCAGAATCAGATTTATTTTTCCTTGAAAATTCATAATCTGGGTATTTCTTTGTGTGTGTGTGTGTGTGTGTGTGTGTGTGTGTGTGTGTATGATTTATCAGCTATTGATGTTAGCTGCCCACCTGTCTATATTATGGCTTTTAAAATGCCTTTCTTTTGGGGTGCCTGGGTGGCTCAGTCAGTTGGGCATCTGGCTTTGGCTCAGGTGATGATCTTGTGGTCTGTGAGTTCCTGTGTCGGAGTCTGTGCTGACAGCTCAGGGCTTGGAGCCTGCTTCAGATTCTGTGTCTCCCTCTCTGTCTCCCCCTCCCCTGCCCATACTCTGTGTCTCTCTGTCTCTCAATAATAAAGAAACATTAAAGAATAAATAAAATAAAATTCCTTTCTTTTACTGTAACGAAGATTATAGTAAAAATTTGTAATGAAGTTGAAGAAAATGAGGCTCAGAAAGGTTAAGTGACTTTCCTAAGTCAGCATGTCCATTTAGTAAAAGTTGTAGCCTGGAACCTGTGTTTTGGGAATGCAAGCCCTATATGCTTTCTATAAGCATATTACCTTTCCAGACATTGCATTATTAAGCAGTAGGAAGATCACTTTTCCATCCTGAGGTACATAAGGCATATTCATCTCTTTTAGGAAGATTGAATTCTCTTTTGCTTAGATGCATAGGACCATACCAAATGATTATTCAAAAAAATATTCCCCTCAAGTTCTGGGTTACATCCCTTTTTATGGATACAATTAATTTTTTTTTTTCATGCTAGTTCTAGTGTCTGGAATGGTGTCTAAACTCCACTCTGAATCCTGAGCACATTTGGGCTTCTGCTTCCTACTCCAGTGCTACAGAAGAAAAGACAACATGAACAGATGTAGATTAAGTACTACAAAGCAATTTGTTTCTTTTTTATACTGCATTCAAGACTTGCTACTAAAATTTCTCCTCCACTTGGAAAGAGAGAGGGGGGAGGAAGGAGAGAGGGAAGGGATAATGTTGCAGTTGGTTTTTATCTACCACCTAAATTTTTCATGAGTTTGTGTCTAAGGTGATATAGCATCTCTCTTGGGGGGCAGGCAATTCCATGAATTATTGGCTAGTGTTTTGTGGAGACAACTGAGAAAAAGACATTTTTAACTCTATAAAAATAGATTTATCATGTTCAAATCAACCAAGGACAGACATCTATCTTGACCTGAGCATTCACTTTTCAACACAAGTGGATGTACTCAGATACCCATCCTGTATCATCTGATGCATGACTGTGATGTTCCTGAGCTTCTTTTCCTAAAGAGGACATGAGCTTCCCATCCTGCAAGTATTTCCTTGTATCACTGTATTATTAAATCTATAATAATAGGGATTATTATTGAAATAATTTTCAGTCTATTTCAAATCCAATTTTTGAATTAAGGAAGGATGAACTTGGCTTTGCCTTTTAACCACAGGGTTCTGGGAATTCCTAAGCAGAGGGAAGGCTCCACCTCCTCTGCTTTCTCCTACACAGACTCAGAAACTCTTCGGTGTGAATGGACTTTTTGGCCTATATTAAACATTTTGCTCTGTGTTGGGACAAATGGAAGTATTGGGATCATGCTGGGCATAGGAGAAAATGGAGCAGAAACCCAAAGAACATACCTAACTTTGGAAACAGTGTTAAGAGTCCATTGCAAGGACCACAGTGAATAGATATAAAAGCAGGAGTTAAATTTAGCTCCCTACAACTTTTGGAATATTAAGGTAATATGGAGTTGTAGTGATTATCTGGTTCAATCCATTTTGGGGAGGTGACTTACCTAAAGTCACAAAATTGCCACTGGCCAAACAGACGTTGAAGTTTTGTTCTCTTGAGCTGTTCCTTGATCTTCTCTTCCTTCAGCATCTGAATTCAGAAAACCTGGGCATAAGGTCTGGCCCTCTTGTTAACTTCATCTGTGATCTTGTGCAAATCACTCATTGTCACTGAAACTCATTTTCCCCATCTGAAAACTGTGGATAATGATACCTTTCAGGCTGTAGTTGACTAAATGGATTTGGAAGCCCTTCGTAGAAGTAAAGCACATAGAGGAGTTAGTAGAGCTGTGGAATCAAGCTGACTCTAGTTGGATCCACTCATATTCCTTAGGAAATTTCATGCTGTATCTAGACTTCTTCCTGAACACCTTGGGTGTGAATTCAAAGCCCATTAACATGCCATGCAATAAGAGGTGGTGAGGTGGTCAGCCACTTCACCTCAGTAACATCATCCCCAAGAACCCACTTATAGTCTGGAAGGAATCTGACTCTTGGGAGTTGCTGTAAAGATTATGTGGGCATCCTTTAGCATCTTCTTTCTGCTGTGAAAAAATATATATAGTTAATAGATTTCACTACTGTCTATAGGAGTGTTCACTAGGGATCTTTGGAAAGAGTAATCTTCACATTTAGAAGTATTTTCTCATTATGGATAATGGGATGATGAGGTGAAAAATGATCTTGGCTACTTATGATTCTAAAAAGCCTTCGGACTGAATAATGTTTGGTGAATTAGACATAATGAAAGCAAAGAAATAACTCATTTACTACAAGGTCCACTTAGTTATTTAATCACTTTTACTGTCATACAAATATGCATTCCCATGCAAAGTGGTGAAAAAGTTAGTAATGGCATAAAATGCAGTTGTATAATGACAGCTCTCTTATATAAAGGGAGAGCTTCATTCTGGACAGTTCTGTGATTGAACCAAGACTCCTTGTGGCATGGACCTTGTAGAGGGGCAGTGATTGGAATCCCTCACCTTGTCCCTAGATTATTATACAATGTTGAACAGAGAGGCATAAAATTGGCAAGTTAGACCTGGATTTTGTTTGTGCTGAAATGAGATCATTAGTGTGAAAATACTTTGGGAGAATACTGGCGGAATATGGAGTTACTATTACCTTAAATTTTTAGAAAATATAGGCCAAAGAAGGGAATGGATGCTCTTAGCCACATATTCTGAAAATATTACCAGAAAAACCAGTCCTAGAGTTATGACAGGCACCAAAATGCCCCATTTGGATTCTGGTGTCACCTGAAATTATTAGCAAAAAGCACAATTTGCCAAATCGTGTTACAGACACTGAGTGTGCAGGAACTCGGTGATGTGGGGCGGCCAGTGCAGAGAGGAGCGATTAGAGGGAGCTACACAAATCTTAAAGAACAGGAGAAATTTAAGTAGGGGGAACAGGAAGGCACATTCCAGGCCTGTAGTGGCTGGAAATCTGTAAATGGTTCTAACAGCTGGGGCAATGCTAGTGTTGTACCCTTGCCCTTCTTCTGGGTCCCCAGAGTTTTTAATAATGAGTCAATTTGAAGATCTTGCTCAAAGATGAGCACAAGTGTAGTCGTGACACAGAAGATGGCAGCACTGGATGGTGAAACTTTTCTCCCCTCTCAGTCTCATTAAACTGTAAAGCAAGTATTCTCTCCTTTAAGAGAGTTGCAGTAATTGCCATCATCCTCCTGGCTCAGCTCTGCTTCATATCAAGAGCTGTGACAGAGAGAGTATCTGTTAGAGCTCTACTGTCCAACAGAAGCTAATGCAAGCCACGTATGTAAGCCACGTGTGCAAGCTACATATGCAATTTAAGTTTTCTAGTAGCCACATTAAAACAGTAGAAACAAATCTGATGAAGTTATTTTAATATATATTTTATTTCACATCATATATGTAATGAGTATAAGAAATTATTAATGAGACAATTTATATTCTTTGTTTTCAAAACTAGTCTTCAAAATCTGAGTATATTTTACTTTTTTAGCACATCTCAATTTGGACTAGCCAGATTCTAAGAGCTCAGCAGCCACATGTGGCTTTTGGCTACTGTATTGGACACCACAGGATTTTCTTCTCCCTTTGAGATGTGGCTCTGCCTGAGTTCAATTCTGTATTTGAGGATATATTTCCAAAGTATCTGGGTGGGGTGGGGGCATCTGTCCATACCTAATGACACATCCCAAATCAGCTCCATGTGATCTAAAAAGTTAAAATATTTACCAGAATAATTTGTATGTTGTTGTAGAATCTGGGTCTGGAGTTCTCTCTTGTCCAGCAAGAGCGGGACACAGGAGAGAGGCTAATGTCTGGGAGGAGACAAGAGCCCCGAGTAAGGGTCCTTTCTTCCTTATTATTAGGATCAGAAGGCTTACAAGTGAGATGGGACTACATAGAGAGACAGTGAAATCAGGAACATTAACTCATGGGCGTGGGGCAAAGGGGGTTTTGGAGATATGCAGTGTTAGGGGTTTGGGTCAATACAAAACAAGATTCTGGTGCTGGGTGGAAGGTTATTTACAACAAACATGAGATCCCACCTAAACTGGCCTAGGGGACAAGAAAGACAAAGCATGCTACCTTAGGGTCAACAAGGCATCTTTCTTTTGCTAATTAGCTCCTCTCTGGGCAACTTCACCCTGCTGCAGTCTATAGCCCTGTTTACCTAATTTGGTCCTTTCTTCCTGCGAAAGCAGCTTTCTGCTATTGTCCTATACCTTTGTCCTATACTGGGGGCCTTTCCCCCCTTTACCTAATTTTACTTACCTAATCTTGTTTACCCAAATTTGGGTGTGCTCATCCTATGGCTTTATCATCTTTATGCCTTATTAGCCCATCAGTGCAGGCTCAGGGAATTCCTAAGCTTATTCCCCAAGGTATGTATGTTAGTTTTCTTAATTTTGAACAGAAAAAAAAATCACAAAAGAAACATTTGGTAATCTACCATCATCACAATATAAAACTTATAAGTAATGAAAAAGTCAAAATTATTATTAAAAGAAGGAAGCAGATTGAAGGAGATATTTGCATTTATTATGAGAGAGGTTTTAATGAATACCTACAACATATAAAAAACCTCATTCACGTATAAGGAATAAAATTAATACCTCATTTGATTTATGGGATATAATTTATAGAAGAGAAAAAAGAGAAAATGAAAGCATTCAATTTGTTTATTCCTTAAAGAAATGAAAACCAAACTATCATTAAAACAAGGTAATTTTTTATACTTACGAGTGAAACTTACGGAACCAGGCTGGAACTCTGGTGGAAAAACCAAGTGGCACTTGGAGATCTTGGTGGATCAGAGATTTATTTAGCACTGGCAGACTCAGAGGAGACTGTTTCTCCAAAGATCTGATCCCCGAATGAAGAGGGGAAGGGTAATTTATAGCTGTCAGCTTCCATATCTGTGGTGGGTTTTCGCGTGGGCGACAAACAGGGCAAGAAGAACCCGTAAGAGGGGTCTCCAAGCTAGAGACCAGAGGTTGTTTTAGTCCTATTGGCCATCTTATGGTGTAAAACTTTATTCATTTTTCCCAACATTCCGCCCTTTGATGCCTTTTTAAAAAAATCTTTTACTAGGCCATCACTTTTTAGCTCTAGGGGTTGGTACCTCGGAGGGCTAAGAAACGTGCTGCAGTTTGGCGAGCAGCAGTGTTTTCAATAAAACGTAGCAGGGTATGTAATATACAGGGGCCAATGGTCATAAGTAAAATTATAGAACAGAGGGGCCCTGCCAGGTCGGGGAGCCAGGATGCCCAGTCTTCGAGATCCCATCCTCTCCATTGACTGATATTTTCCTATTGTCTACGTTGAATTCTTTCCTTGAGTTCCTTAACCTTAGTTGTAACTATTCCTGACTGGCTTATGAAATAGCAACATTCCTCCCCCAGAAAGATACAAGTCCCTCCTTTTTCTGAAGTGAGGAGGTCGAGGGCTCGCCTATTTTGGAGGGACACTGCTGCCAGGGAGTTTATTTGGCTTTATCAGGTTCCCAGGGAGTCTGCCATCTGTTCCATGGCCAGTTTGTTGGTGCAGTCTCTATTAGCCCGACAGCAAGAAGCAAGATCAGGGCGATGACACCAGTAAGGGGCAAGGGCTCGCAGAGTTGCATCCAAACCCCAGGGCTTGTTCCACATGTTGGTTCCTCAAGCTTCTGCCGTGCGCAGGCCAGCCAGCTTCTGGGGTGTGGCTGGAGCAGGGCTGGAGGTCTCCGGGGATAGTGTCTTTTTGAGGGTCAGTTTAAGCGGGTTGACTGGATCTGGATCACTTCGCCAGGTTCAGGGTTCCTCTGAGTTGGCCTTCTTAGCTCTGGAGTGATGGACCCATGGGGTGATACCTGAAACTGAATCCTCTATTTGGTTGTTTGTCTGTAAAGTCAACCTCCAAGTCTTCAAAAGGGGCGGGTTTCTGGTAACTGTCAGATCAGGTTTAGGGAAGATATGGTTTGCATATTTAGAGATCCATCCTATTTTCCAGTTGTTTAAATAGTCATATGCCCATGGGGTCTTATTATTATTCCCACAGAATAATAAGCACAGAAGATTGTCTGTACATAAAATACTGTGACAATTTTTCTGAAGTTTACCTCAAGTTGTCTAGTTTAGGCAAACAACAAACATTTAAAGACAATCAGAACTAGGATTTAACATCCTTAACGGTGCATTGTTGAAACACAGTTTTTCTCTTTAAAACCCCCCTTTCCAGAGATAGCCAAATTGAGACCAATGCATTTGTGGAACAAGTCCAGTCTTAACAAACCTGGCCTAATTATTTACATAAGCTCAGCAAGAATAGCGATTGATCATGAGGATCTTTTAAAGTTTGCTTTGCTGGGACCTTTTATAAAGATTCTCTGGGTTGAACTTTTAGTAGCTTCTCCAGGCCAGAAGCCAGGCCAAATACTTGCCATCAGACAGGCCTGCAATACCTGTAGAATTGGGCAAATTCCTCTTTATGAGATCCCCAAGATATCCTGAGGTTCCTGACTGGCCAGGAAATGAGCTTCTTTACTTACCTGGTGAGGCTGCTGACAACTCTGTAAGCAAGGTATCAGGCCAACATTTCCAAGGGGCTTTATGGCTCCATGTTTCATAAAGCCAACCTTAGTTCCTTAAAGCTGTCTGGTCATCTGAGTCCATGAATGCCATCCTCAAATATGACATTCCAGTCAAAGCCTTGGTAACATAACCAGTATTTCCAACGATGATGACCTGTTATAAGATGAACAGATTCTTATTGAACTTATGCAAACAATTGTAATTGCCATGAAAGAAGGAAGGAATACTCACTGAGAGTTTTTGAATTTCAGGGGAGTTATGTAGAGAGAAAAGATAAATGCTTCAGTTTATAAATGAATACTTTATGATATTTCTGTATATCATAGGTATCTTAAGAGAAAGTTTCCTTAATCTGGAAGGGCAAACAGAGAACCAGCAATATTTTCAACAAGAATCACAAAACTATAATCTTCCTCAGTTCATTTAATCCCATGTTCCTAATTCTTGTTCAATTTGAATGCAGCTTTTTAGTTCTGGAAATTCTTACCCATTTTAGTATTAATCTTAAAGATGTCAAAAACCTGTATTTGTCCCCAAAGTCCTTTGTATAAATCTCCTTGAAGAAGAAACACGTTTTGTGAGAGAATAAGAACAATTATAAATGACAAAATCTCAGGAATAGACATTGTTAAAGATCTGATGAGAGTTCATTATGATGCAATTGACAAAGAAATTTGGTTATTTCTGTCACACATAACACTTCAAGTAATCAGAATATTAAGTGATGACCTTATACCAAAACATTAAAGCTTTAGGAATTGCATATATATTTGGGCAGTTACAGCATTTACCTGTGCAGTACAACCTAAGGTTTACCATTGTACGACAGTGCCTTTCCAAGTAACTTAGCATCCCAAATAAAAGGGCCTAATTGGTCAAAAAGACTTCATTTGCCATTTAAATCCTGGGAAGTTTATTAAAACCTTAAGAAGTTATAAATTCATCCTAAATAGGATTACAGATTATTACAATTCTTAAAATTTTATTTATTCAACCAAGGTGGCAATAAAAGATCCCAAAGGTGAATGTATAGCACTATATAGTTGTTACCAAAACCTAGCTCCTTTAACATTGAGAAGTTTTAACTAAGTGATCAAAGACCTGATAAAGATGAAACCTAAAACTTTGGTTTTCCTGGAAGACAGACCTTTGTTTTCATTGTCTTATCAAGAGCAGATTAACAGTCCAAGAAAATTTTATCATTTGAGCAGAGAAAAAGCAGAATTTCAACCTATTATCAGTGTACTTTTAAAATTCCATTCATCTCAACCTTAGTCCATCCTGAGCACACACAAAATTCCCTTCCAAAGATTTCCCTTTATGAACCTTCTGCAACTTTCCTTTGCCTTCACACTTTGTCCCAAAGGCATTTCTCTCCAAATAACCAGTCTCATTTAGGACAAAATTACTTTCTTCTATCCTCAACAAAAATGTATTTGCATTCCTTGTATCTTTCTTACATACCTCCTACTTTCCTACATACAGGGTTGCTTTCCTTATTTCCATCAGTCTTAAGTACACTTAGCAGAATTTTAACTCTTAGGAAACCTTTGTCTCCAATTGAGGACTTAGTAACCAACTGAGAGGTGTTTACACCAGAATTTTTTTAGATGGTAAATTCACGAACCAATTAGGTACAAAGTGTGTTTTCCAATAAGTCCAAATAGCCTTAATTTCTCTGCAATAAGGAGTTAAAAACACAAACCTGTGTTCAGTAATCAAAGGTTAGCAATTTATTTGGAGCAATTTAATTTCTATTTGGAAAAGATAGCCAAGTGGGTGCGCTTTACTCCTTGACCTTGAGGATGGGAGGAGGAGCCAATGAATGGTGCCTGAGGCACTGAGGAGGGTATAGGAACCAGTTATGTAGACCACTCCCAAGTTGATGCAGAAACAGCAGGGGGAGGAGAAGGCAGAAAAGGCAAGGTGCCAGGAGAAGGCAAAGAAGGAAAACCTAATTCAAAACCTTAACTCAGACAGAGGAGCAGGCCCCGTGTTTTTTCTCCACCAAAGTGGAAATACGGAGTCCACATCAGGCCAGAGAAGACCGGGAATTTCCTCTAAACAAATGGCGTTTCAGCAGCTGCTTGGGAACATTCCTTAAAGTCCCCATCCCAAGGTAGACTAACCACAGTTGGCTCCAATTGTAGCTGTTTACCTGGGAAATGAGGGAGAATCCCTCACTCTATTAGGGGTAGAGGAACAGGAAGAGAGAGTCAGTATCCCCTTCAGTCTGATTCTATCTCAGCCAGACAAATAAGGTCCCCTTCTTGAGGTTCCTCCTGATGTCGGCTGGGTTTCTTGTCCTTTCCCTGGTTGGGACATTTATTCTTTTAATGTCCTTTCTCCTTGCAGTAGGCTCACTGACCCCTTGCTAAGGAGGTTCTGGGCCTCCTCCCTTTTGGTGGCTAGACCTTCCGTCCTTTTGTTGTGGCTCTCTTGTGCCTCTGGAGCAAACAGGGTGTAAGCCTCCCATAGCCTGTCATAATAATCCCTGGGGGAATCCCCTTGTTGCTGGGCCTGTTCACGGGCTTCTCAGCCCCTGCTCTGATTCCCCCAGAGGAGAGCCTCTTGGTACCGGCAGATATGGACCGGCATCTGGAGAGCACCTGCGCCTGGCTGAGGGTACAGTCTGACTGCTAGTCCTTGTGGGGAAGGGTTCTCTGGGTCTGGGAGGGGAGGAGAGATGGGCAGCACGTCAGGGGCTGGAGGAGAGACAGCTGGGGGAGGAGTTTCAAGCTCAGGGGCAGTGGGGAGGGAGCCCAGTGAGTCACAAGGTGGCGGAAAGATGGGATCTTCCTCTGGTTTCTTGCAAACACTAGGGGAGTGGTGGGTTGCTTCTTTGGCTCCCTGGGTGAGTCTCTGGATAAAGCAGCTAAAACCTTTGCCTGGCTCTGTTTGCTATGGATGAATTTCACCTAAGGCAGAGGATTTCGGGCAATTTCAAGCCAGGAGTCAATGTGTGGAAATTGATCAGGGTGACCTAGGTCTCTGGAGACAACATGCCAGATGCTGTGGACCATTGGGACATCCAAAATTCCCTCAGAGAGCCCTCCTACACCAAAAGTGGGCCGTTCTAACTCACACAGGGTCCTTAATGTGCCAGGGGTTATCTTAATTCCATTGTCTCCCCAAAACCCCATTCTTTCCTCTGTCCTGACCCCATAATGTTCCCGTGAGGCAGAGTCGCAAAGACAGAGGGATGGGGTGCCCCCTCTAATGAGGAGACCGGTCAGATGCCCGTCTGGCCGTGTCCCGAAGGAACTTAGGTGACGCTTAGCCGTAGCAGTCTCAGCTTTGTGCCTTATGATAGGAAACTATTCCAATGCCACCATAGGCTGTGTGCCATTCACCATGGAATTGCGGACAGGCCCATTCAGACTCCATGGGCTTTTGGGGACCTTAAGGGCATCCGCCCACGGAGCCACAGAATCAAACTCAGCAGGCAAACTAGACTGAGTTGCACATTCACACTCACATACACACCAGAGGTTATTACATTCCCTCCCACAGAATTCCTACCTGTGAGGCCTCTGAAGTCTTGGGGAGTGATCAGGTCCCCCTTCCACCCTCGCCAGTGGGCCTGACTAGACTGGGCCCAGCCTTACCGGTTCTGATGTTGGGTCCAGGTCATCACCTGCCAAGTCTCCTCAAGTCCGATGAAAATGGCAGAGTGGGGCTGGCCCGAGGCAACCAAGCAGGAAACTGTGGAAATTCAGGCAGGGCATACCTTCTCTCTTGAGATCCATCATTCTGTCACCGCCTCGCTGTTCTCCCAAACTGGTGGCAACAATTGGCCAGAGCAGTTGGGTTTGCTGGTCAGGGAACCAAGTATGTTACGGAAACAGGCTGGAATGCTGGTGGAAAAACCCAAGTGGCACTCGGAGATCTTGGTGGATTGGAGGTTTATTTAACACTGTTGAGCTCAGAGGAGACCGTTTCTCCAAAGATCTGAGCGCCGAATGCAAGTGGGAAGGGTAATTTATAGTTGTCAGCTTCCATATCTGTGGCGGGTTTTCATGTGCGTGGCAAACAGGGCAAGAAGAACCTGGAAGAGGGGTCTCCAAGCTAGAGACCAGAGCTTGTTTTAGTGCCATCAGCTATCTTATGATGTAAAACTTTATTCATTTTCCCAGCAAGACAAAAATGATAGTGCCCATTGCTGAGAAAATTATAGTGAAAAGAGTACATTGGTAAAATCCTTTTTAAATGCAGTATGACACAATGGAATTAGAACCTTAAAACTATTCCTTTCATCTCACCTGTAATTCCATTCCCGGGTATATATCCTAAGAAAATAATCCATCAGAAGAAAAGAAAGTATATGTTTCAGAATGTTTATTTCCACTCATCTATAATAGTGGGAAATTGGGGGGTAAGTAAGCAAATGATACTAGATCACCTTAACCTATAATTATGTAGCCATTAAAGTGGTAATTATGAAGATTATGCAGAAAAATGTCTAAGGCATATTAAGTGGAAAAGAAGAATGTAAAATCTCAAAGTACATTTTGGTTATAACAACATGAAACTATGTCTGTGGATAAAGACCAGAAGGGAGTATATGAAAAATGAAAAAAAAAAAAAAAAAACAACTATGTAAAAGGTGGAGGGATTATGAGTGATTTGGTGTCTTTGTTTTATAAATTCCAAGAGAGTGGATTGAGATAGTAGGGAAGGAGCATATACATCTATCTCTTCTCCTATCCAAAGCCTTATGAAATATAAGAAATATGAGCAAAGATATTAAAGGTATAGTCACCCCTTAAAACATGAAGGAGCATGGAATGAACTAAGGTAATCTGTGGACTTTGGGTGATTATGATGTTCAATGTAGGTTCATCCATGGTAAAAAATGTAATATTCTGGCGAGTGGTGTTGATAACGGGCGAGGCTGTGCATGTGTGGAGGCAGGGGCCATATGAGAAATCTGTGTGCCTGCCTCTAAGTTTTACTGTAAACCTAAAAGCACTTTAAGAAAATTAAGTCTTAAAAAAATGAAGCATAGCTGTGTATTTAAAAAAAAAAATTTTTTAATGTTTTATTTTGAGATCGAGAGAGACAGAGCATGAACGGGAAGGGTCAGAGAGAGAGGGAAACACAGCATCCGAAGCAGGCTCCAGGCTCTCAGCTGTCAGCACAGAGCCCGATGCGGGGCTTGAATTCACAGACTGTGAGATCATGACCTGAGCCGAAGTCGGAAGCTCAACCCACTGAGCCACCCAGGCACCCTGAAGCACAGCTGTGTATTTAGACATGGGCCTGTCTCTAGGTTGGTGTCGCTAAAGTGATGAGAGCCAGCCTGATCCCCTTCGTGGGAAGAAAGTGTTCATATATGTACATAAATCCATGTAAAAATGATACAAAGGGAGAACAGAAAGGGATCATGTTTTAAATCATGTAATTTTGGATGTTTGACTCTTCTGCAGCATGAATATATCCCCATGTTAATTATGCAATACAAATTGAAATGAGAAAAGAAATGACAACATTTTTACTAATTTGTTATCTTTTTTACTGTTACGAATATAAAGTGATACTTTTCCATCTATAATGAAAAATGGAAATTGAGAAACCCTGAGGGTGCCTGGATATGTTCCTCTACAAAAGGCATCTTTCGATATTGGCTCAGATTTCCAAATACATCGGGCTAGTTTTGGGGAACATGGACTCCAAAGCGGTTTCTTACATCTGTCAGGGACTTCCTCACTGGCTCCCCAACCCTAGGCGAGAGCTCAGGGACCTTCCCTTTCCAGGCCCAGGCTGGTGGTTGGCTGCGTTTGCTCAAAGGCAGGCTGATGTCCTAATCAGACTGCTTTGCCTGTAGCACTGGCATTTCAGAAACAGTGACAACTGAGGAGAAAGTGGAAGATAAGCACCGTATCACTGGCCAGAATGGGCCTTCCTATTCCTCAGATTAAATTGAAACATATGCCCAATTGTGAATTTTAAACAGTGTTATCAGGGTGTTTGACAGCTCATCCAGGAATATAGTATGGTTCTGTTGAGGAGGCAGAAGCTAGAATCCAAATCTCAAAATTTCCCTTTATACATTGGTAAGTGAGAGGCTATAGGTATAGCTTCCATAGACCTCGGATTCTTGTGTGTGTGTGAGTGTTGCAGGCCATGCCTACATGTGTGTGCATGCACACGCACATTCAGATGTGTACATGCGTGTGCATGTGTGTGCATGTGTGTATTACAGCCCCAGTCTAAAATATTTTATGCTATTTTCCTTAGGAAAATATTCCCATGAAAATACTACGCAAAGATACAATTTTGGCACTCAAGCCACGTTCCCAAGGCAGTGCTGGGCAGGATAGAAGGGTGGTGGGCAGGCGTGCTGGGAATAGTGTAGGGAGCACAGTCTGATGGCAGTTATGCTGTTCAATGATTTAGAATTTCCAGTCTAACTGCATCATCTGTCTATCCATCCACTCAGCAAGGATATTTGGTAAAGAAAAAAGCCACAAAGATATACAGTGAGTAGATTATTAAATGTAGAAAACAGTTTAAGTATCAAATCTTCATGGAATTACTTTTGAAAATGGTTCCTTTCCAAGAATCTTTTAAATTTTAATTTTAACATAATTTTTAAATAACTGATGTATTTATGGCCATAATTTTGTGTTCTTGAAAGGAGTAGCTCATATCAAGATTGCCAGCTTGTACATCCTGTGCAAGATGTGTGGGGCTGAGACAACTGTCAAAGAAGGGGTGTATATGTGCGTGTGTGTGGTTGTGTTTATGTGTATGTAGCTGTGTGTGTGTGTGGTTGTGGTTGAGTGTGTGTATGGATGTGGTTTTGTGTGTGTGGTTGTGTTCATATGTGTGTGGTTGTGTGTGTGTTGTGTGTATGCGTGGTGTTGTGAGTGTGTGTGTGTGTGTGTGTGTGTGTAGTGAGGATAGGAAAGACCAGGATTAGATGAAGAGCCACAGTGAGAGCCCCTATTTTTTTCTTCTTTCCTCTTCTCCCTCTTTCTTCTTTTCCTCATTACTTCTGCCTTTTCTTTTTCCTTCCCCATTTTACTCTATCTTCCTTTTTCATATCTACTGTTCTTTTCCTTTTCCCTGTCATCTCTTTTGTACACAGTTATCAGATTTTTTTTTACTGTTTTATGCTTTAAATTTTTTCAATGTTTATTTTTGAGAGACAGAAAAGTGAGGGGGGGGGGCAGAGAGAAGAGGAAGACACAGAATCTGAAGTAGGGTCCAGGCTCTGAGCTGTCAGCACAGAGCCTGACTCGGGGCTTGAACTCATGAACTGTGATATCATGACCAGCGCCGAAGTTGGATGCTTAATCGACTGAGCCACCCAGGTGCCCCTGAACAGGTTTTAATTGCCAGCTAGAATGACCTATTGCCTAAAAGTCACTAACTGAATGCCAAACCGAAACATTATAAGGCTGTCTAAACTGATCAAAACAACGATTTCATTATATCTTAATGTTTGCTCCTCTCTCCAAGGAGAATGGTGCCCTGGGGGGTTATGATGGTTGTTCAGGAGAAAGAAAAAACAAATTGAGCTCAGATTATTAAATTTTCTGACCATCAGCTTTTTATGTTAACGGGGAGAGTAATAGTATCTCCTTCATAGGTACTCATACTATTGTGAATACAAAATAAGAAACGAGGTAAGCAAAAAATGCTATCTAAATATTAGTTATGATTCAGTGCTCAGAAGGGACAGAGGTCATGGTTCTCCACGGTTTTGCTCTAAGTTTCATGTTTATGTTTCTTATTTATGGCTTGTTTGCAGCAACCATGGATATCCATTGAATTGATGAAACCTTGGTATGTTTACTGAAAACTTTCTGAGAGGATAGTAAGATATTCATTAAAAAATTTAAATGTCCATGGTATTATCTTCAAAGAGTCCCATGGACTGTTTCTTGAGGAAAGCCCACGCATAATTATTCATCTTTGCATTCCTATCACAGTGCCTGGTTCAAGGTTTACACTCAGTAAATACTTAACAGCATGACTGGATGGATCTAGAACTCCACTTGTGGGAGAGGATGGTGATCTAGACCATTATTAAACAGCTAATACCTGGGAATTGAGCACGAAGAGTCCAGAATACTCAAAATGATCCTTCATCTTTATAAAGTTGAACAGAAGCCATAGGTAGAAGCAGGTTTTGGAGTGGCTTTCCTTTCATCTTTAGTGTCTATAAACTCTCAGACTTTCAGGGCTTTTGGGTTCTTCAAAGCTGGCTTTTGGGGGTACCTCACATACCCAGTCCTAAACCCTTCTTGTTGTACTTTCTTTCTCTTCTTATTTCCATTCCTAACCTCTCCATCCACAGTTTCTCCTCTTCCCAGGGACTGATTTCTTTTCCTTGGCCTCTACAGCAGCTTGTCAACCATCCAGTTCCATTTGGCTCCGCTCTAGAATGCGTGGTGGGGGTAGTGGCAATGGTGGCAGCTTTCGGTCCCAACAAGTAGGCCGTTTATATTGCTAGTGTTAATCTCCTCCAGACATGGCCACCTCTTCATTATGATGCTAATAGAGTCTCTGTCACATCTTCCCTGTGGAGTTGTATTACCAAATCCTACTTCTCGTACCCAAGCTTAACATGGGCCATGCCCTAGAAGGAGGATAAAGTTGGGATTGGGCTGAAGAGAAGAAAAAGACCATCCCAACACAAATGAATGAGCTCACTAACATTTTAGTACAGAGAATATTCACTGAGGATCTAAAATTTTGTTCCCTGTACACAGACCACCAGAGCTCATTATTTTCAGTAGAAGCTGAAGTTGCCGGTGCCATTGGGGTTGAAAGAAAGATCTTTTCTGGAAGCTGAAAGTAAAGAGAATGAACCAGAGCAACTGAGAGTGAGTTGTGTGTGAGAGCCAGCAGAGTCCAGGCTCATTGGTCAGTAGTGAAGGGGTCAGAGAACATTACTCATTGGAAGAAGTGAAAGGGAGAGGCCGGTGTATGGTGCTGATGGCCGGCAGCTGAATTCCCTGATAAAAATTTTTCTTCCTCAAAAGCTGTCCCATGAGCAGCACAAATGGGGTCCTAGCTCCATCACTGCATGGCTTTGGAACCTTAGGCAAGTATCTTGAGCTCTCTGAACCTGGATTTCTTGACCATAAAATGGGGTGATAGTAATAGATAATATCTGCTCTGCCTATCTCATAGGATTGTTGCAGCATAAAAAAGGACAAAAATAAATGACCCAAAATGTTAATCAAGTGCTTGTTTTAGGTGAACCAACAGGTCTCACATAGAATAGGAATTATGAGCCAAAAGCCAGAATTACCATTCATTTGTAGGTCCCTGTGCCAATGTATATATTTTTTTCCTTTATTGGAAACTTAGTCAGTATATTTGAAAATCCTATTCATTGGAAGTCACTTCAATCCAGAATTGAGCCAATATGTTTTGTAATTAATATAGATACAAAGCAAAACTAGATTTTTAAAATATTTAACTTGACTTTATCAAATTGATACTATATCAGATTCAGGTCTCAGACATTAGCTTGTGATGAAGTATCCTTTTCAGACACTCACTGTTATCTATGTCAGTGCTTTTAATGATCTCTTACAAGTGCAGCCAGAGTAGGCTCATCTCTCAGGATGTCTGCCCTCTTTAGTATGGGCCCTGGCCATTAGTGCTTAGGAAGCACGGCTGTGACACAGTCACATTCTACCCATTTATTGCTGTCCTTGCCTGTCAGCCTTCTGACAGGGGTGGGTTTGTCACTCTTTGAGCTGGCTCCTCAACTGACATTTAGCCATAGTGGCTTACATTGGTCTTCAGACACCTAGAATCTTGCCTAATTAACAAGGCCACCCACACCCCTCCCATCTCCTCCCCAGGAGCCTCCCACAAAGACCAACTTTGGAGTGAGTTTAGTGCTAAATTCTTAGCTCGGAAACCTGGCTTTTGATTCTGGCTCCTTGTTATGCAGGGAGGGGACTTAGCGTTAAGGAGATGAAAACAAATCTGACTGTCTGGGAAGATGAGATCCAGAGTTGCTGGGCCCAGAGACAGAGTCAAATATGGGCAGGGGGCCTGTCAGGGGAACCTGAGTAGGAAGGAGAGGAAGTGGACGTGGCGGTGCTTATAGCAGGGTTTTAGTGGTGGGCAAAGCAGATAAATGCAATTACCGTAAACTCGTAAATGTGGCCGTTCTCACCGCAGACTTGTGATCCACAAATGGAGGGGTGTCCAGGAGACAGGAGAGTGTGCTGGTTCCATCAGTAATATGTGACTTGATAAGGCTCCTTAGAGGCAAGCTCAAATGGATTGATAATGAAATATAATCTTATTGGTAATAAAAGGAACCTGGCCATTATTGAGATGTATGCTTAATGATCAGTTAAATCTTATGATGATGTACTTAATTCTGATTTGAGAGAGGATATTTCGCCAGGGTATGAAAGAACATATGAATATATCAAAGTGCTTATTTTCCCTCTTTCGGTTTTGGGGATAAGAGGACATTGCATTCAAGTTGAAAAATACCCCTGTACTCATGTTGTTGAAAAGAAAGGGCTATTTCATTGCTATGGATGGGGTTGGATGGAGTCTCTATCCTCAAATAGAAGAACTAAGGCAGTCAACAGCATAAAACAGATAGATACAGATAAAATATAGTTAACTCTCAACTGTCTGTGTGTGGCTTACATTTTTGTAAGTTAACCTATGGCAAATGCATGCAAATCTCTCATGGCTGATTGCAGATATGCACAGAATGGAATGCAAAGTTGTTGGTAAGTTAGATTAAGCCAAATGCAAAAGGTGCAAAATTCATAATGAAAATAACTGGTTACTAATAAGTCCATTCTTTATTCAACAAATATTAAAGAGTACTTCCTGTGTATCACATACTGGAAAAAACATACAGACTCTCCCAACTCGTGGAATGGACCCTCGGGTGCAGTGGAGATGACCCTACAGCAAAGAGTGATCGAGGAAAATAGTATCCAATAGTGAGACAGTGCCAGTGATTCTCAAAGGGTGGTCCTAGATTAACAGCATCAATGTAACATGGACGCTCGTTTGAAATGCAAATTCTCACAGTGCTCAGATGCACTGGAGACCAACCGAATCAGGAACTCTGGGGGAGTAGTCTAGGAATTTGTGTTTTAACAACTTCTACAGGTCATTCTGATTGTCAAGGTTGAGAACCATGGCCCTGTGCGCAGAAGTAACATTGCCAAATGTAGTTGAGGGTGCTCAGGTGTTTCATTTGGATTGGGTGCTGAGGGAAGAGCTGACATTTAAGTCAAGATCTGAATGTCAGGAAAACCCATCCCTGGTTCCAGAGGACAGAGACCCCATGTTGGGGATGTACGTGGCATATTTGAGGAGCAGAAAGGTTGATATGGCCAGAGCATAGCAGTCAAGGGGGAGAGGGGTTCAACTATGGCCAGAAGTATAGGCCAGGCTCAGATAGTGGTGGACAGGGCTTCTCAGATTTAATGGGCATATGAATCACCCAGGGATTCTGCTAAAGTGCGGATTCTGATTCAGTAGCTCTGTGGGTGAGGATTGAGACTCTGCATTTTAGCAGCCTGCATAATGCTTCTGCTGCCGGTCCATGGGCCACACTTGTGGTAGCAAGGGTGTAGAGTTGTGCAATTGCAAAATGCAGTCCAATACCAAAGCTCTGTGGGTATGTGTATGGTGGGTTTGGGTTTATTTAAGTTTTCTCTTGGCTTATCAAGCTTTCACATACACTGAGGCATTGTTCAGTGAGGGGAAGGTTGATTGGATCAGGTTGTAATTGGGACACTTGGAAAGTTTTTGCAACTAATTTAAAAATAGAGGGTATACTTTAGTGCTTAGTGGCAGAATCTGGGTAGGTGTGGCTTGTCTGGACCTCAAGAGGGACAAAGGAAGGTTTGGTTCCTTCAAAACACAGCTGTGTCATCCTCTCCCACTCAGGTGCTGTGCTTTTGGAATTCTTAAGCTGACCAATGGTGACTTCTCTTTATGCTGACTTTTGTTCAGGGTTTTTCTCCCTGCTCAACTCCTGTCTCAGTGGCCTTTGGACTATCTAATCCTTACCTCTCTCCCAAGTCTTAGCTTCCCATTAGTGGTCCAAATTGTGCAGATATTTAGTTTGCCCTCCATCCATTAACTCCTTCTTTAGTACCAAGACCTTGAGATCTGCTGAGGGACATTCCCTCATGAGCCCAAGGCTGAGGACCTTCAGATGAAGCCCTGTGCCCCAAAACTCTATCCACTCAAATTATGTTGGACCCACTGTGGGGACCTCTTGTGTTTCCTAGCCTCATCCTATGTCCCTGCCAGATTCAGCGTCCTACCTGTGCATCCCAGGGCATCTGACAATGATGTGTCCCTGATTGTTGGTGCCATTGGGGTTGTCCCCCTGTCCCTGCCACATGGTCTTTCCCATGGGCAATCTTGCCCTGGAAACTTTCTTCCTGGGAGTTAGTTTTTTTGCTCCTTTGCTCTCTGCTGCCCTCTACTGGGTCTCAGGAGCCAGAGCCCTTCACCTTACTCTACCTTGGAGCTCTTTTGCTCTGAGTACTAAGTACCCAGCAAAGTCCTCTTCCCACATTCGTTCTTTACTTTTCCTGCTCAGCAAACACTAGTGAGGATGTCCTATGTGCCTGGAACTCTGCAAGGCTCTGGGACACAAAGGTGGACAAACAGCCCCTGTCTCTTAGGACCTCACTGTCTAGAGTTAAGACAGAAAGATAAATGACAATTGGAACATGGCTTGAGAAGGGCCAGATGAGAGAAAGGCACAAGAGGGATAGAGCTGGGAGGAAAGAAACCTTTGCATTGCTTGGGGAAGTACGAAAGGCTTCAGTGGAATTCGGAATTTGAGTGGGGTATTAAGGGATGGTCAGTAGTGGGCAGGTTGCTGGGGTCTCAGATTGATAGATTAGGAGGGATAGAAAGGATACTAGAAATTACATTTTGGCTTAGTTGATAATGAGCCATCCAGAGTGTTAGAGGACAATGTCATAGATCATTTAAATTCATATTATCTTTGCCTTGAGGTTTAAGCACTAGGGTCTTTTTATAATCCTGCTGCCTTGTATTTAAGCATATAAAAAGACACACACAAAAATAAGCACCAGGGTTTTCCTGTTTAAAATTAGGCCCACACCCCACAAACAACCAAACAACCGAATAAATAATACACCCACAGAAAACCAAAGCAATAAAAATCTCTTAAAGAAAGAAATAGGTTTCCATGAATTTCTATATTTTTTGAAGAGAGAGATTGTATGCTTGGTGTCTCCTAAAAGCTGAGGAATAGTTTCACTTTTATATTATATGAATTTCTGTGATATATACGAAATAAGAACAGTAAATACATTATCCTCAGAAAGATGTTTTGTTCCTGTTGCTGGTGAAAAAAATTAGCTCACTAACACTTCACCCCCCCCCCCCTCCAATTATGCTATTCTTTCACTGGAGCGCTGCTCATCAAGATAACTGACAGCTTCAATTGTTATTTGTAAAAAAGTTGACATTCAGGCTGGGCATCTTGCCTGCAAAATGGTACAGGCTGAGGATGAATAGTAAGTTAAGGAGCCTGCCTACCTCTCCTCCTCTCCCAGTGCCCTTAGCAGGAGGTACAGTAAACAGCATCTGGCTTAGTAATGTAAATGGGGAGGCATTGGAACTCCAAGGAAGATGAAGTTGTTACATCCTTATCTGGATAAAAGTTGAAAATGGAGAATTCTCAGCTCACTGGTTATTGGAGCTCATGTCTCCTCATCAAGCATGGTCCTTGACTTACCTCTTTTTATGTCCCTGGTTCCTCTCATAGGATCTGGCTCATGGTAGGTGTTTTTTTTAGAATGTTAGTATAATTGGGTTGAATTTTATTGCCCTTTGGACAGAAGTACCACCTTTATGTCTTCTAGTTGGTGGCAGTCCTAGGAAAGAGTTTGCTTTGCTGAATATTCCATGGCACACACATAGACTTGTCACAGGAACTATGGAGGTGCCTTGTTTCTTTATACTCACTCATTATGTTCCCTTTTCTGAATATTTTTTTTACTAATTTTTTTTTAACGTTTATTTATTTTTGAGACAGGGAGAGACAGAGCACGAACGGGGGAGGGTCAGAGAGAGGGAGACACAGAATCTGAAACAGGCTCCAGGCTCTGAGCTGTCAGCACAGAGCCCGACGCGGGGCTCGAACTCACGGACCGTGAGATCGTGACCTGAGCTGAAGTCGGCTGCTTAACCGACTGAGCCACCCAGGCGGCCCTCCCTTTTCTGAATATTCAGGCTGTCCCCGGTCCTTGACACAATCTTTCTAGTATGATTCAGAAAGCCACTAACAGCTTTTGCCAGTCCTTCCTTAGGATTCATCTCTTTCCTGAAATAATTCGTAAGTAACTGAGCTGTGACAACAAAGAGGAGACAGATAGATGTCAAGACAAACCATAGAAAAGTCTATTTCTCCTGGAGTATGAGTGCCCAGTGAAAGAAGTGTGACAAGAATTGAAGAGAAGACTCTTACGGAAAATCTGTACCCCAACTAGAAGGATAAAATAAATAAGTCTGAGGGATTGAGCTCACTACTCAAAGAGCCTCTTACACTTTTACAGTCATAGAATATGGGTCTCGAGAGTCTTTAATAATCCAGTATTGAAAATTTGTGGTTTTTTTGAACGGCATATTTGTGTTGTTCAGAAAAAGATATTCTGATTTACTAAGGCTTAAAGAGAATAGGGTTTTCTTTATTTTTTACCAAAGAAGTCTGGTAGTATTGGTTAAGTGGCTCAAATATATCAAGACCTATCATCACTGCAGTTTTCCTGGACTTTCTTTGTTGCCTCTTTCTTCACAGTTGAAAGAAAGCTGCCATTGTGCTAGACCTCATGGTTGTATTCAGGGCAGGAAGAGGGGGTGGGAATGGTATTGCATGTTTGTGCCTTTTATAGGAAAGCAAAATTCTTCCAGAAGTTCTTCACATGCTTCCTTTTATATCTCTTTAGCCAGAACTGGATGCATAGGGCCTCCCCTACTCATAAGAGGAGCGGATAAAGTGAAGACTGGATCCAGTGCTGTCATTGACAACACTGAGGGGCTGTTAGCAAGAAGGAGTTGGAGGTGTAATCAGCGACAGCATCTATCACAGATAGAGAAGCATATCAGTACTCAACACTGGTGGACAGAATATTTTTAACAATACCTCACTGTTCACATGACTCAAGCAAATTAATGCTAGGCTGTTATTGCCAATTATCATGCCCAATGGTTTGGCAGAATATAAAACAGATATGGGTTACCTGTTTTTGACCAGTCTGGGTACCTGCAAGTGGCTCTGATAGTCAGGTAAGGTTATCCTAGTGAGGTTTATTTGCATTATGAGACACAATATGCATTTTTGTGTGTTGTAATTCTATTACCTAGTGGTACTGAGCTTATATAACAGGCTCTTGGCGTTTGTCCTGAGACTTTGAAGAACCATCTCAGATTTATGAAAAACACTAGTGAACAACAAACTAACATCAAAATGCAGGCTCTGGCTCATTCACCACCTAAATGAGTTATTCCCCACACACTAGCTCACAGTGGGGGTGATTCAAATTAGTGCCTTAGCAAAATTACAAATTGCTAAGTGTCATGGTCATCCAGGATCTCTCACAAATCATCAAAACCATGAATGTTAAATTTGCAGATGGAATAATGCCTACTCTGCATTTTTCAAAATGCTTTCATATCATCAGTAACATACAACATAATGTCAAGTTTTAGGTATTTAAGAAAATATTGAGGGGCACCTGTGTGGCTCAATCAGTTAGGTGTCTCTTAATTTTGGCTCAGGTCATGATCTCGAGGTTTGTGAGCCCCATGTTGGGCTCTGTAATGACAGTGTGGAGCTTGCATGGGATTCTCTCTCTCCCTCTCTGTCTTCCCCGTCCACCCTCCCGTACCATGTGCCCACTCTCTCTCTCTCTCAAAATAAATAAGCATTAAAAAAAGAAAATACAGAAATGGCTACCATTTTACTATTTTCATTTATTAAGAAGTGATAAGAGGCAATTGTCCTCTTCTAACTGTGTCCTCAGATATTGTTCCATCTGACAGCTGACCAGGTAGAAGTTTGAGCTTCCTTTGTCTTAACAGGCTTGACTCTGTCCAGGTAGGGCAGTTGGGAGCCAGGGTCCTGCTTAACATAAATGACCATAGGATAGCTGGGTTTAGGCCTTAACAGAAGGGATGGTAGCCTGGAGGTAAAAGAGAAGCAGAGTAAGTGGGGTTATCTAGCTCTGAAGAAAAAGAGATGGTCAACATCAAGGAAAGGGCTGGGAATTGGGCCCAGGATTCTCCCTTCCACCTTTCTCTCTGTGCTATCCCATTGTCTCTCTCAGACTTTCTTCTTTTGTGTTTACTTTTATTTTTAAAAAATGTTTATTTTTGAGAGAGAGAGAGAGAGAGAGAGAGAGAGAGAGAGAGAGACAACACAAGCAAGGGAGGGGCAGAGAGAGGGAGACACAGAATCCAAAGTGGGCTCCAGGATCTGAGCTGTCAGCACAGAGCCTGACAGAGGGCTTGAACTCGCAAACCGTGAGATTGGACGCCTAACTGACTGAGCCAACAAGGCATCCCTTCTTTTTTGTTTTTTAAATACCTCCCCTTATGGATGGCATTCTGGAAAAAGGAGTATGCTAGGGTGCCTGGGTACATATATCCATACTCACCCATACTCAGACTATACCTATCTATGTGTGTCTGTTGGTATTAGGCCAACAAAATTGCCAATATAATTATACTTACAAAAATGGCAAGTATATCAAAATATAACTGGTATTGTAATCACCAATTTTATTGTCTGAGATATACAGCAGCTCTACGGGAGTGGAAGTCCATATGTTAATTTAGGCATTCCCTTGGTTTTATACACAATGTTTTCTGGAAAACTTGTAGGAAGTGAAATGTATAAGGTTTTAAATAAGATTGCGTGTCTGTTTTGTTACCAGAGAACTAAAAAATATTCTAACATCTCTAATCACACCTTGCCTTTTAGGCATTGTCATCATTGATTCATACATTTTGTACATGTTCTTTCATTTTGTTATTTCCCTTCAGAACATAGCACAAGGTTGACCAGCTTGAAGTCAATGAGCATCTGATTGAGGCTAATGACTTATCACTTTCCACAGGCCTAATGATTTCTCTCTTTGTCTCAGTTGCATTGAGTTAATAAGACCTCTGCTTCTTATCACGGTATCAGCACTTTCATTGTTCTTTTCTCTGCTCATTTTTGTAACCCAATAAGGAAAAAAATGCAATAAAATATTCATATAATTGTACAAACATTGCTTTGTCTTCAGAAATGGGATGCATCTGGGCAGCAGTGCTGCTGTGAAATAGCCAACCAAGTAGAGATGTAAAAAATTTCTTGTTTGTGGAGTTAAATCAATAAAGTATCAATGCATGGATTGCTTAGAAGTTGGATACATGGAAATGACACACACCTATCACAGTTTTATAGTTGGCCCTCAGGCATACATTGTGTGTCCGAAGCTGGGACCAGGAGCCAGTACTCCAAACTAATGTTCTTTAATTTATTCAGCAAATTATTTATTGAACACCTGCTATTATATGCAAGATGCTGTTCTAGGTGGTAATACTCTGTTCCATGTGATCCTGAACTAGAGTCTTTAGTGACAGTCCTCTGATTCTAACTTGAGTTTCATCCTTGTAACCCCTCTAATTAGCTCTTTGTCTTTGTGTCTGATGTTTTCTACTCTGGTGCTGCTTTTGAAAGAAATTTTTGCTTGCAACATGTACCCACTTAGATTTTTCTGTTCTCTAGGAGTGGAAGCCAGGCCATATCAGACTTTAAGCATCTCCATTAATGTGGCCTCATTGCTCTGCAGTGTAGACAGGGAGCCTCGGAAGAATCTCTGTTGAGTAATGATAAATGTTTGCAGCCCCTATAGCCAAGCATTAAAATGTAGCACTCTCAAGTGATAACCACATGGCAAGAGAAATTCTTTCCTGTTGTTCTACCTCTAGTCTCAACATTGTTTGGTCTGGTAGGAAAGAAACTTTCATGAAGTGGCATGGAAAATGAGTTTGCTCTGTAAATGAGTCACAGGTTGTGTTCTTAGAAGTAGGCACAGAGGTAGAGCTTAGTGTGCAGGATGTTTATTAGAAATCAACACCTGTGGAAGGGAGGAGGAGGAAGCAAGATTGGGTAGAGGGAAAAGTTGAACTGTGATATAGTCTCACAGGCTGGGATAAAATATTTACAAAATATGTGTTTGATAAATGACTTGTAGCCAAAATATACAGAGAATTCTTAAAGCTAAACAATAAGAAAACAAACAACCAAATTAAAAAATCTAAACAATCACCTCACTAAGTAAGCGTATGAAAGTAAGTAAGTAAAGATAGTAAGGAAGCATATCAAAAGATGCTAAAACAGGGGCGCCTGGATGGCGCAGTCGGTTAAGCGTCCGACTTCAGCCAGGTCACGATCTCGCGGTCCGTGAGTTCGAGCCCCGCGTCGGGCTCTGGGCTGATGGCTCGGAGCCTGGAGCCTGTTTCCGATTCTGTGTCTCCCTCTCTCTCTGCCCCTCCCCCGTTCATGCTCTGTCTCTCTCTGTCCCAAAAAAAAAAAAAAAAAAAAAAAAATGCTAAAACATCATTTGTCCTTAGGGAACTGCAAATTAAAAGAACAGTGAGATACCACTGCATACCTACAAACATGGAAAAAGAAAGAAGGAAAGAGAGAGAGAGAGAAAGCAAGAAAGCAAGCAAGAAAGAAATTAAGAATAAAAAAGTCCTGATAGTACCAGTTGCTGGTAAGTATTCAAAGAAAGAAAAAGCCCTCATTTATTTCAGGTGAGAATGCAGAATGGTACTGTCACTTTGGAAGACAGGCTGTGAGTTTCTCACAAAGTTGAGCATAGTCTCCCATCTACTCTAGGGACACACTCCTAGTTATCTCTCCAACTGATTTGAAACCTATGTCTACACAAAAGCCTGCTTATGAATTAAAAAAATTTTTTTAATGTTTATTTATTTTTGAGACAGAGAGAGACAGAGCATGAACGGGGGAGGGTCAGAGAGAGAGGAGACACAGGATCTGAAGCAGGCTCCAGGCTCTGAGCTGTCAGCACAGAGCCCGACGCAGGGCTCAAACTCACAGACTGTGAGATCATGACCTGAGCCGAAGTTGGAAGCTCAACCGACTGAGCCACCCAGGCGCCCCCTGCTTATGAATTTTTATAGCAGCTTTATTCACAATTGCCCCAAACTGAAAACAACCTGAATATCCTTCTGTAGTTGAACGGAGAGACCTTGGTGCGTCCATTCAGTGGAATATTATTCAGTGATAAAATGAAACGAGCTACCCAGACACAACAAGACCTGAATCCATCTTAAATGCATATTGTTAAGCAAAGGAAGCCAGTCTAAAAAGGGCGTATGTTTGATTTCAATTAAATGACATTTTGGAAAAAGTAAAGCTATAAGGACAATAAAAAGGTAAGTGGTTGCCAAGGGTCTGGGGAGATGGGAGTGTAGGTTGAGTAGATGAAGCAGAGGAGATTTTTTAGGACAATGGAATTATTCTCTATAATATTGTAATTGTGACAAATGACATTATATATTTGTCAAAACCCGTTGAACTTTACCACAGAGAATGAATCTTCGTGTATGAAGATTAAAATCATGTAGGAAGTCAAGAGGAATCCCAGGATGTAACACAGACTGTGACAAAACAATCTATCTAACTGTATTGCAAATATATGAAGCAGCTTCACCGAAGGAGGGGTGAGGAGGAAAGGAGCTGACCTAAGAAACTTCAGAAATGAGTGGAATCTGTAAAACTAAGGGCAAAAGAAGCTTTACGTAAGCATTTTATTCTAGTTGATAAAGTTGTGTCTCATGGGAGCCTGGGTTAATGATTCTGATAATGCTATACATCTCTACTGGAATTGAACAATTAGGTAGATGGATGGCGGGTGGTAGGAGCCAGGTTTCTTGATATTGGAGTAGAAGTTTACAAATAAACCAAAGGAGGAGGTGGCTAGAATGATCTATATGGTAGGGAATTAGAGTTGGAGATATCAGTATGAACTCATGTTTAGCCTAACATAAATATGGATAGTCATATATAGACATATTTATAGAGATGTGTATATACCTGAGTTAGTGTCCACACATACATTTCCTTGCTTGTTTGGTTACCTGAGAGGGCCTAGCAGCAGCCCTTTCCCAGCCAATAGTAATGAGCAGATCTGGTATCTAGATCATGGTTTTTAATACCATTCTCCAATTACAAGAAATCAGATGTTCTAAGACTAAAGGCAGGAAATATACCAGATGAGCCTGGAGTATCTCGTGATACTAGAAAGTAAGAAAGTGCTAAACAGACAAACAATCCCCCCCTCATAGCGATGGGGATATGTCAAAGGGACATAGAAATCCCAAGCAGAGGAGCTTCCAATGGCCAAAGCTGGACCAATTTGATCAAGAAAATAGTACTGGATTACAACCCAAGGTAAAAAATCAATATCTGTGTGTTCATACTGATGCAAATAAATGATTAAATAAATAAGTAAATGGGGGGAAAGAATACAGAAATATCCTATGCAAATGAAATTCAAATAATTGATGTGGATAATACCCCTTTAAGGATGTGGAAATAACTCTTGATTCCCATAGTGTAGGCTATGCATTGTGACTTCTTCCCAAAATAAAGTATGGAGAAGGTGGGATGGGAGGCAGTAACTTTGCAGTCAGAAATCTGACAAATACAACCTTAGTCAGATGATTAAAGCCGAAATCAACAGTATAACTGGCATTGTGTGTAGACTAGACTTGATAGGACGTGATGACAATAGCACTTAACCTCTGGGGTCTTCCTCCTCCAAACCCATAACCCTGGTCTTTTCATGAGAAAAATATCAGAACGATTGCAAGTTTGGGACATTGTACCAAGAAAACCTGACTAGCACTCCTCAAAACCATCAAAGTCATCAAAAACAAGGACATTATGAGAAACTGTCACAGCCCAGAGGAGCCTAGAGAGACATGACCACTAAATGTAATGTGGTGTCCTGGATGGGGTCCTGGAACAGTAAAAGGACATCAGGTAATCTGAATAGAGTACGCACTTTAGTAACAATGTATGTATATTGGTTCATTAATTGTGATAAATGTGCCATATTAATGGAGGATGTTAGTAATAGGGGAAACTGTGAGGTTTATGGGAATTCTATACTACTTTGGAATTTTTCTGTAAATCTAAAACCGTTCTAAAATATAAAAGTTTATTGTCAATTAAAAAATGCAGGGCACGCATTGTGGTGGGGACGGGGATGTGTAAGACATGACCCTCTCCTTAAAGAGCTAAAGTTTGCGAGTCCACAGGAGTGTGAAAATATAGTTTAGTGTTCAAGTCGGGAAACAGATGCATAATCAGAAGGCTTTGGAAACCTGGAGTTTTATTTTTATTTTATTTTATTTTATTTTATTTTATTTTAATTTATTTTGTTTATTTATGAAACCTGGGGTTTTAGATTAATTGTCTGAAGACATCTATTCCACATCCTCTGAAATAGCCAATGTTCTTTCTAAAATTTCTGTGAATACCAGGTTTGGGGTGGCAATGACCTTCCTGTTTCTAGGTCTAGTTTTCTGTTGTGGATGAGATCATGGGCTTTCTTCTCCAGCTGATGTCATGTGGGTCAGAAGCGAACGGTCAAGAAAGAATTCATGAGATATTTTTCAGTGCAAAAAGGTGTTTTTATTAAAGCACGGGGACCGGACCTTTGGGCAGAACATTGCTGTACAGGGATTTGTGAGGAGGGATTGATTACACACTTAAAAGATTTTTTTAATGTTTATTTATTTTTGAGAGAGAGAGAGAGGCAGAGACAGAGGGAGACACAGAATCTGAAGCAGGCTCCAGGGTCTGAGCTGTCTGCACAGAGCCTGATGTGGGGCTCGAACTCATGAACTGTGATCATGACCTGAGCCAAAGTCAGACGCTCAACCGAGCCATCCAGATGCCCCCGTAACCCTTTTATTTTAGAATAGATTTACAAAACATGATGAAGATAGTAGTTTTACATATACAACTGACTGAGCCACCCAGGCGGCCCTGATTACACACTTTTAGGTTGGGGTAGGTGGGTAGAGACAAAGGAAATTTTCCAAACTACTTCATATGTTAAGGAAGACTTACTTGGGGATCCTTGAGATCTGCATGTTGTCAAGCTAAGATTGCTTTTTGCCTCCAGCAGCATTTACATTAAGGTGCTTGTGAGTTCCTTGAGGAAAGGCATACTCTTCCTGTCTCCAGTCTTTGTCGATGGGGTGCAAGTTGTAAGGAAATTTAATTTTATCTACATTTCTTTTGCCTTTGTTCTCCCCATCACTGCTACTGTTCTCTTTGCTTAGATCTTTGCTGTGGTGCTGTTTCCTTCTGCCTGTTTTCTTCTTTTTTTGCCCACCCACATGTGTTGTCAGACTTTATTGAAGATTGAAGATATGGAAGATGTTTACATGTCTTAAAGACAAAAAAAAAAAAAAAAGAAAAATACAGATTTGATACCCTGTTTGTAAGACTTCCTTGGCCGCTCCACCATTGGGAACTTCTCAGTGGTGTTCCTAGTTTGCAGATTCAAGCTTCTTGCCTTATCTTCCCTGTCTTATCCATTACTCTGGATCATTTCTTCTGCAGCAAAGTTTATGTCTCTTTTTATGTCTTGTCCTTATAAGGCAGGTTTGCGAAATCACCTTTTCTACCCCAAAGCAGACTAGAAAAGTATGTTTCTTAATAAAGACAAGTTCTTCTAAAAAGCAAACAAATGATAAAATAAAAAAATAAGGTCAGGTAAAGTGAAATAAAGAGTAAAGTGTGAAAGTAAAATAAAATAAAATGAAATATAAAATGAAATCTCAGGTGCCAACTGTTAAAAATAGTAATTTCTTGATACTGCTGAATCAGGTCAGAAAATACATTGAGTATCTCCAAAAAGGAAGGAGGCTTGTTAAGCAGGTACAGGAGAATACTATCTGCGTCAGTTGCAGGACATAAATTCGGATGGTTGCAGCTGGACACTGGGAAGAGGAGATCTGTAGTCTCTCCCTTGTCTTCTCTCTGCCTTTCTGTAAGGAAGTGCCTGTTTCCTTCTCTCCTCAGAGTTCTTGGACAGCTCATCTGCTTTCATTTGTTCCATAGCAGCACCCCAAAATAGCAGCCTAGTTCATTAGTGCTGCCTGGTGTTTCAGTTCAACTCTTCCTTGCTGTTTGGCTCAGTTTAGTCAGAATTTTCCTGATGTCTCATCAATCAGCTTTTGCTAGGGAAACAGAGTCTGCTTCACCACGGCCATGCCCAGAGGTGCTCACAAATGCTGGTTGTTATCACTGTTATTGAGGTTATTATTTATAGAATTGTTTAGAACAGCTTCCCTCAGCCAGCCACAGCCATACTCTACAGCGATTGTGTAAGAGTCTGTACTTTCATACATTCTTCTTCCTTCTCTTCTGACTCCTTTATCCTGAATCGATGAAGAGGGTTCATATTTCCGCAAGTGTCTATCTCAGTTGGGAGAAAGGTCAGGGAGTATAGTAATCATGACTCTTTTTGTTGCAAGCTATAAAAACCCAAATTCAACTAGCTTAAGCAGAAGAGGGAATGGACGGTAGAGTAGTTTCAAGATCAAAGGACAAGCTAAGGGATTCGGGGCACCTTGACAAAACATTTATGTATGTCTCTCCATTTCCCACCTTCTTTTCTTTGGCTGCTCTTTGCAGGCGGGTCCTTGCTTAAAGTCCCAGAATTTCATCCTCCTACTTCAGCCACCCTAGCAGGAAAGAGTCTGTTTTTATGTCATGTCTGTGAAGCAGTACCAGGGAAGAGCTCTGGGCAGCCCACCTCGGGTCACACGCTCTCTCTCCTTGGATCAGCCACTGTTGCCAGGGGTTCGGGGACTTGTGATTGGCCAGGTGTAGCCCCCGTGCATCTCTTAAGGCAGTGGTTTAGGGCACTATGACTGATGGCATCAGAATGGCAGAAGGTGATACAGGGCAGACAAGTCAGCCTATGTCCACTTCTAAAAGGATGCTACTTTTTCATGCCGGGATAATGAGTTTAAATAGATTTCTGGAAAGACACTGGGAATAGAGGAGGTAAGGGAGTCTGACAGGTAGAAGCCTTCCTTCATCAGGACCACTTAGCCTGTGCGCCTTTCTCAGAAGCAGGAGAAAGCAAAACTCACCTCGGCATGATGGATCATGATTTGGAGGGCATGAGGTCCAGATAAACTAGCTTGGGAAAACCTCCAGGGATCAGTAGAGACTCTCACTGGGGTATGGGGTCTCACCTGGACCTGGAACATCAGCAGGGATGAATGTGGTATCTTCTGTGTGCTTTCCACTGAAGCCTCTGTGCAAGAGGCTCCTCATTCTGAACTGGTCTGGAATCTCTCAGCTGGCCATGACTGCTAGTACTCTCATCCTGGGCTTTCACAAGTCTGAATAAAGAGTTTGAAAAGGTCTTTATTTTTCTCCTGCCTGAGAGGTTGGAGGCCCCACTTCCTGGGGGCCATTCCTAGTTCTGAATAAGAAAGTGGTTAAAGTGGTAGCATATGAGAGTCTTTTTTCTTCTTATTAATGGTTGCAGCAGATTATAAAATGAAACCCAGCAGGCTTGGAAGGGCTTGCATCCATTTCAAAAGCACCAGTACATTCAGAGGCCAAAGAAATCTTTTGAGAGTGCACTGTAAAGAGTGTTGTCAGTAGTATTTGTCACTGTAAGCCCTGGCAGGGATTCTGGAACAAGCCGATGCCATTTTATTTTCAGTTCCAATCACAGTCTAGTGGAGTTGAGTCAGAGGCCAGCTGGGGTCTCTTCTTAGGCTCAGGAGAAAGCTGCATAGGACTCATTCAGAAAACATTTGTGGAGGGCTTTCTTGTGCAGTACCAGCACCAGGGCCCTCCAGGCTGCACATCCCTGCCCTCAGGGAGCTCACAGTCTAAACAATAGAAATTTGTCAGTCACACACAACTATAGTTTAGGATTGAATAGGAATAGAACCCCTGGGAGGTAAAAACCAATGACTTGACCCTGAGGAGGGAGACATTTTCTTTAACCAGGTAAAGAAGAAGGGCAGGTGGTAAAGTAGGGAGTAGAGAAGGGAAGGATCATAATTTTGTCACTGGGGATTTCTCCTTGGAGTTCAAAGAGAAACATCAGAAAAAAATATCAGAAGTCTAATTGCCAGATCTTAGAGTACTTAAGTGATTTCATGATATCTCCCGAGTAGACAATGAAACATCCCAAGATCGGCTTAAAGCAAGGCATTTTGAAAGAGTTATATATGAATTAAAATACCTTTCTCATTATTGTAGTATTTCACAATACTTTCCAAATCCAGACTTCTTTCTTCTTTCTCCATAAGTCCCATTCACTTAAGAAATGGGAAGACTGGTAAGAGGAGTGAACCTGCCAATAAAATCTTTGTCCCCAGTTAGTAGAGATTAACCCGAGATCTCTTCCAATAATCTTACCTTTTTGTGACATAAAGATTCCACTCATGAGCCCTGAAAAGTTTCCAGATAGAGCGAGGCTAGAGTTGCCAGATGAAATATAGGACACAGTTAAATTTGAATTTCAGATAAACAGATAAACAATGAGTAATTTTCTTATATGAGTATGTCCTGGCTCAGTCCAGGCTTGTTTGGTATCTTGGCACTAAATGAATAGTGTGGTTTCTTTTCCTTATCTAGCTTTATTAGATAGTATCATTATCAATGTCACATGCTTGTCACAAGTCCAACCACCCTTGTCCCTGTCCTAGCTCCTCCTAGTGTAATAGAAGGGGGACTCAAGGCAGAGCAGGGGAAAGGCACTGGCTGAGCATGTATGCTAACAAGAAGTTAATCTTGGGAGCATTAAAGGTCTGATTGCCATTCTAAACTCCATCCCAGGTTTGGATCTTGTTGTCTTCTACTGTCCACAGTATTCAGGGAACCACCTTCACCCCAGTCGTGTGCAAAAGGAGAACAGAATGATTGAGCAGAATTTGGGTTGGAGGCGGAGCTTCCGGGAAGTGGAACCCAGGGGAGAGTCAATGAGGGGGTTAACAGGATGAACTGAAATGAGGCTGAGCATAAGGCAGTGAGTCCTCTCAGTGGGCATGAGTGGTTGGCCCCGTGAGGGGGATGCCCTGAAAGTATAGAATCAAGAGCCCACAAGTACTGAAGCAACTGGGGCCATGTTGATAAAAGCAGTACTTCTTGAACTTTAATGTACATACAAATTACCTGGGGATCTTGTTAAAGTGGAGATTCTGATTCAGCAGGTCTGGGTGGGTCCTAAGATTCTGCATTCCTAATAAGCTCCCAAGTGATGCTGATACTGCTAGAACATGGTTCACATTTTGAGTGGTGTTAAAGAGAAATTGCACTGGACACTTGTTAAAAATGGCAAGGAAGACTTTATTCAATAGGGGAGAGAGGTTGAATTCAATGTTGAATTCGGCAGGCGCAGATGGGGATTTATAGCCTCCAGGCAGAGTGAGGGAGAGGATGGAAAATTACTAAAAGGAACTTGATTGGGTATCAGGGGGGATTCTTGCTCAACTGGCTTAGCAGGATTTGTGCGGAAAACCACCAGGCTTTTTGCTTAACAATAGATTGTCAAATTGTGAACATTCTCCCCTCCCCTACTGCCAGGATCATGCATTGCTGATGTTTTATAAACATTGAGACAAAATTCAATACCTCAAAGTCTTTCCAAAGAAGGGGGCCCAGTGCATGCAGTGATTTGCCCATTCAGCAACAGGGGGCTCAGTTCAAGGTCATCTCATCTCAGGGGCTTAGCCACAGCATCTCCTCAAGGCCATGATGGGCAGAGGCTCTACTCTTTTAACCATACTGAGAGCCTTTCCCGTTATCTTTCTCTGTAACTTTTCCTTCTGTGGCCAACAGCCCCCGAAAACCATCTAAGGACTCCCCAGGAGTGCCTACAGCCTGTTCTTGGAGGAGAGATGTCCACCTATAGGGGAGATGTGGGCAGAGGAACAGGTTCAGGGGTTCTGTTTCTTCTCAGATCTAGGACATGAGAAGACTTCAGCAGAGAATGTAGAATTAAGGAGGGTCCTCTCCCTAGGGTCTGGGGTCGACTTCCTCTTATGCTACCCCACCTGCTTCATCCCATGCCACTTTACATAGCCCAAAAGGCTTCTGTGACCTTTTCCTTTTCTGTATTTGCTCAACATTTGTTTCTTACCTTTATTTACAACTTTGTTGCTTCATTGCTTTTAAAAATGGAAGCCAGTGATTTTCTTCCTTGTGAGGCAGAGGGAGATGTGAAAGGAAAAAGCCCCAGGACTTGGAGCCTGGTAACTAAGATCCTTCTTCCCCACCACTGCTTTCCTTGAAGATATGGATATGAGCGGTGGTAAAAGTAAGAGAGATCACTTTCAGATGACTTCTCCATTGATCTTGGGCAAGTCATCAGTTACCTTTGGCTCCGTCTTCCATATTTAAAAAATGAGGGTAGAAATCAATCTTCTTTGCCCACATTAAATAAATGGATAGGAAGGTGTTGTGTGGAGTATAAGTTGCAAATCACACATTGGTTACTTCTGCTACTAGGAGCAGTATTATAAGGAGAGAACTTCTTCTATTATAAGAAGAAGTTTTTTCTTCAAATGAATAAGACAAAGGCGTGGTGAAAACACGGTGTAAAGTTTATACAGCAAAAAGTGTGCTTCCTTCTCACCGTAAGTTCTTTCTCAGAATAGTAGCTACTTTTAACCAGTTTCATGTGTTTTCTTCCAAAAATATTCCCTGCACGTATAAGCGTCTGCATATATGTGTGCATGTATATGTTTATATATGTAAATTTGTACATACTTATTTTTAAACAAATGATACCGTACTTCTCCGTCTTTCTGTTAACTGTTTTGTGATTATTCCATATCAGCATGTTAGATCTTCCTCATTCTCTGTCACAGCTACACATTATTTGATTGCACATCATCATATACTAATTACAATTTATTTAACCTTACTTCCAATGATGGACATTTAATTTATTTCCAGTGACAGGGTATTTCAAGTTATGCTGCAATGGCCATCCTGAACATTGGTGTATCTGTACAAGTAGAACTGTTTCACAGTGTATCAGAAGCAGAGTATCTGGGTCCAAGCGTACGAACACTCTCCATTTTAGTAGAAATCACCAAATTGCCCTCTGGAGAAATGTCAACAGTTTGCAATTGCACCAACCCAGTTTTCCCGTATACCTCTACCAGTACTGTGAATCAGTCTGTGCTAATATGAATTTATAATGCTATCTCATTGTTAGTTTAATTTTGTGCTGCTGTAATTTTGAGTGAGCTTGAACATCTATCTCTCCATAGGCTTAAACACCATATATCTGTGCACTGCTTGAGTATGCTCTTTTTCCATTTGAAAAAGCACATATTAAGACGGCTGGCCCAGATTGGCCTGGCTCAGCAGGGCCACTCTCCCCGGGGCGTATCTGGGGCTGTCTCAGCTCCTCTAGCTCCTGTGTCTCTGTTTGCTGCGTCTGGATGGTGCTCGGGCAGTCACAGAAGCCCTGGGCTGTGAATCTGCACCAGTGCATCCATCCATTTGCCCCCGATAAGCGAAAGCTGACTGCACAGTTCTGTATTTATTTATGGCTTTTCTTCCAGCCACAAGAAGTATTTCATTCCTCTTCACACGATTCCTGAAAGCTGGTGTGAAGCAAGTGTCTTCTCAATTTTACAGTACAGCAAATGGAGATGTGAAGACATGTAATTGGCTGTCCGAGCACCTAATGGGACAACTGCCAAGTCTATAAGATGTTTGGCTGTGCCGCTGGGTGGAGCACTGTACTAGGTGTGTAGAGATAGGAACTTTCTGCTTCCAGTTTTAGTGTGGATTTCTTGAGAGACTGGGCAGAACCCATTCCATCTGTCAGGTCATCAGACCACAGCGAAGTCCTGACGCCTGTGGAAAGAGGGGGAAGGAAGGAGGATTGGGTAGGAAGAGCCTCAGCTAATAGAGTAAATCTGAGAACGCCTCAGCTGTGCAGATGGTGAAATCCAGAGTGGAGATTGCCCACTGGAGGATTGTCTCAGTCAGAAATTGTTGGGCCCTGACACCCCTGTGTGTGCAGTCATTGGCTAGGAGCTGCACCGGCAGACATTGACTGGCCTCAGCTTGAATCCTAGGCCGAGGATTAGGCTTAGGGTGCCTCCTAAGACTCTGCATTTGGAGGCTTTCATCTACCTGCACTCCTCATGGCAGACTCTCCCTTGCACGAGCTCTGGGCAATAGACCTCCATGGCTGCGAGGGCCGGTTTGTTTGGGTGGTTTCGGTCAGAACTGGGGGTGTTATTCTGGGCCCCTCCAAAAGCTTTGCAGGTCTGGAGACATAATTATTCCAGGATTAAGCAATAATTATACTCAACTCCTTCCTATATTTCTTTATTTCTCCTAAAATTGCTGGAGGTAATCTGTTCTTTCTTACTGTGGAATGTTTAAAAATATATTTCCTCAATTATATATAGAATCTGCATAGTTTGGGACTAATCTGGACACAAGGGAGGGGCCAAGTACCAAAACAATGAGAAAATCCCATATTCTTAGGTGTTTATGGGAAGAGGGACACAATATGTCCAGATATCATAAGAGGAAAGAGGCACATGGAATTTTCAGTGGCAACCCTTCTTATTTGAGTTTTCTCAGGACCCTGAAGGTCCATATAGCAGTGGACCTTTGGTACCCCATATCTCATGCCTGCTTCTGATTTTAGCCATTGCTCTGGAGGACAGTTCTCTGGAAGCTCAGCTTCACCTGGCAGCATCATACCTGAAGCATACAGGTACAGAGTTCCTTTTTGTGTTCTGCCCTCACGTTCTTTCTGAGCTGTTGGAGTCTACTTGGGTCCTGGAAATGTCAGGGGGCTGATGTGTCTGAGGTCAGTCTCAACCAACAGGGGATGAGAGTCTGTGGATGAATTCTCCAGGCCCTTGTCTTTCAGGTGGACAGTTCTGAGAGGCACTCTGTACTCATTTCTGGAGCTCCCAGGAAATGGAACCCCTTTGGCCAATAACTGGAGCCCCAGTTATGCACCCTTATTTGGTCTTTTCCTCCTTGCCTATCTTACTTTCCTTGGTTCTTTCCTTCCTTCAGTCACCTGGGATTGCCTCCAAAAGAAACTACCTACACCTACTCTGTCTCAGGCTCTGCTTTCAGGGGAACCCAAACAGGATTCACAGGCCACACAACCCTGAAAAGTGGGTCCTAATAACTTAGGCAGCTATTGGAATCTTTCTGTGATCTTGTGAGTGAAGAGGTAGGGAACTTCTTTCTGCTGATGCCCTCTTTATATCTCTGTTAAATGGTATGGTGGGTTATGGTACCTTGTTTGGAGTGGCCTGAAATCTTAGGGTGGTTAGTGCAAAGAAACAAAGGAGATTTGGGCAAGAACCTATGATTCCCAGGTGACCACCACATATGAGGCAGCCTAGATACTCTTGACTCCCTGCCGCTAAACTCATATTCTCTTCACTTGGCTTTTCTTTAGTAAGTCCCAGCCTGGGACCATTTCCTCCTCAATAGATTCCTTATAAAACTCAGAGTCTGAACTATGGAACTACTGTAGGCTTCAAGGTTGTATTGTTCTGAGTAGTTGCTGGGTATCCTCAGATCTCTTGATTCTTTGCTATATGCTTACACTTGTGGCCAATGTACATTTTGGCTTTTATTTAGGTCTCCCTGGTTCTGTCTTTGGCAAGTTCAAATATAATCCAATCATTAAGGCTTACTTAAAATGATTTTTTAAATATTTTAAAAATTATTCGGGGGGTGGGGAGAGAGACAGAGACAGAGAGACAGAGAGACAGAGAGAGAGAGGAGAGAGAGAGAGAGAGAGAAACAATGAGCAGGGGAGGGGCAGAGAGAGAAGGAGACACAGAATCCAAAGCAGGCTCCAGGCTCGGAGCTGTCAGCACAGAGCCTGACGCGGGGCTCAAACCCACAAACTGCGAGATCATGACTCGAGCCAAAGTTGGATGCTCAAATTACTGAGCATCCAATTATGGCCAGGTGCCGGTAAGTTTTTTTTAATTTAAAAAATTGTGGTAAAATATGCTTAACATAAAATTTACTATCTTAACTATTTTTCAGTGTACAGTTTAGTGGCATGAAGTACATTCACATTGTTGTGCTACCATGACCACTATCCATCCACAGAACTCTTTTCATCTTGTAAAACTGAAGGTCGATACTCATTGCACAACATCTACCCATTTCCTCCTTCCCCCACACCTTGGCAGGCACCATTCTACTTCCTGTTTCTATGAATCTGACTACTCTGGGTACCACACATAAGTGGAATCCAACAGTATTCATCTTTTTGAGGCTGGCTTATTTCACTTGGCATCATGTTCTGAAAGTTCATTGATGTTGTAGCATGTATCAGAATTTCTTTTCTTTTTATGGATGAATCATGTTCTGTTGTAAGTATATACAACATTTTGTTTTATCCATTCATCCATCGATGAACACCTGGGTTGCATCCATCTTTTGGCTGTTGTGAATAAAGCTGTTATGAACATGGATGAATAAGGCTCATTTTGATACCCCTTCCTTAAGAAGTCTCCCCTTATGCTTTTCTGTCCTTGCTAGATGGTGAGCAGTGATGTGGCAGTGTCTCATGCATCCTTATAACCCATTGACAGAGAACCTAGGAAATACTGGGCACTTAAATCTATGGTTGTTGAATTCCTTGATTCCCATGCATTATATCCCCCAAAGATTCTGAACCTCCATAGCAGCTTGCAATGCAGCAGCTCCAGCTTGCTGCCTGGTTCTCACCTTCCTCCAGCGTCTGCAGCCATCTTGATATCTGTTAAATCAATGAGTGCTCCTGGACTCAGTATCTCTTGCTGCCCTCTGCAATCAACTTCTACCTAACCTCCTGGCCCTGACCTGGAAATTATGGCTTAGACTTAGAGTTAGGCTCTCTTGTTGAATCATCTTCCTCTACTGACAATAAGGAACAGGATTGTGAGGGGGTTAAATGAAGTGGTGTGTATAAAGCACCTAGCAGAGGACTTGGCTCATGCAAGTGCCCAGTAAATAGTGATCATTATTGTTAAGCATAGCATTCTTTATTATATACAATATATGTTATATGCATATACATATATATGTATATACAGAATAATCTTTTTACTTATATTCTTCAAAAAAATCACTTAAGTCTTTCAATTATGATAATTGAAAGTTATTTGTATAGGTGCATCTGGGTGACTCAGTTGGTTGAGTGTCCGACTTTGGCTCAGGTCACAATCTCATGGTTTGTGAGTTCGAGCCCCACATAGGGCTCCCTGCTGTCAGTGCAGAGCCGGCTTTGGATCCTCTGTATGTGCTCCCACCCCCTGCCAATCTCTGTCCCTCCCTGGCTCATGCACACATGCACTCTCTCGCAAAAATAAATAAAAAACAAAAAATAACACACACACACACACACACACACACACACACACACACAAAAGCTACATATATAAAAGAATTACTGAAATAGGACCAAAAAATCAAGAGTAATGTTTGGAGGCAGGGAGATTGTAATATCAGAATCCTAGGTTAAGGATAGTTGTGGTTCCTAAGCCTCAGATTGAGCCCTGACCCTGTAGTTGCACCAGACAGAGCATGAGAGACCTGAATTTGTTGCCACATCAGGTCCAATTCCTTTCCCTGCGGAGGTGGGAACCACACTCTCTTCTATAACTCTCCTTGAGTTCTCTTCTGACTGGCTATACATATGGTAACAGAAAAACTGGACCACTACACTACAGGTTTGGACCAATATTTTGTACATGGACCAAAAAACAAAAACAAAAACAAAACAAAACAGAGAAGAAAAAAGAAATAAACACCTCAGTTATCTCTTACTTTCATATTTCAGGGAACAGAAGAAAGAAGATAGCCTCTTCTGTCTGAGTAATGAGTGCTAGCGGGGGACCTGATCACTTCTTCCAGTGTTTGCTGAAGAGAATGGAGTAGGGCAAGGGGGAAAGGATCACAAAGGATGCGTTTGCGTCTCTATTTCATACTTGTTGGAAAGGACCTCTCCTTTCTTATTGGATAGAATAAGGGAAATAGCCCCCTTTTGGATCAGAGTATAACTGCTTTCTTTGCAATGCTCACAGCATTTAGAGGAGTTCCTTGGGCAAAAGAGTTATGAGAATGGTAAAAAGAATGTATGCATGAGCAGGTAATGCTGTCCAGAGTCCTAGGGCCTCAGAGCTGATGCAGGCTTTGCAGTCTAATTGGCTGGATTACTCTCCTTGATCACTTATATCAGTACTTAGTTCAGGCATTTATCTTCCCAATGTGTTTTCCTATGAAGTGTTGCTAAAGTTTGAAGTTGTATCTGGTGTGAGCACATTGAGCAGTTTGTATCACTGAGGATGTCAGAATACGTCTACTCTCCCTACTCAATAAATATCACTTAAAGCATGCCTCAGGGCCCTTTCACTGCTACAGACTGAATTGTGTCCCCCAGAATTCATATATTAAAGCCCTAACCCCCAGCATGACTGTGTTTGGAGATAGAGCCAAAGCGAGGTAATTAAGGTTAAATGAGGTTGTAAGGACAGGGCCCTGATCTGATAGTAGTGTCCTTGTAGGAATAGACCCCAGAGTGCTGCCCTCACCCTCTCCCTCTTCCTTTCCCACCCCCTCTTCCTCTCTATCTTCCTCTCCCTCTCTCTGTCCGTCTCTCTCTCTCTACCATGTTAGGACACAGTGAGAAGATGGCTGTCTGCAAGCAGGAAGAGAGCTCTCACCAGAAACCAGGTCAGCTGGCACTTTGATCTTGGACTTCCCAGCCTCTAGAACTGAGAGAAATAAATTTCTGTTGTACGAGATGTCCAGTCTATGGCATTTTGTTACGGTAGCCTGAGCACAGTAATATGCACACTTGTGTACTCAACCCAGGGACCAGGAGAATCACACCATCACTGCTACCACCTCCAAGATCACCTGTGCAATCCTACATGTCTTATATGTTCTGCCTCTGTCATGATCATCCTTGCCCAGCTTCATCTAGTCAGAGCCGTAGCCCACCCCTGTGATGTGAGGGCCTCTGCCAGAGAAGGAGGAGCTCACTCCCAGTGAAGGGAGCCTGTTGGCCTATCCTGCACGGGCATCTCTAGGTCTGCTCACAGGGGAGAAGGGGCTCTTGATTCTGCTCACACAGCCTCCTCCGTGTATTGTGGCTTCTGGGACATCAGTTTAAAATATACTACTAGTTTCTCATATTTCTTTTTTTTTTTTTAATTTATTTTTTAGCGAGAGTGCCTGAGAGCAGAGGAGAGGGGCAAAAGGGGAGGGACAAGGGGAGGGAGACAGAGAATCTTAAGCAGGCTCCACACTCAGTGTGGAGCCCAGTGCAGGGCTCGATCCTATGACCCTGGGATCATGACCTCAGCTGAAAATGAGAGTTGGAGGCTCAACCAACTGAGCCACCCAGGTGCCCAAGTTTCTCAAACTTCTATACAGGAGTTCCTAAGGACAGGGGACGAAATAAGTACCTCTGGGCATTCCAGAGTTGTAGGTAAAGTGTCTTTTGTAAACCTGGAATTCTTGGGGAGCCTGTTTTATCTTAAAAGCATTCTTGGCGTTTTGCCTTATACCTCATAATATTTTTCTGTTAATTTTAACGTGCCGTGTTACCTCAATCAAGTGTGAATATGTGTGTGTGCAGTGTAGAATTTGTATTCATGGGATTCACATACCCTGGCATATCTTAAGAGCCCTGGGGTCATATGCATGACTCAGTCTGAGAAATATGATTTTGTGTAATTGTTAGAAGGGACATTACTTTCTTATTAGCTTGGTAGAATAAGGCAACATCAGCCTTATATATATCATAGTTGCTGTAAATGTCTATGGTGTACTAGACATTGTGCTATTTAATATTGTGGCCACCTGTAGGGGCAGAATGGACTTGCACCCAAAATTTGGTTTGGATGTTGGTTGATGACAATACACACACCAAGAGGGATAAAAGGATTTATTATTTGTGTAACGAAGAATTCTGGAGTGAGCTGGGCAGGTGTCTCAAGCTGATCTGAAAATGGCTTGTGAGAGCAAGGAGAGGAGACTAATTTGGGGTTTTTATTGTGGTTGTTGGGTGGGGCCTCGCTGAGGGGTACCAAAGGAGGGAGTGCCTGGGTTTGCTATCAGCTTGCCTAGAGGTGAGGCAGCAGGGAAAGAGGGAGGGTGAGCTTATGTCAGCAGTCAAACATCAAGAACAGAGCCTGACTATTAGAGTTTGATGTCTGTTATCTTACTGAATCATTATCACACACCATGAGGGGGGTTCCATGGTGATTCATATTTTACAGATGAGGAATTGTAAAGGTTCTGTACAGGTTCAGAAGTGTTAAGTGACTTGCACAAGGTCACAAAGCTAGTATACAGTGCTGAATTTAGGCCCAGGTCACTCAGATATAGGTCTGTGCTCTTAGCTACTACCTACCCATCAATCATAATACCTGACATAACTTGCTTCTCATTTCAGGCTTTTTGGGATATGTAGATCTATGTTCTTCCCTCATCCAACAGTGAGCTCCAGAAGAGGAGGGACCAAGTCTGTTTCACCTCTGTGACTCTCTTGGCCCCACTGTGTTCTATAATGGTAGCTCAGTAGCACATGTTAAATTGAATTATAACATTATCCCTGAGGAAGAAGAGAAACATCCAGCTAAAATAAATTATTAAGAGTATCAATGGCCACCTTTAAAATTTTTTAATTTTAAGTTTTAATTTTTTTTTATTTTAGAGGTGGGGGTGGCAAGCAGAGAGGGAGAGAGAGAGAGAGAGAGAGAGAGAGAGAGAGAGAGACTGAGAATCCCAAGCAGGCTCCACACTCAGTGTGGAGCTCCACCTGGGCTTAATCCCATGATCCTGGGATCATTACCTCAGCTGAAATCAAGAGGTGGACACTCAACCAACTGAGCCACCCAGGAAGCCCTCAGTGGCCACTTTTTTAACGAGCACTAACCGTGTGCCACGGTTCACACAGTACCTCCAATGACCTTGCACAATTAGTGGATTGCTGCTGACCTAGATGGAGAATAAAACTTAAGAAAGATAAATGTGGAAATCTGCATTTTGGCTTACACATCAGTTGCATAAATAAAACTTGGGATGGGGGCGCCTGGGTGGCTCAGTCGGTTAAGCGTCTGACTTCGGCTCAGGTCATGATCTCACGGTCCGTGAGTTCAAGCCCCGAGTCAGGCTCTGTGCTGACTGCTCAGAGCCTGGAGCCTGTTTCAGATTCTTTGTCTCCCTCTCTTCTCTCTCTGACCCTCCCCCGTTCATGCTTTGTCTCTCTCTGTCTCAAAAATAAATAAATGTTAAAAAAAACAAAAACAAAAACAAAAAAACCCAACTTGGGGTGGACCAGCTGAAGAGCAGTTTCTGTTACAAAGAACTCTAAAACACTATTGACTTGACTGCTTACTAGGTCAAACCAGCCGTGCAGTGTGGCTGGTTCCTTAGAAGTACATGCATTCTCCAGCTGAACTGATGGAAATTCAGTGTTTGGAGCAAGGGGGTAATAGTCCATTGAATTCTGTACTGGATCTTCAGAATACTATATGTGATTATGGACTGTAAGTTTGAAGAGGGATATTCATAGCCTGAAATTTATGCAGAGAAGGCCCCAGAGAGGAGAAACCCTGGGATCTTTGCTACCCAGGGCCTGGCTAGAGAGGCTGGGCTGCATTTGGCCCAAATGAGAGGAGACTCAGTGGGATGGGAATGACTGGGTAACATTTGGAAGCTTTTAGCTAAGCTCCACCAGGGATGGGCTCTGTCCACTTTACACATGTATCCCTAGCACTCATGAGATACCTTGTACAAAAGTACAGATTCGATGTTAAATGAATGAAGGGTTGAGTCACCTAATGGGTATTCTGGCTGATTCATTTGGTTACAAGGAACAGAGAGATGCTTACATTGCACTTAAGCGTTGTTCAAGGCAAGAAGGCTTTACTGGAAAGACACAGGACAGCACTGTCTAGTGGCATTCTCTGTGACGACGGGAATGTTCTTCATCTGTGCTGTTCAGTATGGGAGCCGTTAGCCACACATGACTACTGAGCACTTGAAATGTGTCAGTGAAACTGACTTTTCCATTTTAATCAATTTAAATTTACATTTAAGTAGCTAATGGCTACTGCATGGACAGGGCAGATACAGATTTCAAGGGTAGGATCTGAAGGGTGGTTCTGGATTATGGGTGTCTCTAGGTGATGGCTTCTCTAAGACGTACATGCTCTGCCCTACCTTTCTCCATCTCCATTTCTCTCTGTTTGTGCTTTGTTCCCTTCTCTCTCGTGAGAGTTTTGCTTCCTCGTAACCTGAATTTGCCCTTGGCCATCCTCACTACTCCTGTTCACACCATTAGTATCCACACAGGAAGCAACTGGCAACTTCCTTCGTGTGTCTTAGTCCCAGCTCCTGAAAGAGACGGAAAGAATCTGACTGGTCCAGCTCATCTTTATAGAGCATCTTCATCAGCTACCTTTGGGTGAGGTGCCTGGTTGAATCAGTTATATCTAGGGATAAGGGGCGAGTCCTGCAATATGAACACAGCCCTCTAAGTAGTAGGACTGTGGGTGAGCAGATTCCCTTAGAATGGTTTGGGTGGAGTGTGTAGGCAGAGCAAACAGTGATCGGCCCTTGCTAGTAGAGACAGAGCTTTTGTGGGTCTCCAGAGGGTGGTGGAGTTTATAAGAAGGTAGATTGCAACTTACTCTCTGCAGAAGCACTTTCCCGTCTGGCAGCTTCAAGGATATTGAGTGTCCTGGCTACTCTCTCAGTGCTCAGATTATGCTCCTCGTCTTCCTGTATGTGTGCCTCTCATGTGCCCAGCTGAGCCCTGGATTTTGGGGTCACGCTTGGCTTCCACCATTAGCCAGGTAGTGATCATGGTCAAGCAGCTTAACTTCTCTGTGCCTCAGTTTTGTTTTGTTTTGTTTTTAATCTGCAAATAGAAATTGTATTACCTGCTGCATAGGGTCCTGGAGGCTTAAGTGATATAAATGATATTATATCATTTTGCTGAATGTTCAAAAGCTTTTAGAACAGCACTGCCACATAATAAACATGTATTACCTTTTAAGAGGATGGGAACTCTAGTTGTTGTTCTGGATTTTATACGGAGTTTTCTCCTACAGCTGCTTGGTTTTGTTGACACAGGGTTCACATATCTCACAAGATAACATCTTTCTCTATGATATGTTATTTCCTGTTATTTTTGAGGTTGTGATCCCGTCTTTCATTACTTCCATCCTTGTTTTCTCCCTTCCTTCCTTCCTTCCTTCCTCCCTCCCTCCCTCCCTCCCTCTCTTCCTCCCTCCCTCCCTCCTTCCCTCCCTCCCTCCCTTACTTTCCTTCCCTCCTTCCCTCCTCCCCTTCCTTCCTTCCTTCCCTCCTTCCCTCCTCCCCTTCCTTCCTTCCTTCCTTCCTCCCTCCTTCCCTCCCTTCCTTCTCTCCCTTCCTTCTCTCCTTTCTTCCTCCCTCCCTCCCTTCTTTCCTCTTTTTGTAACAGTTTTCTTGGCATATAAATCACATGCTATACAATTAACTCAAAGTGTACAATTCATACTGTTTTGATTACTTTAGCTTTGTAGTATATCTTGAGATATGGAACTGTGATACCTCTAGCTTTGTATTTCCTTTTTCAAATTTTTTAAATTAAAAAAAATATTTATTTAAATTCAGGTTAGGTAACATACAGTGTAGTATTGGTTTCAGGAGTAGAACCCAGTGATTTATCACTTACATATAACACCCAGTGCTCATTTCTTTCTCAAGGTGAAGGGGAGAGGGAGATACAGGCTTCCAGTTATGGAATGAATAAGTCACAGGAATAGAAGGCACAGCATAAGGAATATAGTCAGTAATAGTGTTGTATGGTGACAGATGGTAGCTGCACTGGTGAGCATAGCATGTTTATACTTGTTGAATCACTATGTTGTACACCTGAAACTAATGTAACATGTGGCCATTACACTAAAAAAAAAAGGGTACAATCCAATGGATTTAAGTATATTGACAGGGTTTTGCATTACATCACCATAATTTTGGAACAATTCTGTCTAAAAAGAAGCCTCATACCCATTAGAAATCTGCTCTTCATATTATGGACTGAATGTTTATTTTTCCCTCCATAGTCATACATTGAAGCCCTAATTACCAGTGTGATGGTTTTTTGAGGTGAGGCCTTTGGGAGGTTATTAGGTTTAGATAAGGTCATGAGGGTGGAACCACCATGATGGGATTAGTGTCCTTATAAGAGAAAGATAGTAGAGCTTGCTCTCTCTCTGTGTTTGCAGACACCAAGGAAGGTCATGTGAAGACATAACCAGGAAGAGGGTCCTCACTAAGAACCAGACCATGCTGGCTGGCACCTGATCTTGGACCTCCAGCCGCTAGAACTGTGAGAAATCAATGTCTGTTGTTTAAGCTACCCAGTATATGGTATTTTTGTTATAGTCACCCAAACCAACTGACTCCCCACCTGCCAATCCTCCACCCCTAGTACCTGGCATCTGTTAATCTACTTTCTGACTCTATGGATTTGCCTATTTTGGACAATTTCATGTAAATGTGGTCATCATGTGTGGACTTTGTGACTGGTTTTGTAGCATGATGTTTTTAAGTGTCATCCATGTTGTGGCATGGATCAGTACTTCATTCGTCTTAATTGCTGAATATTCTGTCTGTGGATTTATCACCAGCTGTTTATCCATTCATCAGTTGATGGGCATTTGGGTTGTTTCCACCTTTTTGCTATTGTGAGTAGTGCTGCTGTGAATGTCTGTGTACAAGTATTTGTTTGAACATCTGTTTTCAACTCCTTTGGGAAGATACCTGGGAGAGGAATTGCTGGGTCATATTGTAACTTTATGTTTAATATTTTGAGGAGCTGCCAGACTGTTTTCCACAGTGGCTGCCCCATTTTACATCCCCACCAGCAGTGCCCCCGTTGTTTCTTTGATTTATCATTACCTCTACCTGCCATCTGACTTGTGAACGGGGACCTCATAGTCTATTACTGATATATGTTATTTAAAAAGCGAAGTAAAGTGAAACCTAGTTTTCTTTGAAAAATTCCCGGCACATATTGAGATAATTGCATTTTATCAAAGAAACAAAACAAAATAAAACAAAACTAAAGAAAGATTTGGTGGAGAGGCAGCAAACCTTAGCGATTACTCTTAGGCTCACCTAGACTATAAACTCCTTGCCGTCAACGCCTAAGCTTTGTTTCTCTATGTTTCCTTCATGGGATTTAGCAAGGGGTTGGGATAAATGTGCATTTATCATTCTTCCATTTGTTCATTTAATACTTCACCTAGGGTTATTGTGTATGCCTATATAGTGGTGTGCAATGAAAAAAAGAGAAAAGTCATTTAAATGCTGTAGTTGGCCCAACATTTACTCAATGAAGGTGGACCCACAGGCAGTAGATGCACTCAAGCCTGAAACAGTGAATGCAGGTTTGAAAGCTGTGGAAATTATTTATGAATAATTTTAAGGGCTTGTCACCCTTTGACAAAAGAGGGTAGATACATGATTCAGGTAGCCAGCTAAGTGGGTGCTGATGACTTTGCTGACAATGAAATGGAGGAATTAGTTGAGGGCCAAGAGAATCTTGAGCAAGGCGGTGTGAGAGAACTGATATGTTTGTTCTCAGAAGACAGTGGTGGGGGGTTTAAGGATTTTAAAGAGCAAGTCTGACTTTTTGTCATTTTGTCCTTATCCTGCTAATAGCCCCGTGCTCCCTTCAAGGAGATTTTGGAACCTGGCAGAAAGTCATAGAAGATAAAATCCCTACTTTGGGGGGCCTTAGGGTCTAGTGTGGAAGGCAACAAGGTCACCTAGCAATTGCAAAGCCACATGAAGAAGGAAAAGATAGGGGTATGCACAGGGTTGGGAGTAATGCAGGGTAGGGAGCAACTGAAGGGGAGGTCAGGTGTCTGAATTACCTAGGGCTGTCGTAACCGATTTCCACAAACTGGGGGGCTTCAAGCAACATAATTCATTTTCTCATAGTTCTAGAGTCCAGAAGTCTGAAATCAAGGTGCTGGCGGGGATTATGCTCCCTCTGAAGGCTCTAGAGGAGGGTCTTTATTGTCTCTTCTGGTTTCTGGTGGCCGTCGGCATTCCTTGACTTGTGGTATTTTGTATCATTCCAACCTCTGCCTCTGCCTTCACCTGGACCCTTCTCCTCCTCCCCGTGTCTGTCCTCTGTCTGTCTCTAAGGACACTTGCCATTGGATTTAGGGCCCATTCACATAATCCATCCATCTGTGAGACCTTTTTTCCAAATAAGGCCTCATTCACAGGTTCTGGGGATTAGGATGTGAACATACCCTTTGGGGTCCCATCATTCAACTTACTACATCAGGGAAGGCTCCCTGTATGCAGTAAAACAGTTGAGCTAAATCTTGATGGAATTAGATGGGTGAAAGGGCAGAGAAAGTTTCAGAAAGAGGGGAAGAGGGAGTGAGCATGTACAAAGGTTCTGTTGGAAGAGATTCTATGGTCATTCACAGGTACTGTGATACACTTGGAGTGTAGTTGGTGTATGTGTGGGCACACTGTGGAGTGAGGAGAAGGGAGTAAAATTTTGGGCAACAGAAGCAGGCAAGGTCCAGGTCTTAGCGGGTGTGGGATGACACGATAAGGAGAGAATACAGAAACTACTAAAGAACTTTAAACAGGGAGGTGATATGAGCTGATTGGAATTTTAGAAAGACCACCTGGGCTCTGTGGAGAGTGGGATGCAGTGAGGCTGGTGGCAGAGAAACTAGTTAGTAAAACTTCTGCTTAGTAAATGCACTTTGTCTTGAATCTGCCCTTGCCTTACTTTTATTTTCCTGCATTAACTCATGATTTTTGCTGGGCTGTTGGATGCAATTTAACATGCTAAGCCAATCTATTTACTTGTAATGCTCATCGCTAATAGGAAACAAGATGCTGGCCTCACAAGGGAAGCTGGCTCGGCTCAGTTAGCAAAGTCCTTTGCATTGATGATGAAAGATGGTAAATAGATTGAGCAGGTTGATGGTGTCAGTTCCAATTTGTTGAGCCACTGAATCATGTTGTCAACAATTAGCATCTACAAAATATGAACACACATACATCACCCTTTCGGTAAAAGAATGAGGAACTCTGGCTCTTGCTCTGAATTTGCCACAAAATTCTCCCCTATCATTGCTTTGTAGTTGCTGCTGAACTAAAGTCTGAGTGACTTAAGGATATTTACTGAGCTCCTTCTGGGTATCAAGCACTGTATGAGATGTCCAGAATGTAGCAGGGAGGGAAGTCAACAGCCTGGGCTCTAGGGAGCTCATGGTCTAGAGAGGAACAGACAAGCAGACAATGTTGAGGCACTGGGGGTTGGTAAATTCTGTGCTGGTGGAAAGTGGGGGTGCTATATATCACCTAAACATCCCACAGTAGGGGCAAAAAAAAAAAAAAAAAAAAGAGGTGTGCAAAGGCCCTCTCCATCTCAGCTCCATGCTACAGTGCTCAACGGAGCTGGTTATCTCATTCAGTGGTGAGAATGCACCAGTTCTTAGTGGCAGCCCTGGGCTCAGAGCTCCTTTTCTGGTGATTCCTTAGGTGTTCTCTCAGTGCTCTACCTCCACATCCTCTCCTACGGCCCACTCCCCAGCCCGAGAGGTCTCTTGCAGAGTGGCAGTGCATTTCTCAAGGTCCATTCATTCATTCATTTGTTCTTTCATCAAAAACATGCTGGCTACTAACTGCTTGTGATGCTCTGTGCCAGGTAGTGGGGATACTACACATCCAAATTCTATAGGAGTCCGGCCTTGAAGACGCTGACATTCCTATCAGCCACTCAAAGCAAGGATAGTCTGTGGAGGGGTAGTGATAAGGCAGGGTGGGTGACATTTCACTGGCAAAAGGCATTGCTGTCCCTTGGAAGGGGCTTTGGCTGGTTTGGCGGTGTTGGGAAAAGCAGGCCAGGAGGAGAAAACACCAGAGATGCACTTTGAAGGGTTTGAGTAGGTGGAGGTGGGTGGTGCTCACCTGATCTGATTCTTGGTTTGCCCCAACCCATGCTAGCGTGAGATCTTGGGCAAAGGCCCTCGCTCACCTGCCTGAGCCCCAGTTTCTTCCTTGGTGAGCTGGGATATGAAATGCTCCACCTCCCTACTGATGCTGTGGAGACAGGGCCCAGCATAGAGTAAGCACTCAATTAATACCAGCTGCTGTTGCTATGAACTAGTCTTTGTGAGAGAAGGGCCTTTCTTGACACTGTTTGCTTTTGAAAGGGCACCTAGGACCATATATTAATGAGATTGGAATGGAGGGTTTGGTTGACTATTACTCTTAAGTTGTAAAGTTGCCCTGTAGCAAGAAGGGGGGAAAGGTGAGCCAATTCCATGTCTAGAGCCCTGTTAAAGGTACTTTATTTTTTCCTGGCTCTCGGGCTAGGTTTTCTGCCTGTTATTATGAAAACATGGCCTGGAATATCTGTAGCCAAGAGGTCTGGAGCCCATGGGAACTGTCAAAACTGGGATTGGAACATAAATATGAAATGACAGGCAGCTTCATGTGCTGTTATTAAAGTTCACAGCTAGAATTTTTGAAAGCAAATTATCATGTAAAAATATTCTTGTTATGTTAAACTGGAAATGAAAATAACTTATTTATTTGCTTAGATCAAATCGTTGGAAGCAAAGTTAGGCTGTATTTTTTTTTCCTGCCAAATGCTTTGATGGGTTCCTTTAACCAATGGTTTAAATATGAATATTAGTTAAGTTGCATCAACCACAGTGGGGTTATCAGCCTCCTAAGGATTGTATCTTTTCAGATGGTTCAGTGAATAGAGATTTAGAATAGGAGTCAGGGGCTTTAATGTTTTTGGCATTCAACCAGGAGAAAACTTAGCTCATCGGTAGTACGGGTAAGCTGTAGATGATTGAGAAATGGGCTTATTTATGGGAATTTAGGCTTGCCCATTATGTACATAGGAGCATGTGTGGGTGTTACCAGGGTCCAGGACTCACCTTGATGGCCACCAGATGTCACTGTTGAGTCACAGAAGCACAGCCAGAGGGGCTGAGCATCCTTCCAGGGGAAGACTTTTAGGAAAACTTTATCTGGCCAAACAGCTCATTCTTTTTATTTATTTATTTTTAAAAAATATCTGTCAAGATCAGGAGTCCAGGGCAAACTTAACTGAATTCAGGAGAGTACTTAAAATTATGGAAGAAAATTAGGGCAGCGGGAAAATAAACACAATATTTGCTCTTCTGTATTCTGGAGATTGTCCTTGTCAATCACTTTTGCATGCCTGGTCTCCCCCCATTCCCAGCCCAGAATTAGGCAATAAATGCACTGAACTGGTTAGACTTGCAAAGTCACAGAATGTCAGAGCATGAAGGGCTCTTAAGGGTCATCTAGCAAATGTCTCAATTCAAGTAGAGGGACACCAAGAGAGGAATGAATCACCCAAGGTCACAGTTAACTCTAAATTGAGAATCTCTCAAAAGGCAAACGAAGGTATAGGACATTGGTTTTCAAAAGTGTGGTCTCTGGGCCAGTAGTATTACTAAGAGGTGGGGACTTGTCAAAAAAGCAGATTCTTGGGTGCCTGGGTGGCTTGTTTGGTTAGACATCTGGCTTCCCCTCAGGTCACGATCTCACGGTTCATGAGTTCGAGCCCTGCATCAGGTTCTGTGCCAACAGCTTGGAGCCTGGAGCCTGCTTCACATTCTGTGTTTCCCTCACTCTCGGCCTCTCCCTCGCTTGTCCTCTGTCTCTCAAAAATAAATAAACGCTAAAAAAATTAAAAAAAAGAAAAGCAGATTCTTGATTCTACCCCTGATCTATTGAGTCAGAAAGCTTAGGTTAGGGTTCAAGCAATGTTTTTTGTTTTTGTTTTCTTGTTTTTTTTTTTTTTTTTTTTTTTGACAAGTCCTCCATAGGATCCTGATTCGACTGAAGCATAAGATCTACTGTCAACAGGAATGGGGGGACTCTAGTTCCCACTTTCTTGTGCTACAACCATCTCCTTGGGTGCTGAACTGTGAGAGCAGTCAATTATCAGCTTCTAGTTGGAACTTGACCTCATCTACATAATCCCTGAGAGTTAAATGTATTATCATGAAAAAATTAATCTGAATAACAACGATCAGTGTAGGATTTTGAAATTCTCTACCCCTAAGCAAATTTTTGCCCAAACATTCAAATCTTGGGGGTGTATATATGATTTGTTTTACAAAGCTCTTAGTATTTTCATTGGTGTCTCACTTTTCTTTCTCAATTCTAGGAGAGAGAGGTTAGTGTTATGGAGCATTTATGTGCCAGGAGCTTCCACATCTTCTTGGAGTTTTCATGAGAAACCCTGGAGAGGACAGTTTGACCAATGCCATATTTTTTTATGGGCAAGAAATGTCCAAGGTCACACTAGTGAGGAAGTGTGTACACAGGAAAGATTTCAATGGCTCTGCTTCAAGTTAATGGAGCTTTATTTCCCTCCCAGGCTCTCTTTGCATTTTAAATGGGTCTTCAAGCCCCAGAAGGGAGCCAAGCACGAATTCCAGATAACACTACCTGGATCTGAGGACAGAGATTTCTAGGGGGTAGGAGACATAAAAGAAGAGAGCCCCTGTGATGTCCTACACGGTGCTCTTCCGGAAGACAACCCACTTTCTGTGCTTGAAAAATGGTTAGATCCTGGTTGGGTCTCCGACGGAGAGGAATATTCTGTAGCTTCCGCCGTTGCTTCATGGTGTCATTTTCCAGATATGTTCAGGGCTGCTCCCTCTTCTTTGCCATGTGTTCTTCTGGGTTTAACCTCAGGCTAGGTTAATCAAAGATACCCTCTGCCGGACAAGGTTAGACTGGCTTCTTTGTAATTTCTCCTGTTCTCCTATTTTCCCTTGTTTGTATACAGGGGAAGAATGCTTGCTTTATCTATTTTTGCTACTGTAGTTCTTAGGAAAAGCCAGATCCAAGCAATGATTTGGTGTGCAGTAAGCAACTACTACTTAACCCTTGTCTTGCCTTTTCAAGGTCTACTTTCTAGTTTCTTACAATAGGGAGCTGCAGAGGGGTTGCGATGAAGTCATGGAGGTAAAGGTAAAGGCACGCTAATCCCTTCCAGCCTCTACTGCCATTAGCGTTTCCTCCCTAGCAGACACATCTCGTAGAGTTTGAGAACATTTATGTTGTTTTATGCTTCATCTCATTTTTAGGCTTTCGTCCTTCTTTCTATGCTATTTCTTTGTGATATAAGACTTAATTCTGCTTTTTCATTTTTGAGCAAGAATTTCATTTCCCTTTATGTTTAGGCACCCACTCAGCCTAACTTATCAGTGTGGTTTATTCTGCTGGGAGAACTCAGTGCTCCTGAGAACATTGTTCTCTTTGCCTTTTTCTCATTAGTTATTCTTTAAGTGTGGGCTTTGGAGTCACGCATTCCTGTTTTGAATCTCTGCTTTGCTTCTTACTGGTTTGTGCGAACTTAGGTGAGGAGCTTCAGACCCGTCTGAGTCTTACCAGAATTGAGCCGGCTCAGGAATACAGGTTCAGACCACTGGGCCATCAGGTCCTGGTGATGCTTCAGAGTTGCTGCCAGGAGTTGTGTGGGCAAGACAGGAAGGACAGGCTCACATTGTTCCCAGGATGCTGGCTCTGCGGGGCCCAGGCCGTTTTCTCTGGGGTGCATCGGAAGTGATTATAACCAAACGCAGGCATACTGCCGCCCCCAGGGTGAGGCTGTTCGTGGCCCAGCCATTTCCTTCCTCTCTAGTTCTTCAGCACGGATCCTGTTAAGTCCCCTCCCACTCCTCCCACCTCTCTCCATCTATCTCTTTCCTCAGAAGTTCTTGGACTTGGGACCCCAATGGACAGGGAAAGTAGCTGGTTAGACTCCATACAGCTCATGTGTTGTGCTGTGCTCCGTAAAAATGCTTGATCTTTTGGTTGCCTTCAAGTTGGGTCCTGACAGAATCAACCTGAAAACACGTAAAGAATATACATTTATTGCGGGGCGCCTGGGTGGCTCAGTCGGTTAAGCGTCCGACTTCGGCTCAGGTCATGATCTCACAGTTCGTGAATTCGAGCCCTGCGTTGGGCTCTGTGCTAACAGCTCAGAGCCTGGAGCCTGCTTCACATTCTTTGTCTCCGTTCTCTCTCTGCCCCTTCCCTGCTCACGCTGTGTCTCTCTCTGTCTCAAAAATAAATAAACATTTAAAAAAAATTAAAAAAAAAAAAAGAATATACATTTATTCCAAGATCCTTTCAGTTGGAAAGCCCTGCAAGTTGAAAACACCATGTTGGGTCTTGCTGTTTTTTTTTTTATCAGCCTGTGCATTTGAGTGGAGGCAGTCACCTTAGTGCATTTGTCCTACTGTTCCTTGTCCTTAGTGGAAGGTGCTTAACAAACACCAAATGAATGGCCGGTTAATGTAAAGACCTGGATTCTGGCCTTGGCTTATGTGGTTTTGGTCTAGTCACTCAGTTTTCTGGGTCCATTTTGTAGATGGTTGACAATTATCCCTGAGTTTTAGATCAAACTCTCCAGGAGGAGCCGCTGACATGCAGATTCCAGTGACTTATTAAGGAAGTGCCCCTGCCTAGGATGGGGGTGGGGAGCAGTAGAGGAAGGGGAGGAAGCAGAGCAAAGGTGTGATCATAGGCAAAGTCTTGCAGCTCCAGGCTGATCCTACAAGGAAACTCTGAGGTGTGGGTTTATTCTAGTCCTGTCTGAGACAGAGGGGCTGGACCTTCATATTCCTGCACCTCAGTGACTGGCTGAGGACTGGGGTAGGAAGGGGGAATGTATATTAGCAGACACTTCTAGCTCTCTACTCACCTGGGCAAAGCCATCTCCAATGGCTTGAGGGAAGTTCTCCAAAACAGCTGTGAAGTCTTTGTGTAAGAGAGTAAGAGAAGAAGGGTGGGGTGCTGACATTATGGCTATATCATATCTACCTCATCTGCATTTCTGACACATTGGTATCAGATGAGAAAATATGTGGAAATGCTTGGAAACAGTAATGTTCCATTCCAAAGTAAATGGTGGTTTTTATATTCAATAAATTGTTTAAAAAAAAAAAAAAAAGTCTCATGCATCCAGAAGACCCAGAAAAAGGATGTTCATGTTAATCGCACATTCTGGTTCATAAAGCGTCGCCCTTAGATAAAATTTCACGTCCTTTGAGAACTGGTAATCCAATGCCAGTTTTCAAAGAATTGTAATTTAAATTAACACTACAACTACAGGCAAGACAATTTAATCTCTGTTTGATGCTTCAGAAGGCATTTCCCAATCTTGTAAGGCCTCAGGGTCGTGATTATCATTGCACAGTAGACAGACACAACTGCAGTTAACAGACTGGGTAGGGGAGTGGGGAAATGGCATCTCCTCTCTGTTTTATTATGGGAGAGGTGCTGGCTGTCACTGTATTTACAAATGGATAAATGTTGGAGTGCTGACAATTTTTTGGGCCCAAAGCTTTGATTTTCCTTTAATTATTTGGCTGAGATGGGCCAAGACGGGGACTCTTACCTGACTTAATTAGATAATCTCAACTATAAAGGCACAGACTCTGTGATGTGGGGAAATGGGATTTTGCTTAGCAGTTTCTCACCATGTCTCTAACAGAAGCCTCAGGGTAGCTGTGCTCTAACACACACATTGCTTCCTATATCACACAATGGTTATATCTGAGTTGCCATTTTCATTGTTATTTTACATCATATAGGGAAATAATATATTTCCCTAGGCCTAGGGTGGCTAAGGTGGGGTTTTCCTTAATGGACTCTTCTCTGAACTTGTCCATTGCCAAATTTGAGTGTAGCTGTTCAAAATACCCTTCCTTTGCACTACCAGCCTTTTTGAAACCGCATTATTGATGCATTTTTGAGATCCTGCCACATCTCCTGTATTAAGATAGGCATATATGGGGATGTAAGAAAAATGTAAGACCCCTGCATTTGGGGAAAATATGAAGAGGAAAAGAGAAGAAGTCTTATCGAGAACCACTTAGAAATGGGAGTCAGAGAAGGAGCAAGAAAAGGGAAAACCCAATATTGAGCCCATTAATGTGTCATGAAGATGAGGGATACTTCTGCAGAATATTCCAAGATTTCTTGAACTTTTGTAATTGCCCTGTGTTTGTTGTTTTCATTATTTTCTTTTCCTTTCCTTGTCATGAGTGGCTGGCAGTAAAACCAATGCATTAACTGAATTGTTCATGAGACATTTTTCATACACTTTCTGTGAACCAGGTACTGTGCTGGGCTCTGAGGCTGTGGTGATAACCCAGACCTGACCTTGTCTTCAATTCCCTGAGGAAGTTAGGGTTGGGGGTGGGAGTGGATACATCAATACTCAAGGACAGTAAGCCTAGACCATCAGGGGGAAAAACCAAGGGCTCTGCAAACGTAGAGGAGGGGGTCAAATAGAAGACGGTGAGAGGTGACTGTCTTAACACAACACGTCTAGTGGGTGCAGACCCCAGCCCTGGAAAAGGAGGGAATAGCAGGGCCAGCTGACTTCTAGAGGCACCTGGTAATGTCCCATGGGCAGAAACATAGTTCTGGCTGTTGCCTGGGAGAGAACCAGTACATTTGCTTGTAGAAAGTTCTGGTGAAATCATGTGACTTAAAGAGGTGGTGCAATTCTAGGGAGAGACAGAATATACAAATGGACAGTGGTAATGGCCAGACCACATACACAAATAGAATCCTACTACAACCTCTGTAGCAGTTGGTCCCAAACAGCCAGTACTTGATTAATGACTCCAGCTTCCCTAATTTTGCCCCTGTTTTCAACTGAAGACCACACAAAGTCAAATCTGCTCTCCTACCCAATTGCATAGGATGCCCCTGCTTCATTTACACACCCAATAGCATTCCCAGGCCATCAGCCTCCAATCAGAGCATGGCCAAAGTCTTCCCATTTTTCACTATAAAGGTTTTCTGCTCCCCTGCCTTTGAGTCTCTGCCAAATGCAAGTGATGGTGGCTGACTCCCCGGCTATAGGAAGCGCTGCTTGGTTCTGGTCTGAGTGCTCTTTGTTTATTTGTACAGTTTTTGATAAAGGGCATATCAAAGCCCATACTCAAGTGCTGACACCCAGTAACCACTCAGTAAATGTTCTCTCCTGATGGGGCACCCCCACCTTCCCAGCGATACGCCTAAAAAGCTCCCTCTGCTCTTCCAAGTTGTTAACCACCCTGGATGGAGGTGGAATGGACCTTTATTCCACCTGAGGGGTCCAGAAAGGGCAGCCCTGAGGGCCCCAGAAAGTTTGATGGGACAGCAGGTGAACAGCATTGGCAGGGATAGGACCACGCTCCAGTTCCATGCACGACAGCTCAGACATCTTCGAGAGCTGCACAGAGAAGACCAAGGAGGGGAAAGGGATGCCATTCAAAGGTGGCAATCTGGTTCCACGTCTACAGTGTTTTCACCTCCTCCAAGTGTGCTTTGTGATAATAAAGTTTCCAATAAGCTATGTACAAATCACCGACTTCTGTAAATCGGGTCCTACTTCCCCCATGATTTACACTTTCATTTAAGTGCTGATTTATCATCATTTCTTCCCCTGGCAACCATCCTTACGACTTGCCTCTTAGTTCTAGCCTCCCTGGCAGATAATTAATGAGCTCTTAATACGGCTTATGGGCACCAGAGGGAACGCACTATTTAAAGACGCCTTTCAGGGATTTTTTTTTTTTTTTTCAGTAAAGTGAAGAATCCCTTTGTCAAGCATAAAAACCCCACATTACATACATTTGGCAAATGTTACCCTTTTGAACTTGTGGACTGTTCAAAGGCAGTTCAAGAAGTTTGCTTGAATTGGGACATGTCAGTCTAGAGGTTTAGCTCCCCACCCATCCTTACAAGTATTCAGGGTGGGAAAGAGCATCTTATTAAACCTTTCTACTAACAAATTGATATTGTTTTCTTCCCTTGTTAAAAAATATTTATTGAACACTTACTGTGTGCTAGACCCCATGCCAGGCACTGGAGATATAATGGTGAGGAAGACACACGTGGCATTTCTGTTTGTGCTGCTGCCCACAGCCTGTTGAGGGAGACAGATAGTGAGCAAATAATTATTTCACTGCACTTTTGAGAGGTGCTACCAAGAGGCCAAAGTGGGAGGCTGATGAAGCCTGAACTGGTTTGGGGAGGGAGGGAGGTGGCCGGGGAGTTGATAGTTAAACTGAGCTTCAAGGGTGCATTAGAATGAACCAGGGGCAGGGCGTTGCAGGTGAGAACAAAATGTGCAAATGTTCTGAAGAGAGAAAGATCCCAGGGAGTGGGAGATGATAAGCCTGTACAATAAATGTCGGCACCATAGTGACAGTTCTTGTGGACTAAGAGTTTTGAATTGGATCCTTACAGCAATGGAGAAATTATTAACAGTTCCAGGCAGGGAAGTGACACACTCAGAAGTACCTTTCGGAGAATTTTGTCTCCATTGTGGGGAATGGATTGGAGGAGATAAGGAAGGAATCAGGAGGACCTGTCAGGAGCCCAAAGCCTCTGTCCAGGATATAAGAGGTGGTGCTCAGTGGTTGTTTTCATCAAGCACAACCTGTAGAAGAACTCGTAGTGAGGGTTGGGGGTTTAACCCAGTCATAGAAGGGAGGAGAGATGCAGTCTAAGAACAATCAGCAGACTGCCTCGTCTCATTCCAGCCCCCAGCTCCACCCCGGGGTGGTCCCGGCTTCCCTAAGGCAGGCACAGATGCACGCATCACCGACAGCCTGCCTACGTGTCTACCATGCAGGCTTTAGAGAGCAGGCTTTCCTCAAGGGCTCTGACTTAGAACTGAGACCATCAGGATGATGGTCTCTGTATGTGGGTTTGATAAGGAGTATCTTCCTGATACAATCCCCAATCTTCAGGGGAGTATTTAAATATTTAAATGTTTATCTTCATGGCCCCTCTTATCAGACAGCAGCTGGAAGTTCTCAAATGTCAGTGGGCAAAGGAGTCCTTTGCGGGGGGGGGGGGGTGCGGGGAGAAGCTTCCTCAAAAGGCAGGTTCTTGGACCTTACTTCCAGGGATTCTGTTTCTTGTCTGTGGCTTGGGAATATGCATTTATTTTTTTTATTTAAAAATTAGAAAAATATGTTATTTATTTTTGACAGAGAGAACAAGGAAGGGGCAGGGAGAGAGGGAGATACGGATTCCAAAGCGGGCTCCAGGCTCTGAGCTGTCAACACGGAGCCCGATGTGGGGCTTGACCTCACAAACTGTGAGATCATGACCTGAGCTGAAGTTAGATGCTTAACCGACTGAGCCACCCAGGTGCCCTGGGAATCTACATTTCTTAATAGGCTCTACACATCCCCTCCCCATCATTTCTAACTCAGATGGTCTTTAAATCACTTTGAAATTCTGGTGACTACTGTCCAGTGGCTTAGGCCTCCAGGACACCATCTTGCCTGAGCTCAGCAAAACATGGTCTCTCTTTCCAGGTAGTCACTGACATTTCAGACGTTCAGGAGACTGGTTGGGATTATTGAATTGGGGGATGGCTTGGGAGCCAAGACTGAATCCTTCTGCTCCCCCAAATTGCCTGAATATGAGATTCATCCAAACGGTTTATCAACCTGCCCATTATTCTCCAGAGGTTCTGATTCAGTGTGTGGCCAGACCACCAGGAAGCTCATGACTTCAGCAGGTGCCTCAGGCAATCCTTATGATTGGCAGGTTGGAGATCTTAGTTCTAAAGGCTCATGGATAGCTCTGGCTCTCAGGGCCCACGGACAGTCTCAGATACTCTCTGGGGGCCTCCAGGATCCCCGAGGGTCCTCAGTTTCCTTGGTTCTGAGAATTTTGCTGGACCCTTGGTGGGGTCTGATACATCTTCTGGCTTTGCAGCCAAGCCCAGGGAAGAACCAATGGGGGGCAGCCATTTCTGGGTCACAATACCAGCTGAAATACATCACCCACTGCTGAGGGCCATCCTAACAACAGTTTCTGAAGCCTGGGAAGTGAGTAGTTTCATATATATGTATGTATATATATTTACATATATATATTTACATATATACATACATACATATATATGTGTACATATACATATGTATATACATATACATATATGTGTATATGTATATATGTATATACATATACCTATGTATATACATATACACACACACACACACACACACACACACACACAGTGGAGGCTGGCAAATCTGAAATCTCTGCAGGGTTGTCCGACTGCATACTCTTGGGCAGCAGCTATGGTGGGGTCCCTAGGGGGGATTTCTTTTTCCTCTGATAAACTTCAGTTTTGCCCTTAAAGTTGTTCACTGATTGGATTATGTCTGTGCCCTGATTACTGAGGATCATCTCTTTTACCCAAAGTCTAACCAATTGCAGATTTTAAGCATATGTACAAAATACCTTTGCAGTAACATCTAGACTAGGGTTTAATTGAATAGCTAGAGCCTGGCCAAGTTGACAACATAAAACCAACCATCATAAGGGAACTTGCAATGAGGACCACATTCTGGGTGGAGACTGGTGTTTTGGGAAGGCGGGGGGGACAGGTTAGAAGGAAAGTGGAACATGTGAGTAGGGTGTCTTGGGCAGAGTATTGGCGGACCTGGGTGGTCCAGAACTAAGTGGAGCTTTCTGTTAATGGCTGGCAGCCCAGGGATGAGTGGATGACCACGGCCAGCAGGGAAGCAGGCAGGGATTGACAACTGTTATCCTAGGATTCTCCTTCTTTATTCATAATTCCATTGGTTATGTTAATGGTCATGTTAGGCTAGGGTGATGTTGGCCTGGCTCTCTCTTATCCAGGGATGGTAAGTCCCATCTTGATCTTTGCCCTGCCTTAGGGATTGGTATAGAGTGTTCTAGTAAAGATTAAAAGGGAGAGTGTTGACAGGTAACCTTTTATTTGTGGGTGAAGCTCTCTGAAAAGCCCGGATATCCAAAGAACATATAAACAGCAGAAAAAGTGAGAAACGAAAAAACTTTTATTCCCCAACTCAGGAGAGTGGACCTGAACTTAAAGTTTCATGTGGGCTGCTGGGTGTGGAGTACTTGCCCTGCACCAGGAACTCTGCTAAGCAGTTTGGTTACCTTTTCCCATTTAATATTCACAACAACCGTCTGATATAGGTGTGATGATTTCTTCCGTATAGAGAAAGGGAAACTGAAGTCCTGAGAGGCTAAGAAACTTCCCCAAGGTCGTGTGGTTACTACATGGCAGATCTGGGACGCAAACCCATGTTGGTCTGATCTAGAGGCTCTCCTCCTGTCTTACTTCATCTAAAACCTAGAAGAGCCAAAGCTTCAGAAACATCCTGAAGACAACCGAAAGGAGCCTTTCACTACCATATGGGGGAAAGAGGAAAGACTGCTTGGGGGACATTTTAAAAGATGAGAGATAAAGCAGAGGTACTTGATTGTTGTTTGAATTCTGATTTATCTACCAGGGAGAATGATCTTGCTGTGGGAAAAAAGCAGAATAAAGGGGAAAGAGTCAGGGCTCCGTGTAGGTGTGAAGGCAGGAAGCCAGCAAGGTTCATAGACATGAGCTCAAGTCTGCAGGCTTAGATGAAATTCAACGTGCAAATCTGTTGGAACTTGGAAGCATAAAATCTATGCGGCTGCTTGCTACGTAGGATACAGAGATGCTACTTTTTAACCTTTCCCTTCCCTTTGGTCTGGTATCTGCTCCTTCTCAAGATACTTATGACACTTACATGGGTACATGCATCTATTCCTTGAGAGCCCTTTGGCACAACCTGGTCTGCTTACTTTTTTCTATATGACAAATGCCTTACCTAGCAACATGGTAGACATTCTTTAAATGTTTGTTTCTTGAAGAGAAAAAAGAGAGGTGATTGAAGACTTGATATAGACAGATTTTGAAGTTTTCAAAGGAGGAGGAAGGTTGCTTTACATGCTACCAGCCAGTGAATTTGACACTAGTGAATGGTAAATGCCAGACTGGATCGAATCATTAGACAGATGGCTCATGAGATGCTGGAAAAGAAAGCTGGGATCATTGGGAACCAGAATGGGTTCGCCAAGAACTGGTCACATTGAACCAACTCTGATTCCTTTTATGATCAGATTACTGTACTTTTGTAATAGCCTGGAGGCATGAAGTGTTTGATACCCAGCAAGGCAGCTGGCATAATATTTTATGAATCTCCCAGAGGCAACAGGGTGAAGCAGGTTGGGTTAGTTAACAGGTTGATTTATAACTGAGTGTTTAACTGTGTATGAAGATCTTCTAATGTCAATTTTTTTTTTTTTTGGAAGGGGAAAAAGGAAGTTTCTCCACCAGCACATTGCAGGGCTCTCTTTTCATTATCTTGTTTGAATTTATCAATGGCTGAGATACAGTTATAGTGGGAAAACCTGTAGCATTTCCAAATAATTCAAAGCTGGAAGGATAGGTCTTACATATATTGGATAATAGAGTAAGGATTCCATATCATGTTGACAGACCAACATGATGGGCTGAAACTAAAAGATGAATAGGAATAAATTTACAGCCGAGACTGGACATTGAAGAGTAATTTGCAGAGGTACAAGATAGCACAGCCCCAGCTTAACAGCAGCACACAGTCAATTAGAGTTGATTCTGTGACGTGGTGGAGAAAAAGCTCTATGCCTAAGCTGAATTAATAGAAACATAGAATTCAGATCAAGGGAGATTATAGTCCCCCGTCTCCTGAATTTATCAGACCACAGCCATTCAATAAAACATTTAAGTACCTCCCTATATCAAGGTCTTAGCTGGGCACTTGTTAAATAAATTGGTGTGAGTTACAAGGAATTCCTACCTCCTGACAGAAAAGTTATCAGAAAGTGCCAGCTGGGCACTCAGCAGGCACCATACAAATGCCAGGGTTCACAATATTGCCCAATCCCTTATTTATAGCTTGTGAGGTCAACTGGCCTTTTATTCTTTCACCATTTCTAATCCCAAAGCCCATCTTACAAGTAAATGGACTTAACTTGTTTTGATTTGCTTTTTTTTTTTAATTAGTCAGCCTTCTTTTAATGGCTCATTTGATAACATGAGGGCTCTGTGTCTGTTCCTGTTTATCCTTTTGTCTCTTTTCTCCTTGGATGTTGGTGTCACTCTCCTAATGTAGAGAGCTTGTTCCATATTTTGTGGGAAATGGTCAGAAGGAGCTCAAGATTACCTTATTCTTACAGCTCATAGTTTTAAAGCAAGAGAGAGACCTCCTGGTCTTATATATGTCAGAGAAAACTGATTAGCCTGACTTAGGTCATATGGTCACTCTGAAACTGGCCACTTCTGAGTGTTCACCCCTATAAAGGTGGTAAGGTGTGTGTGTGTGTTAGTGTGGCAGGTTCTTTGACAAGTAATTGTGGTTCCATGTAAACCACGTGGAATTTTGCACAGGAAAGAGCAGAGGTTCTATATCCAGAGAAATGGGGAAAGTATTCCAGGAAGACAAATGTGTCCATAATTCTTCCTGAGGAGATGACTAGGGTATGGGGAGGAAGAGGAAGAAGAATGATGGTCCCTTCATCTTGAAATGTGCTAATCAGCTCCTGAATTAAAGGGGGGAAAATGGCTGTGATTCCTTTAGATCAAGCATTGTGTATTTTTTCATGTTTATCTATTTTTGAGAGAGAGCGACAGAGAGAAAGTGCATGAGAGCCAGTTGGGGGAGGAGCAGGGAGAAAGAGAGGGGGGTAGAGGATCCTAAGCAGGCTCTGTGCTGGCAGCAGAGAGCCTGATGACATGGGGACCAATGTGGGGCTCAAACTCACAAACCCTGAGATCATGACCTGAGCTAAAGTCGGACGTTTAACTGACTGAGCCACCCAAGCTCCCCTGATCAAGCTTTATTTTAAGACTATAGCTGAGACGGCCTTGGATTCAGGCTGAGATTTTCTGCAGCTTTTTCCTTGCTCGAGTTGGGGGTTTGTACTCTCCACCTCTCTTTTCCTGTTGTTTGAATATGTGAGGGAACGTCCTGGGGAGGCCGGACATCCTCAGGTGAAAAATCCTCACGAAGAACCCAGTAACCATGCTCTGGTAATTTGTGAGGAAGTCCTGGGTCTGTTATGCATGTGGTCCAGATAGAAGTGGGAGACGGCACTCTCACGTTCAGCTCAGCTCTATTTCTGTCTCTGTGCACTGTGACTGATCATTTTGTAGGCTCCTGTGCCTCACTTTTCCATGGCTGACAGACAAGCCAGAGGGCCTGTTGTGGGGTTATGTACTTCCTGTGAACGGAAGGGAGTGTGGGTTTCTGGCTGTAGAGAATCTGATGCTCACAGTAATTTGCACACCAGGGTCTCTGGGGCCCTTCCGAGCCTTCACATCCTCTGCCTCTTGATTACCTGGGCTGATAAGGGAGCACTGTGTGGGCACCCCACAAAGTCGTTTATCTTGATGTCACCTGTTTTGGCTGTGGACTTCACTCTAGGGCTCCAGAGTCATTTTGCAGAAACTATTCAATCCTAATGATGTTTATCGTGACTGATATTAGAATGAGTGAGTTCTGTAAGTGCTGTCCAGCCAGCTGGCCTGTGGTTGGAAATTATTTGGTATCAGAAAATTGGCCTTCCTTGGAAAGGTCACTGCAGATTATACACAAAATAAGTGAGCCACGGGAGATCTGGCGTGATTATTTGTACTCAAGCTTAGGTCCACAAATGCCATCTTTTTATTTATTTTTCCTGCTTCCTTGAAAAGCTGTTCATCATTTGCCTTTGCATTTATCTGTGAGATATTAGGAGTGAAAATCCACTGCAATTTATCTACTATAAATTCTAAGCACCCATCATGCCTCATTGCCCACAACCTGAGAAGAAAGGTATACAGTCAGGTATTTTCATATTTTTTACCTTAATATAGACTTTACATGTAGATATATAATATTCATAGATTCATATAAGTGCATAAAATATATTCAGGGATGTATTAATATAGATGCATTTAAAAATATACTGTGTATATGCAATATATATTTATGGCATATATTTTATTTTCTTGCAGCCCTATGAGATAGATATCATTATCCTCATTTTTATAAATGAAGAAACAGAAGAAATTAGGTAACTTTCCCAAGATCACGGTGTCAGTAAGGGTTCTTAGATGCAAATAATAGAAACCAATCCTGATTAATTTCAGCAGAAAATAAAATATCAAAGTTGTATTGGGCAGTTCAAAGCAGCTCCTGGACAGCTGGGGATACGGGTCTAGGGACCATGCAGCCAGAAATAACACTACCAAAGACCCACTCCTGCTACCCAAGGCCCAAATCCAGAGATGTGTCCTGCTCGCAGAGTAGCAGGGAAGGAGAGAGCCTTGGTCACCGTGGTCTCAGTAAGACACATGAAGCTGAAAGTTGAGGCTGCTGCCTTCGTTAGAATGGCTATCTCAGGCCCTGTTTCTTTGGCAGACCTGCTTCTGTTTCCAGGTTTGGGTGTGTGAGTGGGATTGGAGGCTTTTTTTTTTTTTTTTTTTTGAAAGGAAAATAACATTTATAAATGGAAAAAAAACTGGGTCTCATAAACTAATTCAGAAACTTGGGGAAGTTCAAGGTTATTATGCTATGAATTGTTAGAGAGCCACTGTACTATAGCTAACAATAAAAAAGGGCAAATAATATTGGCTGGGGGGGGACTGTGAGGGTGTTTTGGGCTTGTGACAAAGTGGAGGGTCACAGGGCGTCCTTGCTGAAAACAGATCCATGAAGTAACCACTTCAATGTTTTTGATTTTTTCGACCACACAGGTAATGCATGAACGTTAAAAAACAAAAAACAAAAAACAAAACTTAAACATTATGAGTAAGTCTTAAGTTGCCTTGACCGTTGCCAGCAACCCCTAAGGAATTCGTCCATATGAGGAGCCATCACTCTTCTTGGTGTAGATCCTTTTAAACCTTTGTGTATGTGTCTTTACCCTAAGCTTCTTATCTTGGACGGTGGGTAGTATTGATTATTGTGTGTGTTTCCTTCAGCACCATGTCTTAGAGACTTCTCCATCTTGGGACATACAGATTTATCGCGTGGTTTGTGTACTGCGCTGTATTTCATTATATGATGCATACGGCAGCTCACTCTGACAGTCCCCTATTGATGTATATCTAGGACATCTGTGGTGTTTTGCTTTCACCATCCATGTTCTGGTGAACATCCTTGAACGCGTCTCTTTGTGGACTCTGTGCTTCTCCAGGGTGGCTATGAAAAGTGAAATTGCTGAGTCACGGGGGATGCACCTTTAAATGTTAATAGATCCTGGCAAATTGCCCTCGAAAGCTCCTGTACGAAATTATGCTCCCACTTGCAGTTTTGAGAGAACCATTTCCTCGCATCAATGACATTAGCTAACTTCTTAATTTTTGCCCATGTGAAGTGCTTTTTAATTTGCAAGTCCCTGAACACTGGAAATGATCAACATCTTTTTGTGTATTTGTTGGCTACTTGTATTTTCTCTTTTGTGTACGCTCTATTCCTATTCTTCCTCATCAGTATCCTAGTGTATTTCACTTGTAGACTCCTGAGGGTAGGAATGGTCTCTCTTGTCCCTTGTTTTGTCTCCCATGCCCAGCATAGTGTGTCATGAAATGACTGCCCAAATACTTGTTGACATGATTCAAGTAAGTCATCATAACCTTTAACCTAAGCATCATAACTTTGTGCTGTTTTTCAAAAACACAGTCTGAAATCTCCTTCTCAGGAGAGAGCATTAAAGCAGAGTATTAGGCCTTTTATAGAAAAATCAGACCCCAGTCACTTTTGCTAATAGACAGTTGCCCTAGAACATGAAGTCAAAAGACCTCTAGGCACCTTAGAATTCATTCAAGCTCGTGTGGGACTAAGATGGCCCTGCAGAGTACTTATTCTGACCATCACTTTTGTCTGATCAAGACTACCCATACATTCAACAAAATGTGTCCCCTAACTATGTACTTTTTTGAGAGGTGGTTACTAACATTTGGAAACTAAAATACTTGAAGTACATGTCCAGAATCCTGGATTTCCTTGAAAAACGGTAGACCCAGGGACAGTGGGGATTTTAGAAGAGGGAGTCCTCTCCAGTTTACCATACTTCCTGACTCTTTGGCTTCTGAAGACATTCGAATCTTGGGGTGCCTGGGTGGCTCAGTCGGTTAAGCATCTGACTTCGGCTCAGGTCATGATCTCACGGCTTATGAGTTCAAGCCCTGCTTTGGGCTCTGTTCTGACCGCTCAGAGCCTGGAGCCTGCTTCGGATTCTGTGTGCCTCTCTCTCTTTGCCTCTCACCCACTCGTGCTCTGTATTTCTCCCTCTTAAGAATAAATAAAACATTAAAAAAATTAAAAATCATGAAGACATTTGAATCTGGTATACAATACAGCTGGAAATAAAAGTAACCTGTTTTTTTTTTTTTTTTAAAACGGACAGAAAACCCAAACTACAAAGCAGTGTGGGATGAGTACCAGCTAGGTGATGCTATTTAGACTTTCCAAAGAATTCTGGAAGAAGAAAGGTCCTGGAAGGCTGGGGTAGTCACAACAGATATATTGTGAATTAACTGGGCCTTGAAGGGTGGGCAGACCTTGCTGGGTCAGGAAAGGGTAAAAGTGAAGGAAGGTGAGGGGTAGCAGTGTTAGTGGAGGTTCCAGTAATACTGAGGAAGCTGTTGTAGAGAGCGTGTACATTTCCTTGACCTGAAATTCACAAAGACCAGGAGCATTCCTATTGTTCAGGATGGCCTTGAAGCCTGCAAAGTTGAATGGGAAATTTTGTTGGCATTTTCTCCCCTGGAAATAGGATCCAGTGTTTCCAGCAGATTCTTAACAGACCTCATGAGCCCCCAAATGGCAAGAATGACTTGTACAGGGAGATATAGAGGGATAATGTTAGGAATGTGATTTGGGGACAGTCTGTAGAGGGCTTTGGCTTCCCAGTAAAGAGTCTTGATCCTGTAGGTGACCGGGAGTCTATGAATGTTACTTAGAAGATGATTTCATTGACACACGGGGTTCAGAATAGCGACCACTTATTACTACTTTTTATGTTCCTCACACTATGCTGAGCTTTTTTTTTTTTTTAATTGAGTTGAAATTCACATAGGATCAAATTAGTCATTTTAAAACATACAATTCTGGGGGCACCTGGGTGGCTCAGTCGGTTGAGCGTCCGAAGGTCATGATCTCATGGTTTGTAGGTTCAAGCCCCATGTCAGGCTCTGTGCTGACAGCTCAGAGCCTGGAGCTAGCTTTGGATTCTGTGTCTCCCTCTCTCTCTGCCCCTCCCCCACTCACACTCTGTCTGTCTCTCAAAAATGAATAAACACAAAAATAAATGTACAATTCTGTGGCATTTAGTACACCCACCACCTCAGTCTAGTCCCAAGAGTTTTCATCAGCCTACAAGGAAACCCCATAACCATTAAGCAGTCACTCCCTATTCCCTCCTCCCCCAGCCCCACTAGTCTTCTTCTGTTTCTATAGATTTATCAGTCCTGGATATTTCATATAAATGGAATCATACAGTTTATAGACTTGTGTGCCTGGCTTCTGTTACTCAGTGTGACTCTTTTGAGGTTCCTCCATATTGTAGCATGTATCAGCCCTTCATTCCTTTTTATGGCTGATGCAATATTCCGCTGTATAGATGTGCCACATTTTGTTTATCCATTCATCCCTGTCATCCATTGATGGCCATTTGGGCTTTCTGCACCCTTTGGTTATTGTGAATGGAGCTGCTACGAACATTCATGTATGAGTATCTGAGTACTTGTTTTTAATTCTTTTGTGTAGAAGTAGCATTTCTGATTCATATGGTAATTTTACTTTTAATTTTTTGAGGCTTTGCTGATCTGTACCTTTTCTCCTTCTTAATCTTCTCACCAACCAGTGAGGAAGGGCTATCATTACCCCTTAGAGATAAGAAATTGGAGGCAAGAAGACTGAGACCCAGAGAAGTTAAGTGGCTCTCCTAAGGTTGCATAGCTGGTAAGTGGCAGGGTTGGGATTTAAGCCCAGGACTGGGTCTGATTTCAGAATGCAAGCCCTTATCCCTATGCAGCCCTGACTCTCCTACAGCACCTAAGGAGGGTGGTATCATGCATCAAGAAATGGATTTGTTTTCTCGGTCAGAGAACTGTTAATTGAAAGAAAAATTTTATTCTTGCTGCAGGAATTTACCTATTGTCAAAGCTACAAAGCCACCTACTGTCACTTAAACTGAACAAGAGTTTTACCATCAAAGGGAAAATGTACACAGTCTCTGTGGGCGCTTTTCTGCTCACTTGTGCAGGCAGACATTGTTGCCACCTGGAGGGAGAAGAGACACTTATCCTCCCAGCCTTTCCCCCTTTCAGTGCCCTTGTGGCCATGCCTTTAGTCTCTAATCACCTCCAAGCCTTTTGCCCCTTGAGGACTGGTGATTTCAATTACAGTGGAACTCTCAAACAGCGTATCTGAGTGGGAAGTCACACAAATGTCTGAGTTTTCGTTTCATGCAGGACGATCCTACTGTTTGCCAGGGAGAACCCAGGATAAGTGGTGTTCGTTAGGATTAATACCCATTGAATGGAAATGTAAATTTGATCACAGATAGCCCTGTTTTTAATGTTTATATATTTATTTTTGAGAGAGAGAGAGAGAGAGAGAGTGAGTATGTGTGAGCGAGTGCACAAGCAGGGGCGGGGGACAGAAAGAGAGGGAGCCACAGGATCCAAAGCAGGCTCCAGGCTCTGAGCTGTCATCACAGAGCCTGATGCGGGGCCCAAACCCATGAATCATGAGATCATGACCTGAGCCGAAGTCGGACACTCAACCAGCAGAGCCACCCAGGTGCTCCACAGATAGGCCTTTTTTTTTTTTTTTTAAAGTTTATTTATTTATTTTGAGAGACAGCGAGAGAGTGTGTACGTGAGTAGTAGAGGGAGAGAGAGAGAGGGAGAGACAGAGAATCCCAAGCACAGAGCCTGATGCAGGGATCAAATTCACGAACTATGAGATTAGGACCTGACCGAAATCAGGCATCGGACGCTTAACCAACTGAGCCACCCATGTGGCCCACACATAGCCCTTTTTGAAACGAGACCCCAGGGTGACTGAGAAGTAAGACAGGAGCAAACAGAGGCTCTACTGGGCTCATCACAACTGAGACCTGGTAAATGCTGAAAAGTGAAATTGATCTTCTGAGACACACGATTGCTAGAAAGTGCCAGCATCACTGTGGGGGCAGACAGGCAGCAAAATTTCTGTTGTATCTCCTACCCTAGAAGTACTTAACAGCCTAGCTATATCCTCAGGTGCTCCCATCTTGCTCTAAAGTGGCATCTTTTTGCAGCCTACCCGAGGGGGAGAGTCACTTCAGACACCTGAGTATGTTAATAGCTGGCTGCCAACCAAGGTGTGTGATATTGAAGCACAAAATTACATTTCTAAATAACTCCTTAAACCCTTTTGGTATACTGCAATCTGTTGTATATCTCATAAATAAAAGCTTTTGGAATGTACCTTGATTTATGTTTCTGTGTGTGTGTCTTGATTTGTACTTAGCCATTAAGTTGGGCAGCTTTCATTTGGTCCTCTAGACCCATCAGTGAATTCTTTCACCCTCTAGTTTCTCACTGGCTTTGGCCAATGGGAGGTGCCTGCAGGAGATTGGAGGGAAGGAAGGACAAAATGGAGTTGAGCACATTTGAATTCCTAATTCATGTCCTGATGGGACACAGGTCAGTAGTAGTTATGTTTCTCTGTGGTGGCCTGCAGCTCCTATCAAGTGGCCCTCTCACAAATCTATAGATATTATTGAGTTCTGGTTACCCTTCCTCCACTTGTTGTCCCTTCAATATTAGGGGGTGGTATCAGCTTCCCACTTTTTGCTAGCTCTGGAGGGTCTGTGTTCCTTGTGGGTTTTCTTCAGCTAGCCCACAGCTCTATAAAGAGTCCATATAAACTCTCTCTCACCCTCTTCAGCATCCCATCTGTTTCCTGCCATGACATTTTCCAGGACTCAATACCCAGTATTTCCTGTCCCTATGGCAAGTATCTGATAGTTGACAGGATGAGGTAAGAATTCCAAGGCTGGAACAGAATACAGGTCAACTAAGCATCAACCTATGGCACCATTATCTTTGCCTAATGGGACTGGACCAGAGAATAGGAGATCTGAGAACAGGAGAACAGAAGGCTGAAGAACTTGGTCAGGAAATGGAAGCAGCAGAGGAAACTGGAAGAGAAGTTGCCTAGAAGTTGCATGCAGAATAGAAGAAATAAAAGTAACATTCTGACCAGAGTTATTACTGTGTAGTGACTTGGGCCATTGGGTGAGATGGTCTATGGGTTTCAGCTAAGCATACTCAGTTCACTTTAATACATGCCCTGTTGCTAGAGGAACTTCTCCCTTTCCTTAGCATACCTCGAGAAGGGGCACCTTCCATTTCCCACCTCTTCTTTCCAGGATTTGAGCTCCTTGCAGGTTCCTGGAATGACCCAGATCATTTCTTCTGTCCTTTCTCAAATAGTCCCCATTTGATAGCTTTTCTACCATGGGAATTCTTAGTCTTTCTTTAAGACCCAGTCAACTATGATAATTGTTAGTCGTTCTCTAGATGGTCTGAAAGGCTTGGGAAGTCTGATGGAGATACCCTTCTGGGCCCCCACAGCATCATCTTAGTCTTCTCCCACATTCCCCCACTGCTGGGACATGAAATTTGTCCAATAGGATTTTGGTTCCACTTACTTGTGCAAGAAGTAGTTTAGTAATTGTGATTAGTGGAAAGAACATTAAAAATTCAAACATTTTGGAGATCTTTGGGAATAGTGGGATTAAAAAAAAGTCTACTGATACTTTGAGATTGGGAAAGGGGCCCCCAGCAGTTCTGAACAATTCTATTTCAGAAGGTGAAGACATACACTTCTAAGTATGAAACCAGACTCCTTATACATTAAATAAGATGGAATACATCAACAGTGGGTTCAAAGGGAAGCAAAATCCCTTAAGATTGAGGGGAAGAAGTCTTAGGGTAAGAGGGCATTTTCATCATGGTTCACTAAGCTTCTTGCCCTAGGGGGGGCCCAGATAAATATGTGTGAAGAGAACTACGTAGATCTGTTTGTCGTGGTGTATGTTGGAAATCCTCAAGAGCACTCCCAGGCTTCGTGATTTGCTAGGAGGATTCATGAAGTCAGCATATAATCGTACTGATTTACTACAGGAAAAGGTTACAAAGCAAAATCAGCATAGGGTAAAGGTGCATGGGCCAAAGAAACCAGGCATAAGCTTCCCAGAGTCCTCTTCAGTGGAGTCATACAGGGTGTGCTTAATCCCCCCAGCTCTGAGTTGTGACAGCATGTGAAATCTTGTCTGACAGGGAAGTTCATCAGAGACTCAGTGCCCAGGATTTTTATTGGGGGTTGTCGCATTGGCACCCTCTGCCTGGCATATGCCCAGATTCCAGACTTGCAGAAGGAAAATGGGTATTCATTATAACCGATACTGTTTTCACAGTTCAGGCACAGCGAGCCCTCTTCTCAATGCTGGGAATGGTAGGAGCCCTCTCCAAATCCAAGTTTGCAGATGCCAGCCAAGGGCCAGCCTTGCAGGCAGGTCTTTGTACGGATAGTAGTCCTCAATTCTGCTGTTTGCTTCCCCCCCCCCCCCCCACGTGATGTCACGTGGATTACCCCTGGTTATAGTAGTCATCTTTGGAGTTCCCCAGCAAGTACATTTTCCTTCTCCTTAGATCCCATGAAGAATTGGAACTTCCTGGAATATCAGTTCAGATTTCTTTTTCCACATTTCTAAACCTCAAAGGCACTGCTAACAGTTGGCTTTGATTAAGTTGCTACCCACAGCCCCCTTCTCCTTTGCATCCCATCCTGAGGGGCTTAAGTCCAAGTTCCCAAGGGCCATCGCTACTTCATACAAGACTCATCTCTCAAAGTTTTTCCAGGGGTTAAATCCTATGTCACAGGAGGGTTTCCCTTCAAATCAACTCCCTTTTATACCCAAAGCTTTCTATTTTGCCCCTATTCACTAAGCATCCTAGTCATCCTCTCATGGTTTTTGCCCAGTCATATCAACTAGGTTCCTGTGGCTATGATGGCGTGTGTTTCTCTCTCTCTAGCAGGCCCAACACTTGCTCATCGGGTTAGGTTGAGAGTCAACACTTGGTGTTGGTCTGATAGCCAGCAGAGAAGGTAGGAGCATTGTTTTGTCAGGCACCTGTCCCATTAGAGGTTTTGCTTATTCTTCAAACAAGGGAAGGGGACTGTCTTCCAACAAGAGGGAGGAAGACACTTCAGCAGGACCAGAGGGTTAAGGGTAATCAAGTGCATCTTCCCAGATATCTCTACCCCAAGTCTCCGAGTCTCACTCCTTCCTGTCAGCGTCCTGACTTTGGTGTAGGAATCCAGCCTTCTCTGAAGTTCTGGAGATACAGTTAAGTCCTGTGTATCTTCTTCAGCTCTTTATTTCATGCTGAAGAAGATTACGGTTTCTTTAAATACTGCCAAGGGAAGCTATCTGACACAATTAGCTCTAAATTGTTGAATGACTGCCCTGAGGCTGTCATTTTGTCTCTTCAATGCATTCATGGTATTTAGGAAAAACCACCTAAATTCACAATCCTGATTATTACTGTATATCTTATACCTCTCCAACAGTAGAAATGTTGCAGAAAACAGTGCATTCACTTCCACCTATAGCTTGTCTTAGGTGAAAGTCTTAGCAATTGCACTGTGGCCATATGTCAGGGGTAGATGATGCTTCACCTCTCACCAGGGATCGACTCCTTATTGCCAATCAGCGACCCAACTCTAGAATCCCTTCCTTTGAGTCTGGTTCTCAAGAGTTCTCCTCAAGTCAACTCTCTTAGGTCAGTGTAGGAGGCAGAATAATAGCCCCAAAGATGTCCATGTCCTAATCCCCCAAATCTGCAAGTATGTTACCTGACATGGGAAAGGGGATTTTGCCAATGTGATGAAGTGAAGGGTCTTAACATGGGGAGATTAGCCAGGGTTATCCCAGGTGGGTCCAATGTATTTATAAGAGTCATTGTAAGAGGGATGCAGGAGGGGTCAGAGTCAGAGAAGGTGATGTGACAGTGGAAGAAAAGTTTGCAGTGATGTGGGGCCAGGAGTCAGAGAATACAGGCGACTTCTAGATATTGGAAAAGGCAAGGAATGGGTTGTCCCTGAGAGTCTGCAGGGGGACATAGCCCTACCAACATCTTGATTTAGCTCAGTAAGATCTGGGTCAGATTTCTGACCTCTAGAACTGTAAGATAATACATTTGCATTGCTTTAGCTGCCAGCTTTGTGGTAATTTGTTACAACAGTGATAGGAAATGGATATAGTTGAGTTCCCTAGAAGCAGAGCCAGAGTCAGGGATTTGGGTACACATGATTTATTGAGAGAATGCTCTCAGGAGACCCCTGTAAGAGAGCGAGAAGACAAGATGAAAAGGATTGCTAAGCAAGGGTGTGGCCCTGATTAAAATCTAGCCTTGGCCTGATTCCTGTTGGTGCTGTGGGCATAAGGTACACTGAAGCATTATTCTCTCTTGAGGCAAGGAGGTTGCCCTTTGATTCTGGTTTAAGGCAGTCATTGGCAGCCCCTGGGTTGGTGATGGTGGTGGGGTTGGGGGGCAGCATGTACCCTCCTAGATGACATGACTCCTGTCAGCAGAACCTTTCTCTGAGAAGAGAGACACCTGTGACCTGTTGGCAGCCAACATTCACAGCAGCTGGGGACTGGGTGCACGGTCCCCATCATGGAGACCCTTGTACTGAGCAGAACTTGAACACCCCAGTGAGACCATCTGATATGCCAGACCAGAGGGGGAAAAAGTACGTAATCATTGGTGGCTTTCCTAGCCTGATTGCTTTGGTCTCCAAATGTGGACTCAATCTTTCATAAAAGCAGCAATGTGAATTCAGCTGCCTAGTAACCAGCTACTTGGTGGGTTTGCAGAATTCAGCTATTTTACTGAATTCTTCCAACTTCTGTTTTAATTTATCCAAGCAACCTTGGCTTGCCCTGGTTGATTGGTGGTCTTGCAGTTAGCATTAGGCCACTGGCATGATCATATCTGAGTGAGAAGCCTCTTGAACTAATTGACTTGCCTGGGAATTTTTGGCTGGTCTGGGACCTCCAAGGGGGCAGCGCTGGTCCTTGACTACTAATTGTTGGTCTGTCACATGATTTGATCAACACAGGAAGCGGGACACCAGTAGACAGTCTCCAGTGGAGATAGGATTTCAGCCTTAATTATTTTACCCCTTGACGGCACAAGGAATGCATCCAAACTGATGGAAAATGGGATTCTTCACTGAGCCGCATCGTGCCCCAGATCCGTAATTTGATACAAAAGCTTCACACAAATTGAAATTAAAATGAATTTTAGATGCTTCCTCCCATCAAAGCAGTTTGCACCAGCAGGCTTCTCTCTTTCATGGGTTTGCTATAGAAATAGGAGGAACCCGGCGACTTTACTGTTAGTTACTGTGGAAGTAACACAGTCTCCCTGCTTGTCAACTGCAGGCAAGAAAATGAAATAAAATGAAAACCAATTGGAGGTCTAATTATCCTTTTCAAAATGACTTCATCCTGTAGAGTGGCCCACTGAATACATAAAAGACACCTTTCTTTTCCTTTCTTCTTTTCCCTTGGGGTGTTTGGGGCCACACTAACAGAGGGGTCATACTGGGATTCAGGAGATGAGGCGCTCAGTGTTTGAGTCTCACTTACCTGCTTGATAGCACTTACAGAGGGAGTGGCTTTCTGCCAAGCATTGTTGAAGCACTCCTCAGATAGAGACACATTTATTTCTCATAATGACTCGATGAGGTAAGTACTGATATTATCGCTATATTAGAGAACCTAAGGAACAGAGAGGTGAAGTGATTTGCTCAAAGTCACACAGCTAGTAAGAAGCACCAGAATTGGAATTTGAACCTGGGTAGTCTGGCTCCAAGTTCAGGATCTTAATACATTGTGTTTTTCCTTGTTGTACCAAATCTGGTCAGAGTTTGGTTTTCATAAAGAAAACAAAAGCAAATCTCCCATATATCCCATCTCGTGACAGCCTCATGGTAGGGCAGGCCTTTGGTTACAGAAGGGCCAGGAGTGCAGATCGAGGTGTGTTCACAGCATATCCCAAGGGTCATCCTTGAATATGAAGCGCCCCCCCCCCCCAACCCCGCCATATTCTTATTCACACAAGGGTCATAGTATGCATACTATTCTGCTCTAGCTTCTTTCTTTTAATATGTCAACTTGGAGTTAACCTCTTTTTTGCTTACATTTGCCTGGTGTTTACCATGTATGTACACTATCCATAATTTAACCAGAGTGCTGTTCCCAGATATTAGATTGTTCACAGTTTTCTGTCAGTAAGAGCATCGATGTGATGAATATCTGTATGTAGCCAGGTTTGGTTTTGTAAGTTTATTCCTTGGGCAGATTCCTAGCTGCAGGATTGCTGGGATGAAGGCCATGCACAGTTTTAATAGTGATGGCTCCTGCCTCATTGCTCTCCAGACAGGTTGCTCCTCTAATCCATATTGTCCCCCAAAGTGGATGGAAAATACCTGTTTCTTCACACCCTTGCCAGGGTTGTATATAAGAAAGCAAACATCTATGTGATAAGTGAGGAATGCTATCTTATTGTTGTTTTGATTAATTATGAGCACTGCTAAGCATCTCTTCATTGCTTATTGGCTAGCTATATTTGTTTTTTTGTGAACTGTTTCCTTGAATGCTTTGTCCTTTTTTTCCCCCCAGTTGAGTTCTTTATCTTTTTCTTAGTGATTTGTAGGTACCTCCTTCTTTTCTTAAAGCCTTGGAGGGCTCTAGCTCTTTAGTTTATAGCTGGCCTTGTACGCTCGCCTGGAAAGACTTTGGTTGGAACTAACTTTCCTCTTTCTTTTCCTTTGCTTTTCTCCCCTTTAATCTTTATTTCCGAGTACAGTGCTATGCACCCTGTGGACACAATAAACATGTGCTGATTGACTGTTTTATTTATCTGATTTTTATGGCTTCTTTCCTCTGAAGAGCTCCACAGACTTTATAGTCATTAACTCGATAACCCTCAAAGCACTCTAGTGTGGCAGCTGTAATTACTGTCGGGGTTTTTGAGATGGTGAAACAGAAGAGCCAAGATTCTCCAGAATTATTCTTTGAGGGCCTCAGGAGGGGTCCTTGAGTGGGGGGAGTTCAGCCCCTCCACAAGCTCTGGACCAAAAGAGTATATAAAAGGGTCCTAGTCAGAATGACTGCAGATTGATGGGTGGACGATCATTGGGTCGACAACAATTTCTCCAAGCCTCCTCCTCTAACTGTTTTCAGAGTGAAGTAAGAACGAACAGCAGTTATGTGTGCCTGGTTCATGTCCTAGTGCCTCGTCAACAACTGTGTGGTTATGGGCAATAATGGTAACTGCTGTTTACTGGGCTCTTACGTGTGCTAGGCTATATGCCAAACATTTTTCATGCACTGCCTCACTTGGCCCTCAGAGCAATTCCGTGACATGCCAAAAGGTTAAGTAACTGGCCAGTAGTACATGGAACTAACTGTTGATGTTTGTAGTGAGCTGGATGGTGGCCCCTGAAAGATATGTTGGCGTCCTCATCCCCAGAACTTGCGAATGTGACCTTATGTGGAAAAAGAATCTTTTCAGATATAATCAAGTTAAGGATCTCGAGATGAGATTACCCTGGAATATGTAGATGAACCTTAAATACAATCACAAGTGTCCTTGTAAGAAACATATAGACACAAACGAAAAGAAGACCATACAAAGACAGAGGCAGAGGTAGGAGAGGTGTAGCCACAAGCCAAGGAACATCTGGAGCCACCAGAAGATGGAAGAGATAAGGAAGAATCCTCCCCGAGGGATTTCAGAGGGAACATGGTCTTGCTGACACCTTGATCGTGGACTTGTAACATCCAGAATGGTGAGAAGATAATTTTCTGTTGTTTTAAGCGCCTCCCCACCCCCACACCCAGTTTGTGGCAATTTGTTACAGCAGCCACAGGAAACTCATACAGTGTTGAGATGGGACCACGGCAGGTTGGATTCCAAGTCTGCCCCCTCAGCTGTGATGTCTGGTGGGCTTGTGGCTGAATCTCTCTGTGTTTGTTTCCTCACCTGTAAGTGGGGACAGGCTTGTGCTATTGTGAGGAATAAGTGACATGATGTATATCATAGGTAGAGAACAGGGCTCACCAGATATTGGCTCTTGTTGTTCCTAGCATTGTCATTTTTATGAGGTCACCCTAGGAATGGCTATTTGTGTGCAAACCTCAGTCAGGGACAGACTCTGCCTATGGCCAATGCTGGTCCCTTAGGGTATGCTTGGGAATCTTTGGCTAGATAAGTCACTGTTCTGGATATTTGGTAGTTGAATAAATACCCTTGGGACATAAGTCTGTCTGCTGGTATTTTGTTTTGTGGTTACTTATGAATTGGCTATCTTCATGCTTTCTGTGCATCTCCCTTTGTTTTATTTTTCTTACTAACAATACTTATTGTTAACTTACCTTTTTATACTTATTATTAACTTAGAGTAAACCATACTTCAACCTCCCAAGAGCACTCCCAAGTCTGGTGATTCATATGGAGGACTCATAGGACTCAGGATATAGTTGGACCCATGGCTAAGACTTACAGAGTGAAAAGGCACAAAGAAAATCAGCAAGGGAAAAAAAGCGCATGGGGAAAAGTCTGGAGGAAAACAGACATAAGCTTCTAAGAAGCTCCCAGTGGAGTCACACATGATGTGCTTGATTCCCCCAACAATGAGTTTTGACAACATGGCCCTTTGCAAGGTTGTCTACTCTGGAAGATTGTTAGAGAACCAGTGTCCCTGGGTTTCATTGGGGGCTGGTCATGTAGGGACCTTCTGCCTAGCATGTACCCAAATTCCAGACTCCCAGAAAAAAAAAAAAACACAGATATTGAGCGTGAACCACATTGTTCGTACAAATCGTTTAGGTACAGTAGGCACCTCTGTAAGTTTTGGAATGGGGGGCGGGGGGAGACCTGAGATCCAAGTTCCCACATGCCAACAAAGGGCCAACCTTGCAAGCAGAGCTTTCTGAGAGCAGTGGTCTCAAGCCTGCCATGTTTGTTTTCTGCACGGCGTGCAGTAAAAGTTCATCGTTTCTAGGCATTATGTTATTTAATATCTTACAGGATGGAGGGCATTATTATTCATAATTTAGAGATGAAGCACCTGAGGTTTCAGGAGTTTAAGGACCTCACCCCAAATCATCACTAGTAGATCGGAGCACAGGCACATTGGAAGGTAACCACTGTGCAACAAGCCATTCACTTTACAGAAAGGAGCATTAGGGAGGAGAGAAGTTGTTCTGAGTGACTCTAACAGAGAGCATGTAGGCTTAGTTATGCCATAGCAATCCCCATATCTCAATGACTTGTAAGAACTCGTTTTAGTTTCTACTCAAGCCTCAAGTCTATTGCCATTCAGCCTGGGATGTCGTTCTGTATTGTCCTCACTCTGGGACCCAGCTATTGGAGCAGCCGCTGCTGCCAGTCATTGGGATAGGAGGAAAGGCCAGGTACAGACTGTGCTCTGGCTCTTAAAACTTCCATCCTGAAGTGTGATGTGTGTCACGTTCATTGGCCAACACCAGCCACATGGTCTCACCTTGCTTCTTGAGGGGGTGGGGAGGTGCGATCCTAATAGGAATATTCATTGAACAGCACCAAGGACTGCACAGTAGCCAGAAAACATCAGCTTCTGGTTATTGCACCTTCCTTTCCTCGGAACCCTCTGCTGAGCTCCCATGCCCTCTCCTGATGTAGGTACTACTGGAAATCTGGTCCCAGTGACCCTAGAGGGTGTCTCTAGAGCCTACTGGCAATGTCATGTGTCTGCTTACTTTGCCCATAGACAGCAGACCCCATGCTAGAATTTATAATGATTAGTATCTTTGGGGCTTCTCCTTTACTAAGCCTCTGCCTCACCTCTTTCCTTTGCCAGCAAGCCCAAACCATCTGAAGACTGGAGCTGGAAAGAAACCTCCGGGCTCGATCAGGATTTTTGAATCCCTGCCAAATGTTGCCTAGACATCTAAAGCCCTGGGTTCCTTAAAAAAGAATTCCAGGGGTATATTTATTAGCAAGCATGAATTTCGACAGATTTTCATGTTCCTCTCTCTTGGCAGGAAATGCAGGGATCTCCTGCCAGTTTCTGACAGCCTTGTCGCTAGGTGTTAAGTGAAAAACATCATCAGCCTGGTCTATTGATAGGTTCAAGTGACAGTGTATGTTGCCAATCTCAGCCAAGAATCACTTCTGACAATTTTCCTCTCCATCGCTGTGCTTGGGTGGGAACATCCCATCACCCCCCCCCCCACCTTCCTCAGGACTTTACACTGTAACCATATTAAGGCTGCATATGTCTGCATGGCTGTAAGCAGTAGGTTTGTGGAGGAATTAAGCGGGGCATATGGCTTCCGGCGGGTTGCCTGGATCGCCCAAGTGTCACCCCGCCCTGTGCCAAGCAGTGCTGTTGAAGCTGCTGTGCCTGGTGCTCTCGAAAAGAGTTTCGGCCAAACTTGTTGATTAGTGCTCACTGAGGCTGCCAAAAGTGCTCTGCCTGCTTGGTGAGGCTGGCCCCTCTCGTGGACAGACCTTTCCCTGACCTCTCCCACTGCCTCGGGATGGCAGTCACTGCTGGTCTTCCGGAGACACCCCCTTCCCCTTGCAACTCTGCTCCCTCTTGCTCCCTCCAATCCATTCTCCACCAAGAAGTCATAATGATGTTTTCAGAATACAAAGCTGATCATGGCCACAATTATAAGAGTAGTAGCAGCAGCAGTAATAGTAATAATAGTAATAATGGTAATAAAACTTCTCGAGATTCTCATTGATGCTAACTGAAAATACTAAAATTCTTTTTTTTAAAAAATGTTTTTGAAGTTTATTCATTTTTGAGAAAGACAGAGTGTGAGAGAGTGAGGGGCAGAGAGAGGGAGACACAGACTCTGAAGCAGGCTCCAGGCTCTGAGCTGTCAGCACAGAGCCTGACGCGGGGCTGGAACTCATGAACTGTGAGGTCATGACCTGAGCTGAAGTCGGACGCTCAACCGACTGAGCCACCTAGGCGCCCCAAAACCAAAAGTCTTAACATGGCCTCCAGGGTCCTGCCTGCTCCCTGCACTCCTTTCCTGCCCCATCTACAGTGAAGCTTCTGTGTGCTCTCCATACTCAGGCCACACCAGCCTTCTTTAGGTTCCAGTAAGGACCATGCCTGTGTCTTTTCTTTTTTTTTTTAATTTTTTTTTAATGTTTTTTATTTATTTTTGAGACAGAGAGAGACAGAGCATGAATGGGGGAGGGGCAGAGAGAGAGGGAGACACAGAATCGGAAGCAGGCTCCAGGCTCTGAGCCATCAGCCCAGAGCCCGACGCGGGGCTCGAACTCACGGACCGCGAGATCGTGACCTGAGCCGAAGCCGGACGCCCAACCGACTGAGCCACCCAGGGGCCCCATGCCTGTGTCTTTTAAGGGGCCTTGCACATGCCTATTCCTTTACCCCCACCCAGTCTCTTCCTCCTGGTTCAGTGGCTCCCAACCTTGGCTGCACATTAGAATTGCCTGGGGTGCCGGGAGAGGGTTTCTTAAAATAGCAATGCTTGGGACCACAACCAAAGACACGAATTTTTCTTGGTCTGGAGAGAAGCCTGGTAATCAGCATTGTAAGATGCCACAGGTGATTCTAATATGCCCCCAAGGTGCCATAGGTGATTCTAATATGCCCCCAACCCTGGCTTGGTTAATTGCTGTGCAGCCATTGGGGTCTCTGCTCCGTGGTTCTTTCTTCAAGGAAGCCTTCCCTGATATCCCTGATTAGGTCAGAATATTCCTGTTTTACACTACTGAAGAATGATTTACCTACCCTCCTTCAGGGTACTTAAGAGTCTGAATTTTACACTTATTTGTGGGATAATTGGATTAATATCTCTCTCGGTGGACTTTAAGCTTCATGTGGGTTATGGTTATCTATTATTTTGCTCACTATTGTAAATCCAGTGCTGTCAATAGTGACTAATGCCTGATAGGAGGTTGATAAATAATGGTAAAATAAATGAATGAATTTTAGGGCACTTCCAAAATCTTTAGGGTGTCCCAAGTAATCCTATTTAGGTTTTAGGACTATCAAGTAGGTGTTTGATATTGCTTCTGGCCAGGGACTTCTGTGGTTAGTTGTGAGAATCCCAACCAGTCTTTTTAGTGACCAAGAACAGTAACAGGGATAGGGTGGCTCGGAAAGTGTGAAGTGATATGGAGTACAAGTGAGTGGGCTGGTATGATGGTCAGATCCTATAGGGCAGAGGTAGAGGTGAAGCAGGTACACATGGCAGGAATGTTCTGGCTGTAAAGACATGCCTTTCCATGAACAGCCCATGAAGCAGGTGTCTAGTAAATTCAATATTCTTACCCACAACAGTATGCTTGTACTATCTCTGGAAAGGAAACAGGCATTCAATCTGGACAGATGAGAATAAATGTGGTTTAGGAGGAATCAACACTTAAAGATGGGTGAGGATATATTAAGAGAATGTGGAGAATCTTTGGATGAATTCAGAGGTCACAGTTCACACGAATCACATGCCAGAGGAGACAATTTTCAGCTGAAACTGTGTTACTGTAGTATGTGATCTTTGGGACATAACAAGGGGTAGGAGAGCAGCTAGATATCTGTAGAGGAAAAGTCTTTTGATTTTCCAAAAAGGGAAACATGGTAGAATCTTGACATTGCAATTAAGACCTTGCAGAAGAGATCTGGAAAAAATTACAGAAGGATTTAAGTGCAGGTTATGATCATTAGAAAAGAAAGCATTAAGCACCAGACTAGCATAGGTTTGCTGAGACCCAGTCTTGTTGAAGTGACATTAATTCAGCTTATGGTAAGGTTATTAGATGGAAAGATCATGTTGAAAATATATATGTGTCATATTTTGATTTCAGTGAGGCATTAGGTAAATGTTTCCTCTGACATCTTTTTTCAGGTAAGGTAGAAATTAGTTGAATTTGTAATTGACTAAACTACTGTACCAAAGAGTACCTCACTGTGGAAGGAGACATCCTAGCATTGCACTGACTTCTAAATTTGTTCCTGTATCTTCCTCTCTCCCTTCTCTCTCTACAGATTTCCCTTGCACATTCTCTCCCCAGTACCTTCTCTCTGTGTGTGACTGATTCTCAGCTCTGTGTCTCCGAACCATTTTTCTCCAAAGCTACCGAACCAACCTTCCCAGCTGGAAATCCTGTTTATTTCAAACTTATTAGCCAAAATGGAACTCATTATCTCTCTTACTCCTCACTCCAAATTTCAGTCCTATATTTTATTTATTAGGAACTGTGAAATGAAGAATTTGCTCTGCAATCAGGCATTGGGATCTTTCTTATCTTTGGGCCGTAGCTTCTTTTAGTTTTTATTTTTGTTTCCAAGTAGAACGAGGAGAGGTTAGACACCATCATTGTCATCACCACCCCTGTCACCATCACCACTAACATCACCCTTACCTCCACTACCACCACGTCCCCCACCGCCTCGACCACCTCCACCTCCAACACCATCATCACCTCCACACCACCATCACCACTGCTGCCATCACTGACTTCAACACCATCACCACTGACAACATTGAAACAGGTTTTTTCATACCTAGAGAACACACAGATTAAATGGAGACATAACACATTACCAATGTTTTCTGCGATGGAATCCCCACAACCTAATAAGGTAGGGACTACCCTTATTACCACTTCACATTTGAGAAAGTCTTGTCACAGAGAAGTTACGTCTCCAGCCTGAGATCATACAGCTAACAAATTCAGAGCCAGGATTCATATCATCTTCAGACAGTTTACCTGCAGAGCCCTTATTCTTAACCATCCCTCCCCACAGAAACAGCTCATAGATGAAACTTTACTAATTCCCCAAAGGATTTTTAAATTTTGTGGCTCTAAATACATTGTGTCACCATTGGTTGTGTAATTCATTGTTTCTCTGACTAGACTTTGAGCTTTTTTTTTCTCAGTGTTTATTTATTTTTGATTGACAGCAACAGAGCATGAGCAAGGGAGGGGCAGGGAGAGGGGAGGGGCAGAGAGAGAGGGAAGCAAGGAATCCAAAGCAGGCTCCATGCTCTGAGCCATCAGCACAGAGCCTTACATGGGGCTCAAACTCATGAACTATGAAATCATCACCTGAGATGAAGTGGGACGTTTAACCGACTGAGCCACCCAGGTGCCCCCAGACTTTGAGCTTTTTAAGGGCAGGGATTTTCCCCTTATTTATCTTTCTACCTTTGGGGCCTAGCACTGTGTTTAGTTAGCATAGAAGTGGATGCTGGCAAGAGTATGTCTTTATTGTTAAGTGGTTTGGATTTTATCAGGGTTCTTTCGCAGGGTTCTTTTGCAACAGAATTGCCTGGGAAATTTAGAACTTGTTTTAAACTTATTTTAAGGCTTCATGCAGACCACATGAATCAGTCTCTGGGCGTGGGGTCAGGTAATCTGTATTTTAAATACATTCTCCAGTGATCTTTATATTCTCTTCTTTGAAACCCATTATGGCCTCTTCTAGGGCTGAGATTCTGTGATGCTGATTTTTCATTTTGTTCACACAGGACAGCAAAAGATGCCATGGAAAAAAAGGTTCTGGGAATATATTTCTAAGAGCATTTGATTTCCGGGATTCTATATTCAGCTGTATTGTTTTTGTTGTAAGTTTCCTCAAATCTTTTGTGGAAAGAGCCAAGGTATATAAATCAATGTGAATTAATAAAATTAAGCTGTACTGTTTCCCTAAGTCATCAGACAATAGAAACTTCAATAACACTGCTGCCCTGGTGGCTGCTAAAACTCTGACCCCCGTTGACCAGAAGGCATTTCTAGCAGAGGCAAGATGGCATGGCAGGGATGGGAGTTTTTTTAAGTACCAGGGGTCAAGCCATGTAAAGTGAATTACTTCCCTACTTTGTGTTGTCTTCCTGGAATCTTCAGATGTGAGATTGGCCTCATAGAAAAATCCAGAAGTCAGAAAAAAAAGCAGAAGTCAGCAGGCCTGAGCTTACATTTTGTTTGGTCAAGTTGGTTACCTTTTCTGAGTTCATCTCCATATCAGAGAAATGGTTGAAAAGGCCTCTTTGGGATTTTTAAGGACTGAGAACAAGGAAAGACCCTGTCCCATTCTTGGCACATAGTTGGGACTTGTACCGTGGGTATTGTTCTTCTTCCTCCTTTTATATTATTTAAAAATTATGATCATCATAATTCTAATTATTTTGACTCCTTTCCCCCAGTAGGAGGGATGAAATAATTGAATCTTTATTACTGATGCTCTTGGAACCTGACAGGCAGCATGATGACCAGTTAAGACTTGTGTCAGTTTCTAGAGTTAACAGTCCATCTCCCAGAACTGTCCTCAAGGAAGCTCCAACAATGCATTGTCTATATGATATATAACCTGTATTTTTAGCCATAGTCTTTGAAATACACCTGTGAGGTAGATTGCAAAAATGACCACAATATATCCCTTGTGATATGACTTTGTGATTCTTTCCATCAAGAAGTGATATCAGGAATTTCCCATCTGTGGGAATTCTGGGAATTTGGGCTGGTCTGTGACTTGCTTTGGCCTATATAGTGTTGTGGGAGTGCTAGCATGCCAGTTGCAAGCCTGGGCCTTGCACTCTTGAAAACTTGTCATGGCCCTGTGGCGAGAAGGATGGCCAGCATGGCCAAATAGATAAGAGATGTGTGGCTCAGTCACCTCTGAAATCCTTCCAATGGCTAGTGAACTACCAGATACGTGAGTGAGGCCATCCCCAGGCCTGTTGGTCACCAGACAAGCTGCCAGCTCGCTACAGACTCGGTTCCCTTCTCTGACTTCTTTTAAAAAAAAACAGTTTTTTTTTAATGTTTATTTGTGACAGAGAGAGAGAGACACAGCATGAGCGGGGGAGGGGCAGAGAGGGAGGGAGACACAGAATCCGGAGCAGGCTCCAAGCTCTGAGCTGTCAGCACAGAGCCCGACTCAGGGCTTGAACTCACAGACCATGAGATCATGACCTGAGCCAAAGTCAGACACTCAACCGACTGAGCTACCCAGATGCCCCCCTTCTCTGACTTCTTGATGCTATATGGAAATCTGAATCATGGATGAGTTATGTTAATCCCATGATCTTACCATTTTGCAGTCATTTACCTGTAATGCAGATATGCACATGCTGGGAACATACATGGTTAAGAGGCCCATAGGTTCTGCTTTTAGTCTCAGACACTGTGAGCTAACATCAGTTTTTCACTACTTGTTCATTCTTCAGGTTTCTACTATGTATTAACCAAAGTATTGGGTGCCACATTACCTCTAAAACCATTTCCTCCATGAGTTGTTAAATTGGATCTTGTTGACTTGCTTTTGCATCATGACCCTCTTAGCTGACAGGGTAGGGTGTTAGGATAAAGTATTGCTTAATTCCAGGCAGGTTTCTAACTTGCCTGAAGATTGTGATACAAACTCTGGGAAAAGACATCCTAAAAAATACAAGAGAGGGAGGCACCAGCTCATGGTCTCATCATATCCCACTCACAGTGGCTTCTCTGAGTGTTTATCCTGCCTGACCTGTTCAAGAGGAATCTTTCAGGCAGATTAAATCATGCCTGATGAACTTCTGAATCTGAAACCCAGTACAAAACATCTCTCTAGTCATTCAGCTCTGAGCTAGTTCTGTGGACACATGTGTTAGGCTACTTATCTCATGAGTAACTGCACCATGAAGCTACACCCTATTACAGCCTGTCCCACAGTAGCTGGGATCACAACCCAGAAAGGGTATCTGAGATGTTTCATACGTTATCCACAAGAAACTTTTGTGGCACTTATCTTTTCTGCCATTTGTGGTTGACAATAGCCAGGCCAAAACGACTTGGATTGACTACCAGGTAAATAATGGGGTGGACGCTTCTAGAAGCTTAGGTGCTCTTTTATATTTTACTGCACTGTAAATCAGGAGGCAGACGAAGACCGCATCTTATTGGAGGATTTAGTGCACCTTGGAGCACCAGCCTTGAGTCAGCCTGAGTGCTGATGGGCAGGGCATGAGGATTGTCCAATACAGCAAGGGCAGGTTAAATAAGCACGGTTTTGTTTAAGATCTTTCTCTCATGGGAACAACTGTGTGCAAAACTCTCCCTTTAAAATTTATTCAAAAAAGACCCATTCATGCTCTCATACCCTCTTGACTGAATAGTTGCAAAGGATTTTTAACAGGTCTCTGATTCTTTTTTTTAAAAAGTTAATGTATTTATTTTGAGAGAGAGAGCAGGTGCAAGCAGGGAAGGGGTAGAGAGAGAGAGAGAGAGAGAGAGAGAGAGAGAGGATCCCAAGTAGGACTCAAACTCATGAACTGCAAGATCATGACCTGAGCTGAGATCAAGAACTGGACGCTTAATCTACTGAGCCACCCAGGCACCCCAGCAGGTCTCTGATTTTATTCCCACCCTGCACTGCCTTCAGTCTATTCTCTACATAGCTTCTGGAGACTTAGATCAGAAAATATTGCCCCCTGCTCCAAAACTTCCAATGTCAGAATAAATATAAACTCCTTATGAGACTCTACATGACCTGGCTCCTATTTCTCCTTTTGACCGTATTTTCTCAGCTTCCCATCAGCCCCTGTGTTGTAACCACCTGGTATTCTTACTGGTCTTTCAACCTGCCAAGCTGCAGCGCCTTTGCACTGCTTGCTGTGCCCTGTGTCTGGGATACTCTTTTCCTCAGCCTTTAGTGTGGCATGTCTCCACACTTCATTCAGATCTTGGGTAGTGTGTCTTCTCTTCAGAGACCTCTTTAATCTTCATTATATCCAAAATAACTCTTGCCTTCCTACTATTGTCCTCATATAAATCCTTTCCTCCCCATAGTACTCATCACTGCTTGGAATCCTATTACATTATTTTCTGTTTCCTTGTATATCGCCTATCTCCCCCACTCAAACATAAACTCCATGAAATCAGGGGCTCCACCTGTCTTGTCTGCTACTGCAGCTACAGCATCTTGAATATGGCCAAGCTCATAGTAGGCCCTCAGTTAAGGAATGGATCAGTGAATCAATTCTGATAGCACTGTAGTGAAATATGGAGATAGGTTTAATTCATTTACAGGGTGTTATGAAAACTTGTTGAGTAAAGGTCAAACCTATGTTGAATCTGAAAGGAAAATTCACTCATTCATTCATTCACTCACTCACTGATTTAACAACTATGTGTCAAGGCCCTTCTATGTGTTGGCACTGAGGTTACAGAATCAGGAGAGACAAGTCCTTGTGCTTTTGGAGATTATATCTTAGCTACTCTTGATTAAACAAAAACAATGTGCCATGAGCTTTGCCAAGTACTTTATAATAGCATGATGTATGTGGTGGGGGTCAGTGGGGTGGAGAAAGCAGCCCAGGCAGAAGGAAAAGCATGAGTGTATTAGTTCTCTAGGGCTGCCAGAACAAACTACTACAAATGTAATGACTTAGAACAGTAGAAATGTATTCTCTCACAGATCTGGAGACTGACTAGAAGTCCAAAGTCAAGGTGTCGGCAGGGCCATCCTTCCTCCTGAGACTCTAGGGCAGAATTCTCCTGCCAGCTTCCACCTTCTGGTGGATCTTGATATTCCTTGGCTGGTGGTAACATCACTCCAATCTCTGTGTCTAGCCTTTCCCCCTGTGTCTTTCCTTTGTGTGTGTCTCTCTTTTCTTCAATGAAGACACTAGTCATTGAATTTAGGGCCCACCTTAAACCCAACATGATCTCATCTAGAGATTCTTAATGAATCTGTGAAGATACTGTTTCCAAACAGGATCACATTCACAGGTCCTGGGGGTTAGGACTTGGGCATACCTTTTGAGGGAACACTGTTCACCCCACTGTAGTGAGTAGACACCTTGAGTATAGAAAGAACATCATGGAGTACATGGGATGCTGAATCCAGTGACCTGGGAGGACAGGGTGATGGGTTACCAGGGCTCCCTGGGGAAGTCATTAACTAATGGGCAAGCAGTCATGTGGTGCGCTGCACTCAGAGGCTGCACACTTGGGTTGGTGCTCTGCTGTCTCTGTCCTGAAGTCGCAGGAGGCCATGCTTTCCATTCCAGAACTTGCTTTGAACACAGAAGGAGTGCAGAGGTGTTCTAAGGAACATGAGTGACCAAGGAGCCCTGTCACATCCTTTCTTTCTGACTCATGTTACTTCCCTATATCAGGCAACCACTACACTGAAAATGATGGTATAGAAAGGAGAGGAAAGGCTTGTGCAACCCATAGTTCTTTCTCCTTCCAGTCCCTGCGTATTCACAGTAAGCCAGAGGCAGAGTGTTGGTAGAAAGTGTGCTTATCGTGAAGTGAAATAAAACCAGTTGAGTTGGTTTGGTGCAATGTTTCCACAGTTATGGTGAGAATGAAATTGAAATGAAATTCCATGCACAAGCTATGGAATACGAATTGTATAATTTTTGCAAATCTACATATGAGTTTAAACGCTCCCACATTTGGCACCGCACAATACAAAGATGAATGGTAAAATTCATGCTAATAATTTAAAATTTTAATTTTTCTTTACTTAGAATGATGTTAAATAGCATATAAAAAGCACCACGACAATTTGAGAGAAAGATCATGGAAGAAAGGAAAGAGCTTTATATTTTAGTGCCATTAGCAACCTGGTTTTCTGCTTTTTGAGCAAGAGGCCCACCTTTCATTTCATTTTGCACTGGGTCCTGCAAATTATGTGTCTGGCCCTGCAATGACAATCGTTGGGCAGAACCCTACAAGTCCCCGAAGTCTATTGCCTCTGGAGCCCTCGCTCTGCTAGGCTGTGACTGTTCTGTCTCCAGCTTCACTGAAGATCAGTGCTTGCTTCCTGTTTTCTTTCCCACTCCTGTCTCTGCTGTTCTGATGATTTTAAAAATATTTTTTTAACGTTTATTTATTTTTGAGACAGAGAGAGGCAGAGCATGAACGGGGGAGGGTCAGAGAGAGAGGGAGACACAGAATCAGAAGCAGGCTCCAGGCTCTGGGCCATCATCAGCCCAGAGCCCGACGCGGGGCTCGAACTCACGGACCATGAGATCGTGACCTGAGCTGAAGTCGGACGCTTAACCGACTGAGCCACCCAGGTGCCCCAATGTTCTGATGATTTTAAAGAAGGTTCTGCTCTTCCCCCACTTCTGTCCTGTTCCCTTCCCCCACACTTCTCCCAACACCTCTGGCATTTCAGGAATACAAGCAAACCATCAAGAAACTCCCTGCAATGGCTGGCCTCTGGTGTCCTGCAGTGAGTGTTACCTTTGTACAACCACAGGCAGAGACTGCCACCTCTCAGCAGGATGCATTTTCTCCAAATTTGAGGGGAAGTTGTCAAAATAGCTCTCAGCCTCCAGAACCTCTCCGTCGGTAGGGCAGCAGTGGGCAATCTCACCCTCGCTTTCTGAAAAGAGGATTGTTTCTTCAGCCAAGCCAACTGATGAGAACGGCACACAGTGCCCACCGGAGAGCTAGCTGTGACCCCAGCTAGTTCTGTAACTATTGTTGGTCATCCCACCAGACAGGCTCTTCCCTCCCCAGCTCTTCAAACGCTGAAAGCTCTGGGCAGCAATTTCAGCATGATTGAGAAATTGTGAAGGGTGGGCTGTTCTTTTCTGAGTGCAGATGAAGGGGGTTGGGGTGGGGGAGTCAGGTGTAGACACGTGTGCTTGGAAAGGAGCGTTCTCGGACCAGGGCACACTTCCATTCCATGGGGTGAGGGGAGGCAGTGGCTACACTGGACAGCCTCCCAGGCCTTCCCCCTGATAGAGATGTGTGACGACTCAAAATGCTGCTCAGGACTCAGTGAATCGGTGGCGTTTTCTGGCTTTTGTTCTTGTTCCCATTGACTGGTTCCAGTTTGGGTCTTTGCCAAGCCCTGGCTGGGAATCGAGCTTTCAGTGCTATTGTATTGGCAAGCACAGCTTTTACTAGTTAAATAGTATGTGGAAGAGAAGACTAATATTTGTGGAACACAACTTCATCCCGACTGCAGGGCCTTCCTGGGTGCTGCATAAATGCTGAATCGACGCAGGACTGGCTGAACTTGCCCTGTGATCCTGTGTCAGGCCCTGTGTGGCTCACCTCAGTTCATTCTCAGGGGGCAACCATGTCATGTGGGGATTATGACCCCTGTTTTGTAGCAGGAAACTGAGGCCTACCGAGAGAAGGCAGTTAATTCAAAATCATGTAATGAGAGAAAGCAGAGATGAAGTGTCCACCTAGGCCTTTGCCCTTCTATATCATGAGTTCTTTCAACTGTGCTCCATTGTCAGATCCCAAATAGCAGATCTTTTTTCCTTCTTTCCCCCCTCTCTCCCTCCTTTCTTGCCTCTTGACTTCCTTTCTGCCACCTTCTCTCTTCCTTTCATCCCTCCATCCATTCAGCCATATATCTGCCCGTCCTTCCTTCCTTCCCTCCCTCCTTCCTTCCTTCCTTCCTTCCTTCCTTCCTTCCTTCCTTCCTTCTTCCTTCCTTCCTTCCTTCTTCCTTCCTTCCTTCCTTCCTTCCTTCCTTCCTTCCTTCCTTCATCATGCACTTTTCCAAAAAAGACGCTGAAGGGGCGCCTGGGTGCCTCAGTCGGTTAAGCTCCTGACTCTTGATTTCAGCTCAGGTCATGATCTCATGGTTCATGAGTTTGAGCTCTGCATCAGGCTCTGTGGTGACAGAGTGGAACCTGCTTGGGATTCTCTCTCTCCCTCTCTCTACCCCTCCCCCATGTTCTCTCTCTCTCTCTCAAAATAAACTTAAAAACAACAACAACAACAACAACAAAGAAGCTGAAGTACCGATTTCTCATTCTACAACTTAGGGACCTTCTGAATCTAGTCCTGGTGAGAATTATCCTTTGCTTCAAAATCTCTATAACATATCCAGACCGATTTCCTTGTTGCTTCCTGAATAGTCTTACTCCTCCCTCCTTCCCCCATCATATTCTTTCTTGGCCATCACCACACCCATCTTCTGGTATTCTAGCTCACGGTGATTTGTCATTCCTGTCACAAATGGAGGCTGACATTTGTAGAACACTTGCTTTGTACCAGTTACTGTGATAAGCCCATCACTCATATTTACTTAAAGTTTCCCCAATCTGAGGAGAAGGGTGCAACTGTTGTGTGTGTATTACTGAAGGAGGGAAGTGAGGTCTGGTGTGTTGTTGGGGGGAGTAACCTACTGAAGGAACATGGGTGGTGAGGTGGTTGTGTGACTTTTCATTGATCATGTCTTCTGTTGCTACATTTCTTGAGATAGTGCTTTTGAGACAGCCAACTGTTTCACGTGGATATGTCTTATTTCTGAAGAAGATGATGTGTGTTTTGAGGATAGGCATTACATCTTATAATTCTGCATGTGTTTCCCAGAGTTAAAAGTGTATTTGCTGAGCACACAGTGCCCCCTAACATGATATAAAACACCCAGAAGTCCACGTGCCTCATTAAGCTACTGGAAAATGTCATTTGGATACTTAGATAACAAATGGAAACATTTTGAATTATAGGAATGTGGAACTAGAAGAGAGATTTTGGAAAACAACAAACAAACAAAAAAACAGCCCAGGTGTCTCAGCTGAGGTAAAGCTAGCTTTTGTAACACACAACACAACTTCAGATTGGACGGTGCCAAATACGCAGTTAGTATTTATTTTTGGCCCTTGTCAGTGAGCCTTCCTGGCTGGCAGATGGCTCTCCTCCAAGAGGTGACCTGGGGCTCCAGGCTTCTTTTATCTTGTGGCTCCACTATTTTCCACAGGAGTTCTTGAAGATTATGGTGTTTGTCTACATCAATCCACAGAGGGGAGAAAGGAGGATGGAAACTTCCACGTGGGCGCTGTTGGACAGGCCAGCCCCGGACACGGTGCCCATCATGGCCACACGCATCCCATGGCTGGGACTCCCATATGGCACGGCTCCCTCCGAGAGGGTGGGGAAGGTGGAATGTGTTTTCATGAACCAGCGACGAGGTTTGCTGATCTTTTTGCAACCGTCTCTGTGTCAGGTCTGGCTAATACATGTGTTCTGCTAACTCCTATGGGTTGGGACTCATTTGCAGTGAGGTGTAGAGAGGGATTCTGAGGCTGAATCAATGCTTAGAAAGAAAGGGTTTGAGAGTTCATTGGTTTTGTGTACCAGGTTTGAGGACGGGGGAAGGGCCACGCACCTGTCGCTTCTTGCTGTCCCTGATTCTAGTTTGAGTTCCTCATTTTTTCTCATTAATGTATTTATCCTACATATATGGGACATTATAGCCAGGTGTTGGGGACACAGAGATGGGTAAGTCATGGGATACACCTGCGTGGAGGCTAGGTGGCTCAGGAGAGAGAATTTATGAGGAGTGTGGTCTCTGGGGCAAAGGGATGAGGACAGAGTCCTGTGGGAACACAGAGGAAGGGACCAAGGAGGAGAAGACTGTCCAGGAGTCAGAGACCTGCTCAGGGTCATACTGTGACTGTGCAGCAGGTGCAGGACAAGAACTCCAGGAGTCCTTATCTACAACACGGGAGACAGCCAGCTGCCTCCCCAGATTGGTGGGAGTAACGCACACACAGCTCACTGTAGCATCCGTCACAGTGTCAGCACTAGGCACACGTGCTGCTGTTGCTATGCTTGGTCACGAGATTCAGTCTGTCTGCATCCAGCAAATGTGAACTATTCAAGAGCCTCCTATGTGCTTTATTCACTTCTCAACAGACAGTTACCGTGCATAGCTACTGTGTGCCAGGTACTGTTCTGGGAACTGGGAGTAAATCAGTGCCCCAAACAGACACAAATCCCACCTTTGCTGAACTTGCACTCTGGTGTGGGGAAACAGATCATTCATGTGATACATAAGTGAGAGAGGCCGTGAGCAGGTGGTGGGTGCTAGGAAAATGGCACCTGGTAAGAAGGGTTGGGCATGACTAGCATGGGGAGTGGTGGCAATTAAATAAATTTTAAAAAGGTGGGAGGGTCAGAGAAGGCTTCACCGCTAAGGTGACACTGGAGCTGATTCCTGTGTATTTGCAGGACTTGATTATGTCCTCAGAATCTCCCAAGATAGATCGAATCATCCCCATTTTGCAGATGACGGCAGTGAGGCTAGTAGAGGCAAAGCAGCCTGGCCAAGCTCAGCTGAGGGCTGGGATTCAAACCAGGCATCCGTTCAGGCTGAGAAGGAAGCAGGTGGAAGGGGGTGTGAGTCCATGGTTGGTGGCCTGGTCTGGAGTGTAGGGCTGGATCAGGCAGCGGATTCCAATGGTATCTTTCTTCCGTCCTGTCCTTAATCACACTGTGTTCCCGTGCAGTTTCTTTACTTTTGCACACCACCTCTCTAGATGCAATGAATAATATTTGGAGCTGCAAACCAGAGAGCATTTAGTGGTCACGAAGGCTTGATAAAATGTGTACATGGTTTTAAATATTCCATTGTAATGCATGGTAAGGCTCGGTTAAAAATGAGAGCATGTAAAAGCTTGCCGGGTTTGATTGATGATACACCATCAATATTGATGGCCACGAGCACATTGGGAAGTTGGGATGCTGTATTTCTGCTGTGTCCTGCTAGCATCCAAGTCTGTAGGGATGATATATCGTGTAAAAAGCCTGGGTATCACGCTGCCGTTACACTGACATTAAGTGATGATAATGGGGCTCAGCCTTAGTTTGAAGTAAAATCAGTTTTGAGTGAAACATGAGCTCACAGAGCCTGTGCTGGTGGGGAGGGGCTGTTCCCAGGGTCGTTTTTGCCCTGGGGCCTTTCATAACCATGAGGCGTTAGCCACCCCTGCATTTGGGGCTGCTCAGAGGCAGGAGACCAGGGGAAACGCTTGCCCTGCCCGGAGACATCACTCCATGAAATGTTGGAGGCAGAGACTGGAGGGATGTGTCTGCAAGCCAACCACAGACTGCTGGCAATACCAGAAGCTGGGAGAGGCAAGGGAGGATCCTTCCCTAGAGCCCGCAGAGGGGTTGGGGCTATGCCAGCACCTAATTTTAGGCTTCTGATATCCAGAGATGTGAAAGGAACAATTTCTGTTGTTTTAAACCATCCAGTTTGTGGCAATTTGTTATACTAGCCTTAGGAAACTAATAGAAACACTTTAGCTGTGTGACCTTGGGCAAGTTACGGAAACTTTGTATGCCTGTTTCTTCATCTGCAAAATGGGATGGCCATAGTTCCTGTTTCATAGGGCATTGTGAAGATTAAGTGAGGAAATCCATGTAGGGAACTCAGAACTGTGCCTGCCATATAATAAATACCCATTAAATTTTGTTATTGTTCCTGCCATTCTCTTTCCATTATTATTATTAATGTTATTATTATTTATTGAGAGAGAAACAGAGAGCTAGAGAGCAGAGGAGGGAGAGGGGAAGAGAGAGGGAATCTTTTTCTTTCCTTTTTTTTTGAAATTTATTTTATTTTGAGAGACAGAGAACACGAGCAAGGGAGGGGCAGAGAGAGAGAGAGAGAGTCCTAAGCAGACTCTGCACTGTCAGCCCAGAGCCCAATGTGGGGCTCAAATTCATGAACCATGAGATCATGACCTGAATCAGATGTTTAACCGACTGAACCACCCAGCCTCCCGAGAGAGAAAAATCTTAAGTAGAGCTTGTCTCGGGGCTTGATCTCACAACCGTGAGGTCATGACCTAAGCCGAAATCAAGCCAGACACTCAACCACATGAGTCATCCAGGTGCCCTTCTTTCCTTTATCATTTAGTGATTCAACCTCTGTTAGCTCATTACACATGACAGTATAATTTCTTTTTCTAAACTGCCCTCAGAGCAGTGTGGTCTAATATTATCCTCATTCTACAGATGCAGAATGGCTCAGGGAGATGATTTTATTTTCCAGGGACACACAGCTGACCTGTGGGAGAGTTGGGCTTAGAACTCAGAATGCTATGAGTTCAAATGTAGAGTTCTTTCTACTAACAGTGACATCCATGTGCAAAGCAAGCACTGTACTAAGACTTAACATGCATTCTTTATAAATTTTTACAGTAATCCTATCAGGTAGGTTTCATTATTATCCCATTTGACAGATAAAAGGACAGAGACTCAGAGGGATTTAGGAGGTGTCCTCAAATCACATGGGTAACAAGTGGTACAGTCAGTATTGTTACCTGTGAGAGGCCAAATTATGGACCCACAGATAGCCAGGGCCTAATCCCTGGAATCTGAGAATGTTAATTTATATGGCAAAAGGGACTTTGCAGATGTGATTAAGGATCTTGAGCTGGGAAGGTTTCCTTGGGTCTCTGGAAGGGGACCGTAAATATAATCAATAGTGTCTTAAAAATTTTTTTTAATGTTTATTTATTTTTGAGAGAGAGAGAGAGAGAGCGCACACGCGTGTGTGCATGGTGGGAGGGGCAGAGAAAGAAGGAGATACAGAATCTGAAGTAGGTTCCAGGTTCTGAGCTGTTAGCACAGAGCTGGACGTGGGGTTCAAACTCACAAACTGTGAGATCACGACCTGAGCCAAAGTCGCAGGCTTAACCTACTGAGCCACCCAGGCACCCCATTAGTGTCTTTTTTTTTTTTTTCAAACAATTTTTTTTTTTTTTAACGTTTATTTATTTTTGAGACAGAGAGAGACAGAGCATGAACAGGGGAGGGTCAGAGAGAGGGATCACAGAATCCGAAACAGGCTCCAGGCTCTGAGCTGTCAGCACAGAGCGCGACGCGGGGCTTGAACTCACGGACCGCGAGATCATGACCCGAGCCGAAGTCAGCCGCTTAACCGACTGCGCCACCCAGGCGCCCCTCCATTAGTGTCTTTAGAAGAGGGAGATTTGACTGCAGGAGAGTAATGGTGTGATGACAACAGAGGCAGCGAGATTTGAAGTTGTGTGCTGTTGGCTTTGAAGATAGAGCAAGAGACTCTGAGCTGAGAAATGCAAGGAGGCAGCTCTCAAAGCTGCACACTGCAAGGAAATGAAGTTTCTTTAGACCCTCTGTAAGGATTGTGGCCCAACACCTTTGTTTTGGCCCGGCGGGACTTATTTTGGATTTCTGGCCCCCAGAACTGTAGGAGATAGCTGTGTTCTTTTGAGCCACTAGGTTTACTGTAATTTGTTACAGCAACAAGGCGAAATGCATACCTTATGTACCTTTCTGACTATAGAGCTGTTTGTTAACTTCTACACCTCCATTCAACATTGGTCCTCAGTAAACTCCTGGCTTTGATGTGTCTGCATTAGTGGCCACTGGAATTGACAGCTGGCATGTAGATTTCAGGCGGGGACCACCTGGGCTGCTCCTTCAGTGTCACTACAAGTGACAGTCTGAGGGGTTAGTGTTTTTCGCTACTGGTGGCAGAGCCCACAGAGGGGTCTGCATCCTCTAAGCACCATTAATGGATCTGGCTGCTGGTCCCAAATTTTTCTTCTTCCTCCCCAGGAAGCCATGGCCCTCACCAGCAGCCTCTGTCTTAAACCAGACTAGTATTGTAACCAGATGGGGTACTAAAGAAGTTCAGGTTTAGAGCTATGGACCAGGTGACCCTCAATGTTGGTTTCTAGCTCCTACCTTGTTTCTTGGGAAGGTAGCGTGATGCAATAGAAGGGACTTGATCTTCAGAGTTGCACCTGTGATCAAATCCCTGCCCTGCTGTTGATTGCCTGGTGGCCTGGGGGAAGTCATTTAATACCTCTATGCCTTCACTTCCTCAGCTGCAAGATAAGAATAACCAGCCTACCATGTGAGATTTTAAGAAACACAAAGAGAGAGGGGCATTTGGCACATGATTAATTGGGGGAAGGTAGTGCCTTCCTCTTCTCTATATTTACTTTGTCTCCTGTTATGGAACCTGGGGACCTATCTTTGACCTTCTGGGTTGCAGCCCTGACTCCTGACTCTACTCCTTAATTGGGTTTTTCCTAGATAGGTAGCCTGCCTTGCTTGGTCTGGAACTCACATTCAGGTCATGAGCAGACCCCTTGCTTGCTGACATCAGCAATGCATGGTGCTGCTTTCTCTACCTTTTGTGGCTGTTGGGGTCCTTTCTGGAATTCTCCTCTGCCCATCCGCCCAGAGCCTCTCCTACGTATTAATTGGGAATTTTTAGCAGCAAGAAACAAAAGCTCTAACTCGGCTAGTTTGAAAAGTAGATAAGATTTCTTATTTTCCATAATTAGAAATCCTGGATGTGTGAAAAACCCAGGTTTTTTCCTATCATTTTTCTCTGACAATCTTTGCATAATGACTTACCTTTCAGCCTTGCCTTTCCCTTGGTAGCAAAATGATCCAAGTACCACATCCAAATATGAATGTCCTGCGGAAGAGAGGCCTGCTCTCCCTTCCTTTCCTCCTTCCTTCCCTCCTCCCTTTCTTTCCTTCTTTCCTGCCTTTATTTCTCCCTCCTTCTCTTCCTTCCCCTCCTTTCTTCCTTTCCTTCCTCTCCTTCGGTCTCTTCTTTCCTTTCTGGGTAAAAGAAAACCTTTCCCAGATGCTCTCCCAAGCCCTCCTGTCAAGTCTCATTGACCAGCGTTGTGTCACTGGCAGAGGAAATGGAACACTGTGATTGGCTTAGACCATGCATAATTTCCTTCCTGGGAGGAGAACTGGGGTCCTCGTCTCTTGAAGCACATGGCCAAGTAAAGAGGGAGCAGCTACCTGAGCAAAATTGGAGCTTTTTCAGGAAGGGTGAATGGCTGTTGGGTAGGCAGCCAACAGTGTTTGACTCATGCGATTCTTGGCATGTGCTTGGATTTCCCCCTATGCATCAGAAGTTCTGCCTAATCTCAAATTCAGAGATGGAGATCACAGCACTCACTGTAAGCGCTAACTTGAATTGACCAGTAGCAAATACTTGGAATACGATGTTGAGGATTCTGCCCACATCTGGACTCAGTGAGAAAGACAGCCATGACTGATTAACAATGTCTGCCAGGGGTGTGTGTCTGTCGGGGTAGGTACTTAGCAGGAAAAGTTTCTTCCTTTAAAAAAAATTGTTTTTAAGCCCTAGGCTTTGTCTTCCTAGACTGCTGTACTTCCCGAGGACTCCTTGTGATTCTAGTTTTTAGAAGCCGTGTTTATATATTTCACAGGCAAATGTGTTGCAGAAATTGATGGGCCATTTATAAACAGGATCTTTGTCTCTCTGACTCCTGTCAGCCCTTTCTCAGAGCTCCTGAGAAGGGGCCGCAGGTCTCTGGCTTCCTCTTCATTGAATTCAGGCAGGATTCAGTAGCAAGCTGAAAATCTAGGGAAGCTGCCCTCCGTTGTTCATGACATCAGTGCAAGGCTGGTGATGCAGAGGTGGAAGATGTGACAGGAACAGCTCAGAGTGTTTAACTTCAAAAGAGGTACCTGAAGCCCATCTTTCTTGTGCAGAGACGTCTTTCCCACTAAAGGCAAATTTGTATGCACTTGTAATTCTGCAATTCTGGGTCAGCCAAATGAGGAGTATTTTAATTTTAAAATCTTAGCCAATTATCAAGAGGGTGGCTTTCTTCTGGGTATCAACGGCACCATCTCTGTAACAGCCTTTGCTTCCCTCCTCTCTGCTTATCTTTGGAGACTAGCCGAGCCCAGCTGCCTCATAGATGCGATCTCCCCAGGCATACTAATAATGGGGATTTTTTTTTTCCAGAGCAAGTTTTCATTATTTTGGGTTTTTGTCTGTTTGTCACATGTCTGGCTAATTTCTCTTTGTTTTTGAAACAAAGGGTGGCTCTAGGAAAATGGAATTTCGGTGATACATTTATGTTGTTTTTGAATTCCTCCTTCCTCTTCCCTTTCTCTCTGTATAGTAAATGAAAAGTAGGTTTTTTTTTCAGGTTATGTTTGACAAATCTCTGGACACAGTCAGATAATTTTGCATTTCTAGACTCAGTGAACCACATGACAAAAGTTAATTAAACTGGCTGGGATAGGAGTATCTGCTGGTAGATCAGGAAAGCTGTCACATTTCTCTGAATAATCACAACCAACTTAGACACCTCAATACTCCTTGTTGTTGCTTAATAAATACACCACTTGGTACTTAGAGGTACCTATAAGCCACTGTTGTCTTAAATTGCCATTAAAATCATTACATTATTTTATATGTGCATCAACTCATTGCTGTTTCTTTCTCCCTCCAAACCTTAGTCTGAAAAACTCCCCATGTACCCAGTCCATATATGGATGGCTATATTGTGTATCTAGAGAGTGATCGTGTCTTACTAACCACTTTGCCTTGGGATGGGTCCAGGCATTATTGTTTAGAATCCGTGCATATGATTCTGTCACGCAGCCAGTCCGAGAACCTCTAACATGAGAATCCTACCGTGTAGCATTCTGGATGGGCTGCGCTGTGCTACAGTAACAGTTGTTTAAGTCTCTCTGACCTAACACAATGCAGGGTGACTTGTTGATCTTTCATGTCTGTGGTGGGTTGGCTGAGGGCTCTGCTCTGCGTTTCCTGCCCACTCATGCTGATGGGGCTCACAGTCTGGAGCATCACCTGTGGCCATGGCGTGGAGAAACGAACATAGCAAGTGATGTCAGCACCTGCCTCATCTATTGTGCTAGTACACACCTAGAAAGTATGTGGCACATTACTATTTATTAAACACTCACTGTTATTAATATTATTGTTATTCTAATAACCTTTCATATGTTAGCATGATTAAAGGGTACAACAAGGGAATGGGGGGTTTCACAATCTTTGCAGACTTTAAGCATTAGACTAGTTTTTATCCTGGTTGATTATATTATTCATCTTCTTTGAATTGAGGGTCTTAGTCTAATTGAACTTTAGAAGTGCCCTCTGTCCCCACCCCACCCCCACCCCATCAATCACTTAAAAAAATCTAAACCCCAGGGCAGTAATGAAACTGCCTGAAGGTTCGAGAAAAAAAATCACAGACAAGTTTTTCAAGCATGCCACATCAACCCCAGGTGACTTCCCTGATGAGTATGTCAATGATGGAGGTACAGAATTTAAGCCAAAGAGATTTGAGATCTGAAATTGGACCCTTGGAACAAACTTTCTGTACATCTGTGTCTCTGACAGCCCCCAGGGTAGATGTGCATCTGGGAAGCAGCAGCAGTTTCTGCACTGTGTATTTGTGCTGAGAGGTTGGTGCTAGACAGCATTTGTAAATAGGAGAGGAAGCACCCAGGGTCACAGCATGGAGATGTGCATGGTCAGGTGGTTAGCCTAAAGAGGTGGCTGTCCTTTTTCAGAGCTTCTGCATTCAGTTCAGAGATACGTTTGTGACCATGCTCCCCGGGAGGTAGGCAACTACTCACCTGTATCCAGCCCAGCCCTTGTGGCAGGGGGTCCTAGCTTTAGCACGGGTCTGAGCCATTTGCCCAATAGTTAGTGGAGATGTGGTGTAATTTGGCCCAGACAAGCAGAGTAACTTCAGCATAAGAGAAATAATTATCTCATAAGTAAGTAAATCCATTCTAATAATTGAACAGGACTCCAAGAGGGAACCTTCACGATCCTACTAAGGAAACTTTTTACAAAGAGCAAGTCTAAGGTTGCTGATGGAGAATGCCAATTTGTGAATACGCCTGGCCCCAAACTAGGCCTGTACATCACTGTTAGCTCTGATTAGGGCTGTGCTGAAAAATGAGGTGAGCAGGTGCAAACTGTGTAGAGTCCAAGGCCTGTGACTTGGGGACAATGAACATCATAATTGCATGTACTTACCGAGCACTTGCTCCCTACCAGGCCTATTTTACATGTACTAATTCATTTGTTGCTCATCTTAGGTCAGTGCTGTTAATGTCCTCATTTTCCAGGTAAGGAAGGAAGGCACAGAGAGGCAAGGCCACTTGCCTGTGTTCTTAGGATGAGAAATTGGCTGAGGATGCCCTCAGGAATTCAGACCAGAACACACAGACTCTTTGCTACCATGTGGTTAAGTGATGATGTGGCAAATATGGACACACATTGAAATGAGCAGTAAGGGGCACACAGGCAGTTGTAGTCAAGGCCTTAGTTATGAGGAGCAGAAACCCTGACTAGGAAAGGGGAGGGAAATAGATTATAAGGCGAGACTCTCATGAATGTCTAGGGCAGGGGAAGCAGCTGAGCCGTGGGGCAGTTGGAACGGTTTCCTCTTTTGCCCCTCTTGGGTCACAGGTTGGAGCTTGTGAAGCAGATGTCTGCCTCCCTTTCTGTGCCTGCTGGATTCTTTCTGGGGGCCAGCTCTCTCAGCCTCTTCACTTCTCCCTGTGGCTTTCAGTGGAGCTCACTGCAGGTCTGGTTCTACACACCTCTTAGCCCCAGAGTCTCCTCCACTGACAACGGGGCTGCCAATTAAGTCAAGAGGGAGAACCTGATTGGCTCAACCCAGCCAATGGACTGGCTTCTCTTGAGTCAGGTGACCATCATCCTTCAACTTCTATAAACATCTAGATGGTGAGGGGGAGGTCTGAGAGTAGAGGTTCCTAAACTTTTCATTTAAAAATTTTTTTTCTAAATGTTTCTGTATTTTTGAGAAAGAGAGAGAGCGAGCATGAGCAGGGGGGTGGGGGGCAGAGGAGGAGCAGAGAGAGAGAGAGAGAGAGAGAGAGAGAGAGAGAGATACAGAATTCATGGCAGGTTCCAGGTTCTGAGCTGTCAGCACAGAGCCCGACATGGGGCTTGAATTCACCAACTGCAAGATCATTACCTGAGCTGAAGTCTGACACTTAACTGACTGAGCCACCCGCCCCCCCCCCCCACCCGCCCTCCCCCCCCCTCCCCCCCCCCCCCCCGACCCCGTAATTTTTTTTTTAAAAGCAAGAAAGCCTTGGTGAAACCTGTAGACCTCTCCTCTGAATAACGTTTTTAAATGCATAAAAATATATGTTGGATTACCAAGGCAGCCAATTCTATTAAATTACAATGATCAAAATACTAAATAAAACAAAATTTGCAATGTGCTTTTAAAAATATATACTGATGAGATATAGCAGCAAGTCTCATAACAACTATAATTTTGAAGAACCGTAAAAGATATTTTGACATGCCTGCAAAGCCTGGTGATATAAAAATATCTGTGACTTGTTCTGGTGACAAACTCACAGGCACTGTTAATACAGCTCTGGTCTGTTGCCCGTGTTCCTTATTGAGGGAGACGCTAAATTTTAGTGAGAAGATACTGAAAACAAGGATGTAAAGCTTTTTTCCTATCCCAAGTTTGTAGACCCCTGAATCCTGTTCACAGACTCCTTTGCTTACTCTGTTGCAGTATTTCTCAAAGCACTAGGCCACCTGCATCAGAATAAGTGGGGGGCAGGTGACAGGTGGGGTGGTGGACATCAGTAAATGTTCCTTCTTGAAGATTCAGGTTTTGAAAAACTGTAATAACAGCCTCATTTTTGCTGCTGTCCTGATTGTGTATCTTACACTAAATTTTGAGAGCCACTGATGTAAATAATTCAAAATGTCTTACTGTCATTCTTTTTTTTTCCCCCGAAGTGTATTCACTTATTTTGAGAGATAGAGAGAGAGAGAGTGAGAGAGCAAGCGAGAAAGTGGAGGAGGGGCAGAGAGAGAAGGACAGAGAGACTCCCAAGCTGCGAGTGTAGAGCCTAATGTTGGATTTGATCCCAGGAACCATGGGATCATGACCTGAGCCAAAATCAAGAGTTGCACACTTAACTGACTGAGCCACCCAGGCACCCTGGTTCTTTTAAACCATAAAGTGGATTTGGAGTATGAGTTAACTCAGTCACATAGAAGTAAAATATGCAAACATAGCTTTGGAAATGTTTAGAAATAACCTAATGATGCTGAATGTGGGCAGTTTCAAATGCTTTCTTCCAAGATGACATTTGGTTCTTTGAGCTTAAGAGTATCTCTGCAATGGGTGGAGGCGAATTGAATTATGTGATGCTGCAAAGCACATATTTTTCTGAGAGAATTCTCAAGCCCGCTGCCCACTAGAGTGAGGGCCTGGCTCATTTGCATGTCGACTGGAGGCCAAAGCAAAGGTTGACGTGTCGTATGAGCTGAAAGGGGCACAGGAGGACGCAGTTCCAGCCCCAGAGCATCCGGAAAGAAGAGGCTGAGCCATTATTACTCATCTGTGGGGTGCAGGGCCGTGCTGCTTGTGGCTGGAGGCAGAATGCAGGTCAAGGGTAGCCAGCCTCTGGGTAGACAGAATGAGCTCAGAGTTATTGGGTTGAAGACACCAGAAGTCTGCTGAGGTGAACTAGCAGCAGGAAGTGGAGAGAGGAGGAGCCCTCTCTGTGAAGTGGAGTATTGGCCAAGAACAGGGGCAGCTGATACACCCATAATGGGGAGAGGATCCTGGGCTTCTTGCAAAAGGATGCTTTCCTCACTCCTGTGGCTTTGGGTCTGAGAATACCGTGGAACTTCCTGCTTTGGACTCAGACTCCTTCAGTGATGTCTAGGACGTGGGACCTCTCTTCTGGTCACAGGAGATTTTGCACCTGGCAAGGAGAGCATCTGGGGGGAAGTAGACGTTTAATAGGTAGGGAAATTACCCTACTGTCAGTTTTCCTCTCTTGATGCCAGTAGCAGCATAGCACAGTGGGTGACAGCATGGGCTCTATGCCACTTATCAGCTAGATCATCTTAGGTACTCATCTTTCTGTGCCTCCATTTACCCATGTGTACAATGGATATGATAATAACAAGAGTACCTCTTCATAGGACTGTTAGGAGGTTTGAGCCAAGTGACACATGTAAATGCTCAGGATTGGTGCCTGCTGTATTGTAAGCAGTGTACACTAATATGTATGTGTGCATACATACATATATGTTTTGTTAAAGAAGGAATGTTGGCATTATTTCAACAACCTCATTAATTCATTTGATGAACTATTGATTTGTTAACACACTCAGCAGAGTTCTGGACCCAGGTTTGAGGTCCCTGCTCCACCCTATTTTGTTAACTGTGTTTGACTCTGGCTTTACTGCTTTTGAATCCTTAGGCAGTCTTGAGCTTTCTGAGCTCCTTCTTGGAAAAGCCGGAAGGAACATGTAGAAGGTCATCTGGCCCAATGATGGCCTCATTGACCTAAAGGAGACTGGATTCCTCCCAAGGAGTTAGACCCTGGCTATAAACTCATCTTTTATTTTAAGTTTATTTATTTATTTTGAGAGAGAGAGAGAGAGAGAGAGAGAGAGAGAATCCCAAGCAGGCTCCACACTGTCAGTGCAGAGCCCAGAGTGGGGCTCCATCCCACAAACCGTGAGATCATGACCTGAGCTGAAATCAAGGGTCGGATGCTTAACTGACTGAGCCACCCAGGTGCTCCTATAACTTTATCTTTTAATTCCCTTCTTTAAATATGAAACAAACAAATTCTCTATGGAATGGTATAGAGTTTGTGTTATTTTCCAGGTTATTTTTAATGTATTTATTTCTGGCAAAACTATTTGGAGAGAAAAACATTGAGGAACTGATAAATGGAAAGATTGTGAGTAAGTGGAAGAGTAAAATGATAAAGGGATATTGTTTGTATTTTATTTTATTTTTAAATTATTTCTAATGTTTATTTTTAAGAGAGAAAGATAGAGTGCAAGTGTAGGAGGGGGAGAGAGAGAGGGCGACACAGAATCAGAAGTAGGCTCTAGGCTCTGAGCTGTCAGCGCAGAGCCCAACGCAGGGCTTGAATTCAGAAACCGTAAGATCATGACTTGAGCCAAAGTCAGACGCTTAACCGACTGAGCCACCCAGGCGTCCCTGAGTTTGTATTTTAAAACAAGATTTCTAAAACTCAAGTCTCATGATGATCACAATAATAATAGTAGCTTGTGTTGTTTGAGCACTTACTCTCTGCCAGGCCTTGTGTCAGGAGCTTTGTGTATAGCATGTAATGTAATCCAAGGGAGTCATATGCTTTTATTTTAAATATGAGGAAATTCAGAAGCTAAACAAGATTATGTGGTTTGCCTAAAGTCACACGGCTGGCTAGGAGCAGAAGTGACATTTGACCTCAAGTAGTTAAGCTCTGGAATATTTGCTCCTAGCCCCTATACTTCTGTTTCTTGCTAGTCTAACATTCCATATAGCCTACCAAGAATCTCATCTGGTTTCGCCTTCAACCGCCACAGGGATAGGTGGCTTATTGTGTTCAGTGAAACTCATTCCATTGTGAACATAGTTACTTTGGTGGAGAATTCTTTGCTCTTTGAACTGGCATTGCCTTCAAAGGTAAACCAAAATGACCCAACAATCCTAGGTATATACCCAGGAAAACTGAAATCTTATGTCTAAAAAAATATATATATTAGTGAGTGTTCATGGCAGCATTATTCATAATAGCCAGAATCTGGAAATATCGCAAGCATTCACCAACTGATAAACGGTTAAAAAATATGATCTGTTCATACAATGGAATTTTATTCAGCCACAAAAAAGAACGAAATAGTGGTACACACCACAGAATGGATGAATAGTGAATAGATCATGCTGAGTGACAGAAGCTAGCACGAAAGACCATATATTATATGATTCCATTTAATTTTTTTTTAATGATTATTTATTATTGAGAGACAGAGTGCGAGCAGGGGAGGGGCAAAGAGAGAGGCCAGGAGACACAGAATCCCAAGCAGGCTCCATGCTGTCAGCACAGAGCCCAATAAGGGGCTTGAACCCACACACTGTGAGGTCATGACCTCAGCTGAAGTCAGATGCTTAACTGACTGAGCCACCCAGGCGCCCCTATATGATTCCATTTATATGAAATGCCCATAATAGGCAAGTCATGGAGACAGAAAGTAGATTAGTGATTTCCAAGGGTTGTGATGAGGGAGGAATGGGGCGTGACTGCTAGTGGGCACAGGGTTTCTTTTTGGGGTGGTTAAAATGTTCTGGGTTTAGATAGTGGTGACAGTCATACAACCTTTTGAATATCATAAAAACCATTCAATTGTATACTTTAAAATGGTCAATTTTATGGTATATGAATTATAATACAAAAATTATTTAGGAAAGAAAATAGTTTTTTATTTCTGATTCAAAAAATAATGATTAAACCAAACAAATCTATAGATATTTGAAGCCGACCAGTTTGTATTTATTGAAGATTTTCTTCTCCAAGAAAAAGAGCTCTGATTTCTTTAGCCATCTGTTTTATTTTGATTCCTGGTTTGAACTGATTTCTTCGCTAAATACCCCAGGTTGACAGTGCTATTTTTATGATATCCCTTTCCAAATCAAAACACTGTTTCAAATGGAGACTCATGGGGTTACAGTAGAATAAAACCTGCCTCTCCCTCCCTGAAGTCATTATATGATTACCCCACATTGTTGGTATTCATGGGTTGAACATTCTCAATTTTGATTGATTGCAGTCCGTGATTCATTATTTTCTTTTCTGAGAAACATTAAAAAGTAGATTCTGTTGTTCTTTTGGAAAAGGTAATTTGAGTGCTTAATTAAAACTGAAAAACATTTTTTAAAAAGAACAAATTGTTACATTTTTTGTAGATTGCAAAAGAAAAAAAAAGCTGCAATCCTCAACTCTTTCATGACCCATGCCATTGCTGTGGCTTTGCAGCTCCTTCCATCAGGAGGTAAAGTTTCTATTACCATCCCTTGAATTTGGGTTGGTCTTACGACTTGTTTGGCCAGTAGTATGTGGCAAATATGACAGTGTGCCAGTGTTGAGCAAATCCTTAAGACCTTCATGCTTTGGCTAGGTTTGCTGTTTTGCTGTCATGAGAACTCGAGCTTGCCTGATGTGGGGATGAGATATGGGTCACCAAGGTGCCCACATTGTGCAGCTTATACTCAGCACTCTGAAGTGAATCCTCCAATCTGCCCAGTACCTGGCTACAGATGCTTGAGAGCCTAGCCGAGTCCACAAAAACCACCCAGCTGAGCTCAGACCTAATTGCCAGTCCACAGACATGTGAACTAAGCACGAGTGTTGTTTTAATCTACTAGTTTTGGGGAAGGTTTGTTACGTAACAAAACCTAAATGAGGTGTTGCATCCTTGGTTGGGATATAGGAAAATGTGAGAGACCCTCAACCCAACAACACAACCACAAGTCACTAGGCAAACAAGAGCAATAGAGTCATACTTTTCTTTTCTTTTTAATGTGTATTTATTTTTGAGAGAGAGACAGCATGAATGGAGAAGGGGCAGAGAGAGAGAACGACACAGAATCGGAAGCAGGCTCCAGGCTCTGAGCTGTCAGCACAGAGCCGGATGCAGGGCTCTAACCCATGAACAGAGCCCATCATGGAGCCTGAACCCATGAATGGTGAGATCCGAGCTGAAGTCAGATGCTTAACTAACTAAGCCACCCAGGTGCCACAGTCACAGTTTTCTTTCAAAGTATCAAAGAGCCCTGGAGGCAAAGAAATGTAAAGGGACTTAACTTTAGAGGGAGGAGCCATTCCTAGAAACAGTGTTTAACATACAATAGAAAATTAGAGGACCTGCAAAAGATAGAAAAGTGTGGTTAATTACTCAAAGGGAGGCAACTCAGATATAATTTTCAGGTAACAACTTAATTTTCAGGTAACAACTTAAAAATAACGATCTAGTACAAATGTTTAAAAAATGAGTCTATTAAAAATCTGTAGAAATGAATCATTTTAACAAATGAGTAAAATGGGACCTATGAAAAAAGAACATGATGGAAACCCTTGAATTGAAAAAATGCTGTATTGGTAATAAAATCTTCATGTAAACTGAGGCAACAAGAGAATTACCAAAAAAAAAAAAAAAAAAAAAAAAAAGATAATTTTAACAGAACTCTCAGAGAACATGTAGGATAAATTAAAATAACAACAACATTTTCCTAAGACATTATAGTCAAATTGACAAAAATGAACGTTAAAGAGGAAATATTGAGACCAAAGAAAAAATACATGTGCATTAGACACATGGGAACAGTGCAAGAATTAAAGCTGATTCCTTCTCAGAAGCAGTGGAGACCAGAAGATGCTGGAATGGTATCTTTAAAGGGCTGAAATAAAAACAACAACTCTCAATATAGAATCCTGTATCCTGAGTAAATATACTTTAAAAATGAAGGCAAAATGAAGACATTTTCAAGTGAGGGAAAGCTGGATGAATTTGTTGCCAGCAGAACCTTACTGTAAGAAATGCTAAAGAAAGTTCTTCAAGCTGAAGGGAAATGATACAAGATGGGAACTCAGGTCTACAGTAAATACTGAAGAGTGTGGGAAAGGGTAAATAAATATGAATAAATATGAAGGGAAACTGAAAATCCAATTTTTAGGAAAAATTTTTAATGCATACTAAATATGTAGCTGAGCTTTAAAAGACTACCGACTGAAGCGAATGTTACAGCCATGTGTTGTGAGGTCTATAATACAGGTGAGAGAAAAAGATAGGTGAATATTGGCACAAAGCGTGGGCAGGGATAAGCGGAATTAGGCTATTAAGTAGTACTCCATTGTTAATGAAGTTCTAGAGTATTATTTTAGGCTAGACTGGAATACATTAAACTTACATGGTATAAACTCTAGAGCTGTTCTGCTCAATACAGTACCTACCAGCCACATGTGGCTACTAAGCACTTGAAATATGGTTAGTGAAGCTGAGGAAATGAATTTGTAATTTTAATTATTCAAATTTGAACGAAAAACTGAAGTGGCATACATATTCTTCTATGAAATACCATTTTATTGTTCTTGTAGAACTATCTTTCACTTTCACTGTTGTGATATGGTGTAGGGATAAAATTCACATCAGATTTCAAAGACTTAATGTGAATGTAATTTTAGAATGAAAACTGTATGAATATTTTTTTAAATTTTTTAAATGTTCATTTATTTTTGAGAGAGAGACAGAGACAGAGACAGAGCACAAGTTGGGGAGGAGCAGAGAGAGGGAGACACAGAATCAGAAGCAGACTCCAGGCTCTGAGCTGTCAGCACAGACCCCATTGTGGGGCTCCAACCCACAAACAGTGAGATCATGACCTGAGCCAAAGCTGGCTGCCTAACCGACTGAACCATCCAGGTGCCCCTCAATATTTTTAGTTGTTACATGTTTAAGTGACAATATTTTGGGGACATTGGATTAAATAAAATATATTGTTAATTTCAGCTTTAAAAATTTTGTTAATGTGACAACTAGAAAATTGAGATATTCTGTAAGTATTACATGTATGGCTTACATTATATTTTTCAAGTTTATTATTTTTTTTGAGAGAGAGAGTGTGTGTGCCTGCATGAGTGGGGGAGGGGCAGAGAGAGAGAGAGGGAGAGAGAGAATCTCAAGCAGGCTCTGTGCTGTCAGTGCAAAGCCCCACATGGGGCTCTATCCCATGAACCATGAAATCATGAAGCTGAGCTGAAATCAAGAGTCAGACACTTAACCAACTGAGCCACCCAGGTGCCCCTACATTGTATTTCTATTAAACAGTGCTATTCTGTAGAAATTACTAAAAATATATCAGAGTGATACAGCTCAAAAGTCAAATAAAGGACTCTTTGCAATACCAAAAACTACCCAATTTACCCAAATTAATCGAAGAAAAGAGGAAAAAAGGAACAGATGAAATAAATGGAGTAAATGGAAAACAACTAGCAAAATGATGGACTTAAGCATAACCTTACCAACAATCGCATTAAGTGTAAATGAACAAGATGAGTCATGTCCACAGCAGAGTTGTCAGATTAGATGAAGATGTAAGACCTAACTATATGCCATTTGTGAAAGATTTTAAATATAAAGACAGATTGAAGGCAAAAGGATGGGTGAAGATACACCAGGTTAACATTAAGTTTAAGAAAGCAGATGTGGCTATGTAAATATTAGACAAAGTAGATGTCAAGACAGAAGAGTATTAACAGAGATAAAGAAGGATATTTTACATTAATTAAATTGTCAGTTTTTCAGGAATACTCAACAGTCTAATATGTGTATGCCTCTATTAAAAAAACGTTAATATATAGAAAACAAAAAATGACATAACTGAAGTGATAAACGGAAAAATCCACAATCATACTGGGATATTTTATTACTGTTCTTTTAGTAATTCGTAGAAAAATAGAATAAATTAAATGCATACATGTGGTAATAGAAGTGATGTAGAATGAATAAGGATGGAATTTGCAAATTAGGATATTCTCAAAAGTCATCAGCCAATATCCCTAAAAAATTCCAAGGACCTATTCTGTTAACATGAATAAAGGTTTCATTTCTTTTCTTTTCTTTTTTCTTTTCTTTTCTTTTCTTTTCTTTTCTTTTCTTTTCTTAGTTTTCTTTCCTTTTCTTCTCTTTTCTCTCTTGTCTTCTTTTCTTTTTTTTTTTTTGCTATTGTTATAGCTGCATATTGATTTTAAACTAATACAATCAGATAATAGTTCTAGTATCTTTTCCTATGTGCATATTTACATAAATTATATTGGGGAAGATAGTTTGGAGACAGCCAGTGTTATCATTACTATTAGCAATTGGATTATTCTTTTCCTAACTATTATAATACAGATATCTAGAAATAATTTATAAGCATAATTCCTTAATATCGTTTTAAAATTTTATAGGGTATCTTAGAGGTCTTTTAATGTCAGTCTATAAAGATGTGTGTTATTCTTTTAAACTCTTACCTAGTGTTTCCCAGTATGAATGTTTTATACTCTATTTAGCAATTCATCTGTGACTACACCATTAGGCTATTTCCAGATTTTCACAATAACAAACAGTGTTGCAACAAAAATCCATTTCTCATTTTTCCCGGGTATGTGAGTTTTTCCCTAGGGTTGATACTCAGCAACATGGAGGGATATATGCATTTTAAAGTTTATTACATACACCCAAAATTTTCACAAAACTGTTAACAGTTTGCCCTTCTACAAATAGAACATAAGAATAACATTTGCATTTTCCTGATCATTTACTGAATTTGAACATTCTTTCATGAATTGATGGATCATGTGAACACCGTTTTCTATCTAGGAATTACTTGTCCTATCTTTTGCCCAGTTTTTATTTGGTCTGCTTGCCTTTTTCTTATTCATTTGTGAGAAAATTTTAAAATATGTATATTTAGATAATAATCCTTTGTTACATGTGTGGCAAATATTTTCTCCTTGCCTGTCTCTTGCCCTTGCTTATCAGAAATTTTTTTTAGTGGTGTCTTTATTACCTTGTGTCTTTTACCTTTCTCTTTCCATGACTGCTTACAGATATTTATTGTGTCCACATGTGGGTTTCTTTGGGCATCTCCTTGCTTCTTTGGATGGTGTGCTAGGGGTAAATTTTGGCTGACTTGAGTCAGCATTTCTGTAGTAAGTGATATTTTATTTTTATTTTTATTTTTAAGTTTATGTATTTATTTTGGGAGAGAGTGTATACAAGTTGGGCAGGGGCAGAGAGAGAGGGACAGAGAGAGACTCCCAAGCAGGCCTCCCACTGCCAGCACAGAGCCCTGATGCAGGGCTCGAACCAACAAACTGTGAGATCATCACCTTAGCTGAAGTTGGATGTTAAACCAGCTGAGCCACCCAGGCGCCCCAGAACGTAATATTTTAATCAGAACAATTAGCTTGGCTCAGTCCTGGTGACCTCTGCCGTTTGCTGGCTGGTTGGTAACATCTGCTATTGAATAAGGTGGCTGCGGATCCCCTTCCCTGCTCTGGCAGGGATGGATGAGTGTCATCTCAGCCCCTCGAGGCATCCTGAAGCAATAGCAGTCGCTCCTGGCTGCATGGTGTGGCCCACTTGGCTCCCTCACTCACTAGAGACTGGGTTTTTTGGAGCATGTCCTACCCTAAATGGATCCTTTCAGCAGAAAGTGCCTGGCCGGACTTGAAATCTTGGGATGGCATTTTGGCTTTTGGCAGAAGACTGAATAATGAGGCTTTAAGACTTAGTGGTCTTCTTGCAAACATTTTCAAACTGGGGCCTGTTTGGCACTGTGCGCGCACACAAAACAACTGTTTGTTCAAGCAGAAATCTGGGAAATGTGACAGGATCTCAAATATGTCACTGTTCAAGTTCTCAGGTGTTTCGTGAACACCTTCTCACGACAAAAGCGCAGGCAACCCAGGATTGGAGAAGTCTCCGTCTTCAATCCTGCCCCTCTCTCAGAGGTAACCACCGATACAAGTTGGGTTGCATCTCCCCAGGCGTGCAAGAGGTACTCTTTAACCAGTGCCCGCATTGTACCTATTGTTCTATAGCTTCATTTCCCCGCACTTCTTGTTTCACATGCCCTTCCATAAGTCACAGATCTTTCTGTGCCTCAGATCTGCTCCCTGACTCCAAAGAGATGAGTTTAATTAGGGAGCAGACCAGTGACAGTGTCACATACTGTAGTGTGCTCAGTGTGCAGGGGAGGCGAGGACATATAACCTTGAGCTGAGGGGAGAAGAGAGCAGTGAGGGCATCCCGGAGCAACCAGCTGACATCCCAGGTGACTCCTGACAGATGTGTAGGAAGTGAATGTGGAAGGCTGGTAATGAACCCACATGAGATATCCAGGTCCTAACCTCCTGGAACCTGAGGATGTTACCTTATGTGGCAAAAGGGGCTTTCGGATGTGATTAAGATAAGGATTTTGAATTGAGGAGATTTTCCTGGATTATCTAGATGGGCCCTAGATGCAAGCACAAGTGTCCTTATAAGAAGGAGGTACGGGGAGATCAGACAGAAGAAGAAGGCTATTGGAGCAACAAGGCAAAATGCTATGCTATTTTGGAGATGGAAGAAGTGATCAGGGGCCAAGGAATACAAGGAATATAGCTCTAGAAGCTGGGAAAGGCAACCAAATAGATTCTCCCTTATAGCCTCTGGAGGGAGCATGGCCCTGCCGATTCAGTCCAGTGAAACCAGCTGGGGCTTCTGGCCTCCAGAACTGTAAGAAAAGACAGTGTCTTGTTTTAAGCCACAAAGTTTGTATTTATTTGTTAGTGGCAAAAGGAAGCTAATGCAGTAACCAAGTAGAGAAACACATTAGGAAGAGAGAACAGCTTGTAAGCTTTCTGGCAAGAGAGCAAGATCCACTCTCTAAGACATGTTGGAGAAAAGTGGAGGGATGAATCAGCACAGAGAATTGAGACTGGAAAAGTTAAGTAGGGGACAGATCATACAGGACCTGCAAGGCACATTCTGGAGGTTGATTTTTATATAGAAGAAAATAGGGAGCCAGAGAAGGCTTTTGAGTAGGGGACAAGCAGATTTTAGTGTTGAGATCACCACTTGACTCTCTTCCTTGTTCTTAGAAAAGAAGCGGACTTTGGTTGCCTAGATAACAACTTAGTTTTCTTACCGTTTTATTCTCATTACACTCAACGTTCTTCCCTCCCATCCCAAACTACCCTGGAAAGAGCTGAGCCCTCTCCTCAGATGAAACTACACAACCATATCTTCAAGGCTGCAGGCTGATCGTTTCTTCTGGGGCTTCTCAGGGGGTGTTTGGTTACTGCAGGAAAAGGGGCCTCACTTGAGCTGGGCTGTGGCTCAGAGCAGACTAGACGCAGGAAACAGAGTTGAAAGCCCTTTACTTCGTCTCAACCAGACCCAGTGATGTCTTGGGGCCAGCTGCTAATGGAGGACAAGGGGGTAGAGAGGCTAGTCCCTGTTCCCAAGGCGTGAAGGGTGGCAATCTATCACTGGTGCTCAGATTCCTTTTCAGGGTCGAGGTCATTAATAGAAAAAACACTTCAGATATCCTGGTTCTGTAAGGATTGCAGTATTCCCTGCAGCAAATTTCTAAATCTCTATAATGATTAAAGCAGACAGTCACCAAACCACTCAGTAAGGGAGAAAATAAAGATAGCCTTCAGGGTTAGGTAAAGGAACAAACATACACCTGAGCAGGAGGCCTGTCAGGAGACAGGAAGTTTTTCTCTTCTCCCTTTAACAGTGGCTGTTGACTGGCAGAAACAAGACTGCGGGAGATAGAGAGTGTCTATTACTGGGAGCTGCTATCTCCAAAGGAGAGCTGTTGAAATGAGCAAACAGGGCAGTCACTGGGATGAAGGGGTCCATGGGCTTCCCGTGCCTTCTAGCTTCTCCATCTTATTTTGCTTTGTCTGATGTACAAGGCATTAAGAGCAGCACTGAATAAGCATCAGCTTCCAGACCAAACAGCAACAACCCACTAGCTATGATTGCTGTTTATTATGACTGTCTTGGACACAGATTGATTCTGCCCATTCGGGGTCCCTTGTCCATTTCCTTTGGTAATGGCACATTGATTTTTCTTGGGGAGCCAACCCTTCCCCACTCCCAATGTGTGTGGTTTGGGTGGTTGGCCTCACCGCCTCTAGATCTCACTGTGGGCTTGAAACTGAAACAAGGCCATTAGGATATGCTGTCCCTCAGGCCTAGAGAACGGTTCAAGGATGGGCAGGTGACTTGAAGTGATCCACCTAAGACCATCGTGAGTCTCCTCTGTAACTGTTGGGAAACTTGCGCAGGAGTTACTGAAAGTATAGGCTGTGAATCTGGAGCGGCTGGCAGCCATCTTGCCCCAATACGGAGAGAGCATGGCTGAGAATACAACAAGACCCTGGAAAGATGAACCAAGAAGTTAGAGAATCTAGAGGAGTTCATCTGCGCACCTAGATCCAGCTGTGCCTAAAGCTGATGTTCCCAGTAACCCCCATGTTGTTTAAACTAGTTTTAGTTGAGTTTCTATTCCTTGCAATCGAAAGAGACTAATTTCGCATTTATTTTCACATCTTTATAATTAATAGCTTTCATTTATTGAGAAGTTACTATGTTGCAGCCTGCACTAAGCGCTTTTGTTTAAGAAAGGGTAATTTAGGGAATGTCATGATGTGGAGGAGCTCTAGGACCATCTAGCCGAGGGGTTCTTACCCACGATCCATTGACTCACGGAGAGTCCCTGCTTATTTCAGAGAGCTTTTTAGACTCTGGCTTTTATGCAGAATCTTGAGCACTGAATTTTTTCCTGGCAAGAGGGTCTATAACTCTTATCCAATCCTCACATAGTTTGTGGTCCTAGGTCCTCTTCTTTACATCACACAGAATCTTTCCTTTTGTCATGGGAAGATTGGATTCCAGTCCTTATTCCTCCACTGAATGAGTTTGGGGATATTGACTTGCTACTTCTTGAAATGCAGCGTGAGGATCTATGGAACTGGATTTATGGTTCTCATGAAACTTTTACAAATGTAGAAGAAGGTGCTTTAAGTCTGTTTCTCCTTTTTGGTGGCTGCTTTGGAGTTTGCCCCTGATACCAGCTCCCATTCCCAACTTCTTTGAGACTCAGTTTCCTCCCACAAAAAAAGAGACGTTTAAAAGTGTTGCCCTGTGTGCTTTACGGGGCGATAAGCTGAGGGCAGGACGGTACTGGTCTCCTGGCCCTGCCTCTGCTTGCATTCTTCCATGCAAGGTGTTTGCTGCTTTCAGGCTGGTTGCAGCTTCTAGTCTGGGGTGCCTGCCTGCTTGCATTCCATGTTCCCAGTAGCATCACTGATATCCTGGACTGGCTTGTGTACATGAGAGCCTGTTCATTAAGTTACTGTATATAGTTCTTCTTAACAAACACATAAAGGAAACATTCAGAATGTCGCTTGCAGAGCAAATGAACAAAAATAGATGGGCCATCTGATACAGAGAGAGATCTTCTCTTAGCTGGTGGATTTTATGTCCCCTAACACAAGGCTAAGTCCTCCAGAACGAGTTTGTTCACTAATGCACTTCTTCACTCACTCATTTGTGTGAATATTGAGGAACAACTCTGTGCCCAGCACTGGGCTGAGAAGATGGGGGGTGTGAGTGGCAAGCAGTGCCAGACTCCTACCCTCAGGGGGCTCATGTCCCAGTGATGGGACAGAGACACCCAAACAAATAATTGCAACCCAACGCAGTGGGCGATAAGACAGGTGTTAGGAAAGTATGGTGTGAAGACAGAAGAGGAAAGCGACTAAGTTCTAGGGTGATGTGTGGGAAGGCTTCAGAGAGGAGGGGACATTTGATCTAGGTTTTGAAAGATGAGGAAGAGTTTGCCAGGCAGAAGAGGCAGGAAATTTCCACTGGGAAAGAGGAGGCTTCTCTGTGGATTGTGGTGCTGTGAAGGAGCAGAGTCTTGCTGGGCTGGGTGCTTGTGGTGATGTGGGGATGTACACAGGTACAGTTGGGAGATGGCCAGGCGCTGGTGGGCAGGGGCTGTGGCATGGCTGCTTAGGAGTGGTTCCTGCCTTCTGCAGGCCCGTGACAGGTTTTTGTTTTTGTTTTTGTTTTTTGTTTTCTCCCAAGCAGGCAAGTGGTGTGATTAAATGTTTTAAGGGAAAGGAAAGAGGAAATATTGGATGTCCAAGTAAAAGAGAATAAAGGAAGGAATCCACTATTCGAAAAGCAGTGAATCCCAACTCAGGCTGCACATTAAATCACCAGGGGACCTTTAAAAAAGACCCATGTCTGATCCCTCTTGTTGCCAATTGAATCAGTTTCTGGGGGTGGGGTCTAAGTATCTTTTTGTTTGTTTTGGTTTTGTTTTCTTAAGTTTCCTAAGTGATTATATGATTATATACATTAAAAAAATATATGAAATTATATATATAAATATATAATATATATAATTATATAAAATATATATACAAAAGAAATTATATATATAATATAACATGTATATATAGTTGTTTTTTTTTTTTTTTTTTTTTTTTTTTTTTGCTAGAGAGAGAGAGCTTGAGCACATGAGATGGGCAGCAGGAGAGAGAGAGAGAGAGAGAGAGAGGGAGAGAGAATCTTAAGCAGGCTCCACACTCAGGGTGAGCCACACATGGGACTCAGTGTCATGACTGACCGTGAGATCATGAGCTGAGCCAAAATCAGGAGTTGAATACTTGTGGGGCCTGGGTGGCTCTGTCGATTAAGCGTCTGACTTCAGCTCAGGTCATGATCTCACAGTTCGTGGGTTCAAGCTCCGCATCAGGCTCTGTGCTGATAGCTCAGAGCCAGGATCCTGCTTGCGATTCTGAGTCTCCCTCTCTCTGCCCCTCCCTGGCTTGCTGTCTCTCTCTCTCTCTCTCTCAAAAATAAACATTAAAAAAAAAAAAAAAGAGTTGGACACTTAACCAACTGAGCCCAGAGGCCCCTCCAAACTGATTCTAATGAGCAGCCCAGGTTTGAGAACTACTGCTTTAGGGTTTCTTGGATACACTCAAGTATGTCAAGTATGTTGAGCACAGAGTATAAGGAAGGCAACACAGGCCAGAGATTGTGATTGAATAGGGCTGTAATCTACTTTTTATTTTTACTTTTTAAATTTTTATTTAAATTCTAGTTTAGTTAAAATACAGTGCGATATTGGTTTCAGGAGCAGAATTCAGTGATACATCACTTACATACAACACTCAGTGCTCATCCTGATAAGTGCCCTCTTTAATCCCCATTACCCATCTAGAAACATTTTTAAAAGATTTTTACCTATCTATCTATCTAAGTTTATTTATTTATTTTGAGAGTGATTGTGAGTACGAGTGAGGTGGAGGCAGAGAGAGAGGGAGAGAGAATCCTAAGCAGGCTCCACACTGCCAGCCCAGAGCCAGATGTGGGGCTCAATCCTACAAACTGTGAGTTCATGACCTGAATCGAAATCAGGAGTCGGACACTTAACCTACTGAGCCACGCAGGGGCTCCTTTAAGATTTTATTTGTAAGTAATCACTACACACAACTTGGGGCTTGAACTTACAACCCTGAGATCAAGAGTCACATGCTCTAGTGACTGAAACGGCCAGGTGCCCGAGTAGGGCTGTAATAAAAATAAATAAATAAACTTAATTTTAGAATAGTTTTAGATTTACAGAAACATTGCAAAGATAGTGCAGAGATTTCCCATATACCCTAAGCCCAGTTTCCCCATTACTAATATTTTACATTTGTCACAATTAATTAACCATTATTAATATATTCTTATTAACTAAAGTCCATACTTTATTCCAATTACCTTATTTTTTAGCTAATGGCCTTTTTCTGTCCTAGGATTCCATCCAGGATATTATATTACATTTACTTGTCATGTCCCCTTGGCTGCTGCAATTTCTCAGATTTCTCTTGTTTTTGATAACTTCACAGTTTTTAATAGTACCAGTAAGGTATTTTATGGACTATCCCACACTTAAGATTTGTCTGATGTTTCTCATGGACTGTGGTTATGGGTTTTGTTTTGTTTTTTTTTAAACCACAGGGGTAGGTGCCGTTCTCATCACGTAGTATCAGTAGGTATACTATCAACATGACTTATCACTTTGATGATGACCTTGATCATGTGGCTGATGTCATATTTGTACACTTTAGAAAGAAGTCACTGTGCAAAGCCCACACTGAAAGAGTGAAGAATTAAAATTAAGTTCCCTCTCCTTGAGGGTAGAATATCTACATAAATTACTTGGAATTTTTCTTTGAGAGTGTTTTCTGTTTCCTTCCTTCCTTCCTCCCTCCCTCTCCTTCTCCCTCCTTCCTTCTTTTCTTTATTCCTTCCTTTTCTCCTTCCTTCCTTCCTTCCTTCCTTCCTTCCTTCCTTCCTTCCTTCCTTCCTTCTTTCCCTCGATATGGACACATGGTTATATACGTTATACCTTCGGGTTCTATCCAATACTACTTTATTTTCTTGCTCAAATTGTTTCAGTTTTGGCCATTGGGAGTGCCTTTGGTTGATTCTCTATTTGACATATCTACAACATTGTGGGCTACCCCCCCTCCAGTACTTCCTTACTTTCTTGCACCCTCTGTAGCTCAGGGCTCATCTGTATATGCCTATGTTCTAGAATCAGCCCTGGTTCCTTGAATTGGACAATGATAGTAGAAACCAACATTTGAGTACTAGTTTTTTTGCTCAGTGCTCCTGGGGTGTTTTGCTTCTAATAAGCCTGTATTTTGTAAATTTTAATGGTTAAATCAATTTTATTGGAGCACCTGGGTGGCTCAGTAGGCTAAGCATCAGGCTCTTGGTTTTGGCTCAGGTCATGATCTCACAGTTTGTGGGATTGAGCTCTGTATGAGGCTCTGTGCTGCAGCGGGGCACCTGCTTGGGATTCTCTCTCTCCCTCTCTCTCTGTCCCTCCCTCACTTGCACCATCTCTGTCTCTCTCAAAATAAATAAATCAACCGTTTAAAAAAGTTATAAATCAATTTTACTGAGGTATACTTTACATAAAATCACATGCTCCCACTTTAAGTGTACACTTTGATAAGTTTGGACAAATTTATATACCCATAAGCTCCTACAAGTAGAGTTGCCACCACTCCAATCAAGGTTGAGAACATTCCCACATTTTTGTGCCATTTCCCCTTCACTCTCCACTCCCCTCTCTCCCTGCCCTGTCACTGTAGAGTAAATTTGTCTTTTCTAGAGTTTCATGTAAGTGGAAACATACAGTATGTACTTTTGTGTCTGGTTTCTTTGCCTTACTGTAACATTTTTGAGATTCATACATGTTATACTTATCAATTGCTCACTGTATTGATTGCTGAATAAAATTCCAATGTATGGAGATACCAATTTAGATTATCCATTCACCAGTTAATGGACATTTGGGTTGTTTCTAGATTTTGGTTACTACGAATAAATATAACTACATTTCAACTAGCATTCCCCTATGATTCTGATGTTGACGGTATGAAGAACCCCAGTGAGAATAATTTTAATGTTATTTTGAAAGAGAGTCCCTTCTGGTATCTCTCATTTTATCATTCTTGTGTAACATGTTTAGGGTAGTTTGGATTCTTAAACCCTGATCACAAATTGAGAAGATAATAGCTTTTGTCTTCTGTTAACTCATCTGTGATTTAGGTGATCTCATCAGACCTTTCCCTGGGCCTGAGGCTCTCCAGTCAAAGATGTTTCTCAGCCTTTGAAATTGGTCTTATGTTCTTCAAGTTTCTTGAGCTCTCTGTGACTCTACTTCTAAATTCTCCAGCCAGCCTGAGGATTTCCTTTGTATTTTCTCTCTCTCTCTCTTTTTTTTTTCTCCTGTTCTCTGTGAAAGAAATCATGTCAAGCCAAAGTTGTGTTTTTCTTTTCCTAAAGCAGTGGGCATATAATCCCCGTTTGTGGCTCATGTTTTATTACTAAGCTCAGTGGAAAAATAAACCACATTTACTTTTTGATGTTAAAGAACAGAAACTTACAAGAGCAACAGAATATTATTGAATTCCAATCTTATTCATCATCCATCTTGTTTTCTCATTTAGCTTCTCTGTTGCTCCCCACAATCCCTTACCACTTCTGTACATTAATATTGTATCAGCTGTGATAAAACATAACCCCCAAGTTTCCAAGTTTATTTCTCACTCCTGTCAAACTCCAGTGCAAGTTTTCTGGTTGAACAACTTTCTCCCAAGTGGTGATTCGGGAGCTCAGACTTCTGTCTTATGATTCTGCTGTCTTCAACAGGCGACTCTTAAGTTGCCATGGGAGTCCTTTCTATTCAAGACCACCCAGAAGGGACAAAAGCATGGAGAGCATCTCCTGTTGGAAGTTCTCATGGGCCAAGCTTAGAAGCAGCTCACATCACTTCTGCCCAGGTTCTGTGGGCCAGACTCTGTCCCATGGCCACATAGCTGCAGAGGGGGCCCAAGAGAAAAAGGGAACCCAGGCCACCATCATGGTGATGCTTCTTTCCTTCTTTTCTTAGCCTTAGGGCTTCCACTGGGCACATGTGCAACACAGGGCAGGGGTGCTAAACATTTTCTTGAGTCTTTTGTCAGCTTTAACTGTCAGCCTTTGCCTCTGGGTTCCTTGAGGGGAAGTTTTACCGCACAGTAAGTTTCACCGGAGTAAAAATCTTGTCTCCCTTTACCCCACGTTACATTACTAGTACATAGCATAGTTTCTGGCATTGCATGGGTGCTCAATAAATATTTATCGAATGGATTTTTCTAAAATGAATTTTTGAGTTGAAGTTTTATCTTGGCTGGGTGCCCCTGGAGTGTGTGCAGGCCACCAGCAGGTGGCAGTGTGGTTTGAAGTGTGCACACAGAAGCAGGGAGGTAAGAGAACTGCCTGGTGGCCCAGCTCCTGCCCGATCTTGGGTGCCAGGTCTGGGGTGGAAACGGGGTGAGTGCAATAGAGTAATAATTACTGGGTGTTTACCATGTGCTGGGGCCATACATAAAACTGTGCTATATGGACCCTGTTAATTCTCCCAAGAACCACATGCAGTTGGATGGGTTGCTGTCTGTATTTTGTAGATGAGGATACTGATTCACAGAGTGGTTAACTTAATCAAAGATCATGTAGCTAGAAAGGAGCAGAGTCAGGATTTGAATGCAGGCAGCCTGACTAGGGAGTCTCTACTCCTAACCATCAGGCCAAATTGTCCAGAAGGCAGTTAGGTCTTAGGGCTCAAGGAAATTCTCACCTTGGGGAGGAACTAGTCAATATGCAGGTCAAGGGAGCCCTTTTAGGTGTTAAAGGCCAAGCAGGGGACTGGGGAGCACTGGGTTAAGGGCCCTGCCACACTCAGGCTCCTCCTTACTGCGAGTGGTATGGCAAGGGTTGCTGAGAGGGAGGGCAGAGCCTCCAGGGTGGCTTGGTACCAGCTACTATAAGAACAGTGGATGCCAGGCAGGGACAGACTTACAGATGTGGCCATGAAAGACTAGAGTTGAGAACATGCTAGAAATTCTCAAGAGAGGATTTCAGCTCTATTAAAGGGCTGACTCACAATTTCCAAATGACATCTGGCAGAAATCTGGGCTTTTAGGAGACACCTGGGTAGCCTGTGGTATTGATGGGGAGAGAAAGCAGGGGAGGGTCCTGGGTCCTCCTCTCAATATCATCTGATACAAAGCTACAGTTACCTCTTTTATGTATTGGGATTCCATGTAGGAGTTTGTTTACTTTTCTTTTTAAGTCTCTGTTTTGGTAACCATCCAGCTAAATGGCTCCTAGAATCCTCCTTTTGAACTTGAAGTGGAAATGGTATTAGAAGCCTGCTGACCTAAAGTTGGAGTGTGTATCGTGGGCTGACTGGAGAGTCCACTTAGATGGCTTAGGATGAGGCCTTTGCACCTGCTCTTTCCACCCTCACCGCCCTTGCCCTGTCCCACCGTCCTCCTCATACATCATGCAGAAGAGAAATGGCCGTGATGGACCCAGCCAGGGGGAAATGTGAGCGGCAGCTCAGAAACCCTCTGGTTTGGACCATGCAGTCTTGTTTCCATCCTAGCCTGAGCTCCACACAGGCCCAGCTCAAGAGCATGCCCGGCTCATTATCTGAAAGAAATGGCCTGAGTGGTGGCCTGTGGAGAGTGAGGAGGAAAAAGAGAAATAGTAACATTGATTTATTTGGGACAGAAAGATCCACAGACTGGGGAAACAGGGAGAGAGCAATCATAAAGCTGGCTCGGTTTTGCAACCTGCTGGGGGCAGAGACCATCACAGTGCATGGTAGAGAAGGCAGATGAGGTGGACACAGGGAGAGTGGTCCCTTCCTCCTCATCACAGAACAATAAAGCTGGAAGTCAAAGATGAAATAGATGGGCTTAGAGCCCCTAGGACCTTGGCTAATGGCAGGCCTAGCGTCTACCTTGTGATAGGCTGCCTGCATTTGTATTGATGTGTTCTCTGCAGCTACTCTGTAGGAGCTGTTTGATAACAAAGGCTTGGAAGGGCAGACAGGCTTTTCCTTCCACATCAGCCCCACTGCTCAGCTATAGCTGTCAGCTTAGCCGCTGCCAAGAGGCCCACCTTGCCTGCTTCTCCTGTGGGGCTACAGGGACCTCAAAGGGCAGAACCCTCCAGCTGGGTGACTCCTGGGTGGCATCTGTCTCTGGGATCAGGGTCTTCTTCGGACAGCTCTGGGACCCTGCAGGCCCAGTCTGTGGGGTCTGAGAGGTCACATGAAGGAGGTTCCTCATAACCAGGTCTATTTGGGGACTCAGGAACCCCATGGCCCATTTCATCACCTACCGATTCTGCAAATTGCTGCAAATCAGAATAGGGAGAAGCACTTTTATTTTTTTTCTTTAAGGGTTGGAGAGGATTTTACTGCATAAATTGAAGCATCTCCCCAGGTGGTACTTTCTCTGGGGCTGAAGGACATGCAGGAATTGTAGGAACTTTGCTTCCCCAACAGTTCAGAAGTACAGGAGGTGGCAGAAAACCAGCACCCACTTGGAAGAGTCTAAAATATTTTTCACTGAAAACCTTGTGCCTGGAGTTAGGTGTTCAAGACACATTCAATGACGTGGCCGAAGAGTTGATACACACACCTGGGCTGCTCTTGTCCCATGAGACTGGGGCCCTGGGAACAACATGACTAAAATATCTGGGTGTGGGTGCATGCGAGTATGGGGTCACCAGATCTGTTCTTAGTTCTGGATTACCATGATATGCTAGGGCACAATTGCTTCCCCTGATCCTGGAACCCTGGAGCCCTGATCATCCTTCCCACGTGTTTGTTGACCATTTTCTACCTTGATTGGGGTTGGAGGGAAACACTTGCAGCCTAGAGGTGGTGGTTAATGGTCACTAGAACACCTGGATTCCCAGTCTAGCTCTGGCTTTCAAGCTGTAGAAGCTTGGACATGTTCCTCAGCTGCTTGATAGCTCAGTTTCCTTATCTGTCAAGAGAAAATGATAATGGTCATACCCTGGACATTTCCCTTTTGTCCCTCCCTATTCATTCTCCTTCCTTCTCCATCCTTCTTTGTGTGGAAGAGGTTGACTTATGTGGGCTGCATCAATGGGCTTCCTTGTTCTGTGGAGTCTGAATGGTTAATGGGACTTGTCAGCAGGAAACTGGAGAAAGGGAATTTATTTCCCAACCTCCCTGCTTTATGGGTCCCTGTGAGTTGGTCTCATCCTCTTTCCTACTTAGGGTGGCTTCCTCCAGGGGCTGGTACCTACTCCTCCCCTTGCAAGTTCTTTCAGACCCAGGGAAGTGATAGCTTCCTGCTGATGCCAGCTTTGGGGTACCACACCAGTGCCTGCTGGTCCCTGGGACACTGCCTACACCTTTGTAAATGGCCTTTTATGAAGTTCTCCTCAATCACCTCGTTTGAATGTGCTGTCTGCATCCTGCCAGGACCCTACAGGAACCTCTTGTGATGATAACATTTTCTAGAGTGGCCACGATAACTAAATGAGTTCATATGTGAAAAGCTTAAAATGGTGCCCAGTGCATAGGGTGGGCTTGTTAAATTTTAGCTGCTGCATGAGTCTTAATTCTTCTTATGTTGTTATGCTATCTCTGAGTAACAGAAGCATGTCAGATCATGGGCGCTTGATTTCATGGCCATTTGGCTATTCTATCATGTTTTTTTTTTTTTTCAAAATTTACGTATTTTGAGAGAGAGAGAGTAAATGGGGGAGAGGCAGAGAGAGAATCCCAAGGAGGCTCCAGACTGTCAGCTGAGAGCCCCACATGGGGTCTGGATCCACGAACTGTGAGATCATGACCTGAGCTGAAATCAAGAGTCCTTAAGTGACTCTTAACTGACTGAGCCACCCAGGTGTCCCTTCTATCATGTTTCTGACCGTTACATGTTCTTCCCCTCTGAGGTGTGGTGTGGGTTGATGGGTGGGTTAGCTAGTGCCCCTCCTGAGCTCACCAGTCTCCTTCTCACACTGTGCTCCACTATAGCCTCCTTCCAGGGTTCTCTTGAGCCCTATGTCATGGCTCAACTCCAGAGGTCTAAGCACAGACATGGGGAGCATAAGCTGTTTGTAGTGGTGTTTGTTCAGTCACACAAAGCTGAAGGGTGTGTGGTTGGACAACCATCCCCACTTTCTAGTTTTAGAAACTTTCCATCATCCAAAGATATCCCTCATGCCTGTTTGAAGTCACTTCCTCTTTTCCCCAACTCCCCAGTGCCCTGGCAGGCACAGATCGAGTTTCTGTATCTGTAGATTTTCCTTTTTGGACATTTCATATAAATGGAATTAAACAATACATGGCCTTTTGTGTCTGTCTTCTTTCACTTAGCATGTTTTCGAGATCTATTTATGTTGTAACATGTCATCAGTACTTCATTCCTTTTTATTACCGAATAATATTCCATGGTATGGATATTTCACATTTTATGTTTCCATCTCCTGTGGTTGAGCATTTCAATTGTTTCCATTTTTTTGGTTATTATGACTAATGCTGCTATGAACAGCTGCATATATCACATAGGCTATTTGTTGATTACTTGACTTGTGTCATGAGAATTTAAGCTCTGTGAAAGCCAAGTTTGTTCTATATCATATATAACAATATATCAATATATATACAATTAGTATATATGTGTACAATGAATATACATATATATATAATATATATCTAATGACATGACTAATTGTGTTTGGCATTAGTAGCTTGGAAATCCATATTGGGAGAGAATACTTCTCAAGGGCAACCTGGATGCTCTCTCTGTGTCACTTGAGGGGTGGGGTCAGGCAATCTGCATTTTAGCAAACTTTCCAGGTGATTCTGAGCACCCTGATGTTGGAGAAACCCTGAGCCTTCTGCCTCTTGGAAAAGCCTGCCTGTGGGTGGTAAAATGAGGAGAAGTACCTCATTTATTCCTGCCCAAACATTTTACTCTTACCACTTTGTTTATGAGAAAAACGGAATTGCATTCCTCTCCCACCGATGGTCCCATGTGGGATATCTCTGTCTGGGTCAGCTTGAGGCTGAAGCATTTTCTAAAAGTAATTCCAGTTTTCTTCTTTTGCCCTGTGTGCCAACTCTCTCACAACTCATCTGTGAGGTACAGGTTTTCCTTTGTTGGGGGAGGGGGATGCAGGACAGTTGAAGAGGCAAATAAAGAGGGAGGTTCAGATCCACAGATGTGACCATAGGGAGCCATAGAGCCTTGGAGAGGGTAAGCAGCAGGTTGGGTGTGTGAGGACCAGCAGTCTGCGTGAGCAGGAAGGGGCTAACAGGTACCCCTGTAGAGTCATTGCGAGGCAGCACTTCCATATTTCAACACACAGGCAGGCTCGTAACTCTCTCTTGTCTTGTATTGAGCCAGACACTGTTAGTTTGCTTTTCAACTGTGCAGAGATGTACATGGCTGTCTTTTCTGGAAGAAGCTGCTGCTGGTTTTTAGAGGAAAGGTTTGGTCTTTACTTTGATCTGACTTCTGAAAGAATAAGGCATATTATTTTTTACAGCAAAGGAGACTTCTAAGAACGTTGAGTATTTAAATTTGAAGTCTCCCCTCAGCATGTGAAAGCAATATTAGTGTCAGTTAGGTGTAATGGATGAATAGTTAATGTAACAAGAGACAAAAAAAATCTGAAAAAGATCCATATCCAAATGAAAACCCATGTTTGAGCTAAACTACTGCCTTTTTGCTACTTATTTTTTATTTGATAATGAGCATTAACTACATATGGGCACCGAGAGGCTCTGTAGGTTGAATAAGGCATATGTCTCCCTGAAAATGCATGTAAATTCAGAGGAGTGCTTAGTCCTTTTCTCTCCTTCAGGATCCTGAAATAGAATGGGGAAGACCGGCATGCATCTACGTGTGTATTATACAAAGTAGAATAAAATGCCATTTCCCCCTTTATAGCTCATATTGTGTGTCCTCCTCTATTCACACTCACATCACATTGTAATAATATACTTTCTTAAAATTTATATATTACTTATCAGGTACCTTACTCTGTGTCCGGCACTGTATTAAGCTCTTCACGGAACATATTTCAGGTGACCCTAACTGCAGTCCTATGAAGTAGGAACTACCGTTAGTCCTATTTTTACAGATGAGGCTCAGAGAGAAGGATCATGCACTTGTCCAGGGTCATGCACTTAGCATGTGGCAGAGGCTGACTGTGCTTGACTCCGAAGCTGACTGTCTTTAGTCACTAGATTCCAGCAGTTCTCAAGTTGTGGTGCATAGAACTGGGGTTTGGGGGGAGGGGGGTTCCCTTGAGATGCTTTCAGAAGCAGCCCATGAAGTCAAAATTTTTTCATAATAATAATTCATAATTTGTCTTGATATTTGTACTGTTGGAGTAAAAGCAGTGGTGATGCATTAACTCCTTGATCCAGTATGTTCCAAATGCCCAATGTATGATGTAACAAAGTCATGCACCGGTAGAGATCCATTCAAAGTTTATTTTTTGTGTTTTTAATGGAATGGTTTTAGGCAATACACTGAACTCCCCTGGCCTTATGTATCCCAGCTAGAAAGTGCTAGAACAAAAGCATCTACCTGTAGGGTTGCCTGCAGGATTAAAGGACGCAGAGCAGGTAGGGGGAGAGCACGCGGCCTGACACAGCGTATGAGCTCAAGAACTGTTCCTCATCATTGCGGCTACACTTCGATCAGCATCGCATCCTGGGTACTTTCTGAGCGCCACGCCCTGGAGCCTTTGCCAGGGTTCAGTGGGACAGGCATCGTGAGGCCCGCTTCACAGATGAGAAAACTGGGCTTTGGAAGTAGGGAATCATGATACAGATGTAGACCTATGGGTTTATCTTTTGTCTCTGCACCCTACCACACGGTGGGCTCCCTCTTTTGTTTTACGCAGTACTGTTTGTGATTTAATAATTGACTGTGGCCTAAGGAACTTGAGAGCCAGAGGAAGGCTGCTTTTTATTTTGCCATTAAGAACCCATCTCATAGCACTGAAGACCCAACAAGATCGTGTGTGAAAAGACTATGCAGAACTTGAATGCACTCTTCAAAATATTTGTTGTTTTTTTATTTGTGTAGGCCCCATCATGTTCCAGAAAGGGATGTGAAGTAGCCTATTAGCTGTCATTAGGGTGATGATGATTAATGATTATAATAACAAGACAGGCGTAATTGGTTCAAATTGTGCCTTTTGAAATGGCCTCCATGGAGGCCAAGCGGTGGGGAGGGAGGCAGCAGCCTCTGCCTCAGGGAGCTGAAAAGATGGGGCTAATTGGTTAAAAGCAGCTTTGCTAATTGCTTTGGCAAGAGCCTGAGAGAAAGCTCTGGTATGATTATACATGAACCGGGGTCCCTCGAAGGCCTGTGATTTCAGGCTAGATCTGTTCCTCAAAACACAAGCAGAAAAGAGAACAGATGTTCAGCCACTTGACAGAGATTTAATAAGACACTTAGAAAAATTACCATGTTCACTTTGCCCCTCCTGACCTCTGGGCTGGAAGCCGGAAGAAGGCCTGTTTCGGGCGGCTGATGTTCTGAGCTGGGACCGAAAGGGGCACGTGCTATATACTTTTCCATTTATCTGAGATCCTGCTGTTTTCTGCCCCACCCCCTCCATCCAAAGGGTTTTCAGTGGTCGGAGGAGAAGGAAGACGCTTGATTATAAGCAACAGATGTGCTCTAAATTTCTTTTGAGGGTAGGTAGGCTGTGACTGAGTTATTGAAATATTCTATTTGGGGTACCAAGGAGTAATGTCAAGCCAGCTCATAGCTCAGTGTGGTAAATCTCCGTGGCATGAGTGGGGCCATTCAGGAGGGACAGAAGCCCAAAGATAAGATTTTTCTGAAAAGAAATTCCCCTTGTAAACGGTGTTAGTCACAGCACAGGGACTGGCAGTTAGAGTGTACTGTGGGACTCTGCTCCAGTCGGGGGAGGCCAGGGAGTCCTCCAGTAGCTATAGGAAGTCAAGAGTGACCCCCCAGCTTCAAAGCTGACTGAACAATTTGTTGGTTATATACTCATGCAAATCACCTCACCTAACCTGAGCCTCAGTATCCTCAGTTCTAAACTCATGCCTCTAGGGGCAAGGACATAGGCAGAGTTTATAAGGAAGGCAAGCTGAAGGTGGGCAGGGGGATTTGTGTGTTTCCAGCAGATGCTTGGGATGGTGACCAGTGGTTCAAGGTGTTCTAGGCTAATTCATTTACAAGTCCATGCAGATCTGTGCCCCCGCTTTGGGCCAGGTGCTGTGCTAAGTGTGGGAAATTCATAGTGGAGAGCCAGAAGTACAGCCTGTATTCTCCTGGAGCTTACGGTTTAGAGGGGGAGATGTTGTAGAGATGTTCTTCCAAAAACCTAACGAAGATATAAAAATAAATTGTGTTAATTGCTGGGAAAGAACAGGGCTGGGAGTAGCTATGAGGGGCCAGCTATAATGGGGCCTCTGAGCTAGTTGGGAGGAAGTGGAGGCCAAGGAAGGCGTGTGCTGAACAAGGGGCATTTGAATGGAGAGCTAAAGGAGGAGAAGGAGTTGATCAGATTGGGATGCGGTGGAGTGGAGGCAGATGTGCAGGAGTGCGTGGGCTGATCTGAGGTGTGTGCCCTCATCTCTGAGTGTGCGGTACTGTTCCTCCATGTCCATGGCAGGGGGGTTGCCTCCTCTCCAGCCCCCCAAAAGATAACCAGTCTGTCTGCTCCAGTTTTGTGGAGCATGAGGCCACAGACATGTGTATGTTGGTCCACAAAGTGTTTTGATGTTTTTGTTTTGTTTTGTTTTTGGAAGTGTTGCCACCATATATCTTTGGGAAAGTCACATAGAATTTTGGAGTCCCAGTTTCTCTTGGGAAACCAGAAGGTCTGGCAATACTGGCTTTCGTTTCTTCATGACAACACCCAAGAGTTGCTGTGTAGCAGCTTTTGAATGCAAAATGCAAACACCCCATAGGCCCCTTCTCTTTGGATACTTCTTTCCTGGCCCTTGCAGGTGCTTGAGTTTGAGACCCCTGATCTCTGCTCTGCTGAAGATGGTCAAATGGGACCAACAGCAACATACCTTGTTGGTTCTTCTGAGGAGATTGTTTCCAATTAATGTCCTGACACCCAATTTTTACCTTCCTTCCTGGGAATCTCTCCATGGAAGGATTCTCTTCAAATGGGAGACACCTGGATGGCTGTTAAGTGGCTTTCCTTTATTCTACCTCTTTCTCCTTTCCATATCTTTAAAAAATAGCAATGAAACCCTTTTGGCAAAGAGTATCTTATGCAGTGGGGTGCCTGGGTGGCTCAGTCGGTTAAGCATCCGACTTCGGCTCAGGTCATGATCTCACCGTGCATGAGTTCGAACCCCACATTGGGCTCTGTGCTGACAGCTCAGAGCCTGGAGCCTGCTTCAGATTCTGTGTCTCCCTCTCTCTCTGCCCCTCCCCTGCTCTCACTCTGTCTACCTTTCTCAAAAATAAATAAACATAAAAAATTTTTTTAAAAAAGAGTATCTTATGCAAAACCCCAGCGTAAGATACAGATCAAAGCAAGTTTGCTCAAACTGAACTTGGTGTGTCTACCCTGGAATGCTGGCTGCTTGACTTTCTCTCATTCTCCTCCCCAGGGTAGCTCTGGGGCATCTCTAGGGACACCCAGGCTTCCCCAGAATGCAGCATTTAAGTAGGGGTTCTCAACTGCATTCTGGGGAAGCCTGGGTGTCCCTAGAGATGCCCCAGAGCTACCCAAAAAAGAAAAAAAAAACAAGACAAAGGTACTGTTGGTTCCTCAGTTTGTAATTTGGAGCCAGCCTGAAATTGGATGACATGTAAAAGGCAAATCTCAATCTCTATTCACCTATCTTCCCCAGACCCAGACCCCCCACAGCAGGGATTTCCAGACAGCTCAGGTAGCAGCTGGTGAATATTAGAGTCACCGCTGCAAGGTGCAAGGTCTGCTTTGTGACTTTGTGACTTGCAGGGGACCTGGAACCGCACCCTCCTCGGGAGTGTGTGAAGTGTGTGACTTTCTGTGGCATGCAGTATGGAAAAGCAGTCACTGTCCTGCTGCAGCTTTGAAGCAGAGGCTGGCTCTCCTTTGCCTGGAGAGATGCTGGTACATAGAACTCTGCAACTGGAGCTTTGGCCGCACTCTGCAGGAAGTGCCCCGAGTATTGCCAGCAATGAGAGGGAGGTTTCTGAGCTTCCTCAGCTCAGCCCAGCAGCTGTACTGTCACGTTATTACAGATGCTTGTCACTGAAGCATCACTGTCTGCAACCTTGACATGCACCATTTCAGATTCATTTTTCAAAATTGCTTTGAAAGCCCAGGGCCCGTCCCATCCATTAGGGGAACTCCTCTGTGACAGCTGCTAGGGGTGAGGAAGGTGGCGGAGAACTGCGTGTGCCCTGCTGGTTCCCAGGAGACATGTGCAGAAAGACACAGGCTGGCGCTGGGGTAAAGCCTCAACGGAGGTTTGCAGGCAGTTTCTTCTTTCCCAGAGAAGGGCATCATGCTTCTCCAGGGCTGCTTGGCCCCTACCTGCAGACCCCCACAAGGACCAGGTTCTTCAGATCTGATTCTTCATCTGTCCACACTGTATGCTCTTAGGCAAGCTTCTCAGCTTCTTTGGGTTTCTGTCTCCTCATCTCTATAAAGAAACAATATAATCTATCTCACAACCTCATCTATAGAATAGAAGTCATATTACCCACCTCACAATCTCATCTGTTTGATAGAAACCTTGTACCCACCTCTCAATATCAGCTGTATAATAGAAATAATAATACCCTAAATACCCAATTTTGTTTTGAGAATTAGAAATAATACACCTAAAATGCCAAGCAGTCCATTTATTTATTAAAAATTTTTAAATGTTTATTTATTTTGAGAGAGAAAGAGAGAGAGTGAGCACAAGGAGGGGAGGGGCAAAGAGAGAGGGAGAGAGGGAGATTCCCAAGCAGGCTCTGCGCTGTCAGCCTGGAGCTGGATGCAGGGCTTGAACTCACACACCATGAGATCATGACCTGAGCTGAAATCAAGAGTCAGAGGCTTGACTGACTAAGCCAACCAGGTGCCCCCAAGCAAGACGTTTAATACATAATAGGGACAGGAACTCTTAGCTTTCTAGAGACTGGAAGCTTCACATTGTTGAGCCTCCAGGTATGTTTAATAAAATGAAGAAATTTCAAAGTTGTTACAAAAGTGCTACATTTTAAATGTTTACTTTGAACAGATGAATGCCTTTAATAAACATACAAGAATAGAAGGACCATGTAAATAGCCTCATTCAGGGTGACCTCAAAAGTGTAAATCCATGCTCTTAAAGAGATGGGGTCTGGGCCAAATGTGCCACCCCCCCATGTCCATTAATAAAGTAGGCCCTTAATAAATGATAGTCATGATGGCATGATACAATGATATTACATCTATCCCTTGAGATTATAAACAATGTTTTGTCTCCATCTGCCTATAATTCAGGTGAGTGTTTCTCAGCTTTAAAGCACTTTGTAGTGGCCCAGCGGGCTGTGCTGGGGGAAGCTGGGTGGGGCAGGCTCTAGCTTTTGGCTGCTGCTGAGAGCTTCTGTGCCCCGAATGGGACCCACATGTGTGGCTGTGGAATTTTTTTGTACTGAGTGATACAGGTTGACCCACAGACCAGATTCAATTTGTGCTCTAGAGGGTGGGATGGTTTGGGGTAAGGAAATTCCTGCTGCCTACAAAATGGCCGGGGGGCTAGATGGGGTCAGGGTGAGAGTCTTTCAGCTGTTGCCTTGGCAACAGGGCAGCTCCCTCAGGGACATCCAGCCACATTTCAGGTAATGGCCTTGCTATAAAACAGCCTTCTCCTTACCTGAACTAACAATCCTATGCTTTTGCCATTAGTGAATGTGCGCATGCCTTTTTGAGGAGAAGGGACTTAACATTCTTGGATTTTGCTGAGTTAGAATATCCAAATCTCCAAATACTGACCCTAAAGGAGGAGTCAGTGTCTTATCACAGACCTAGGAGAACATAAAAGCACCTCCTTGTTCTTATGCAATGGCCAGAGTCTGTCCTGAGCCAGGCTGGAAAAGACAACTGTTCCAAAGACAACAGGACTACCCTGACTTGTGAATTCTCAGACCTCCTGAAGTTTGGGAATCAACCCTCATTGCCAGAGGCTGGTGGTCATCCTTCTAAACTAAAAGTGAGAATTGTAATTTGGCTAATATTTGGATACTCTTGAGGATAACAGGGATGGGTCATTCATTCATTCATTCATTTATGAGAAAGAGTGTGAGCAGGGGAGAGGAGGGTAGAGGGAGAGAGAGAATCTTAAGCAGGCTCCAGCATGGAGCCCGATGTGGAGCTTGATCCCATGACCCTGGGATCATGACCTGAACCGAAATCAGAAGTCAAATTTTCAATGGACTGAGCCACCCAGGTGCCCCTGGGATGGGGTATTTTAAAATGGAGACCTCCTGAGAAAATCCAGGACCCATGACCACATGTAGAAGTGAGTGCTCAGAGCCTGTCTATCTGATGTCTGGCTACCAGCAAAGAGTATGCTTTTTAAGAGTTAATTTTGGGACCACTCAGTACTTTGTAATCACTCCTTGGACACATCTAGAATTTACCTTTATAATCAAATGGAACTTACTACAAAGTTAATTTGAGATTATATTTAGTGATACGCTTTAGCATTGTTGCAGTGAGTGGTAATTAGGAATAAAATGAGAAACAATTCCCATAAAAGATTGTGATTAGCACTGATTATACAGACGACCTGAGCTTTTCTACTAGCACCTTGTTGCTTCTTCCTTCTCACTAATTAGCAAGAGTTTTGCCTTCTCCCTTGCTCTGAAACACAGATTCTAGTTCTAATTCCATGCCCAGGTTCCCTTGCCCTGTCACTCCCCACCAGTGGCTCTAGATTGAGGATCAGAATATTACTTTTGATGCCCATCTGGCCAGACCCCTCCTTGGTTTCCTACTTCTAGAATGCTTTAAGTTCTCCTCTCTGCCCCTCGTAGCTCTGGGTGGCAGATAGAGAGGGAAAGACTTCCAGGGGAAGGCAGCCAGTGATCCCGGTGTTGGTGAGGGGTGAGAGGTGTCCTGAGACCAAGTCTGGGGGAGGAGAGGTTCGATTAGGGGAGGAAGAGCAGCAGCCATCAGCTGAGGGGCTTCCTGCAGAAAACATCAAGTGTGGGGCGCCTGGGTGGCTCAGTCGGTTGGGCGACCGACTTTGGCTCAGGTCATGATCTCGCAGTCTGTGAGTTCGAGCCCTGCATCGGGCTCTGTGCTGACAGCTCAGAGCCTGGAGCCTATTTCAGATTCTGTGTCTCCCTCTCTCTGACCCTCCCCCGTTCATGCTCTGTCTCTCTCTGTCTCAAAAATAAATAAACGTAAAAAAAAAATAAAAAAAAAAAAAGGAAACATCAAGTGCATAGTCTCTTCACCATGCCATTCACAGTCTGGGCCAGTTAGGGATGCAGCATCAGCTAGCAGCCCTATATCCCTCTGTCTGCAAGCCTCTCCACTTCTTATTTCGTACAGCCTGGGAATCCCAACTGGAGACAGGCATTACATTGAATGCTCAGGGAGCTCAGACTTATGCTCTGAAAACTGAGATTGTCCACATGCTGATGTGAAGAGTTTTAGGCTCCAGGCTGATTGCCACATCAGCTTCTTGTGCTTTTGGGTCAAGGTGAGGGCTAGAGAGCAGAGGACTGCTGAGTGTCTGAAGGGGTAGGGGGAGTTAGGGTGGGGGATGCTGAGTGGAGGAGTGAGCCAGAAGGAAGAAGCCTGGAGGTAGTGAAGACAGAATGCTGAAGTCTGCAGATTTTATCCCACAAGGATGCCAATGTGCTGTGTTTGCCTTGTCCAGCTTGACCACTGAGCAACTATAACTGAGGCCAGGCCCTTGGGCTGCCTGTAAGGCTCTCCCAGGCTATAGTGTCTTTCTGGAAAGCAGTTCTGGCCCCTTCCGTCTGACATGGGTAGTGAAAAGGTTTGGGGTGGAGTCAGTGGGAGTAGGTGGTATGATTCCTCTACCTCAGAGGTAAGAAGCACCCTGCACTGGAACACTGCTCCCGTCTATCCTTTAGATCTGTGTTCCATTTTAGGGGCACTTGGGTGGCTCAGTCAGTTGAGCATCCAACTTCGGCTCAGGTCATGATCTGACAGTTGGTGGGTTCGAGCCCCGCGTGGGGCTCTGTGCTGATAGCTCAGAGCCTGGAACCTACTTCAGATTCTGCGACTCCCTCTCTCTCTCTGCCCCTCCCCTGCTCGCTCTCTCTTTCTCTCAAAAATAAATAAAAATGTTAAAAAAACAATTTTAAATCTGTCTTGCCCTTGAGCTCTGAAAATGCAAATGAGATCACACAGTGCCCAGAGAGGACCATCTGATGGTTTGTTGGTTTCCCAGTCCTATTAGACTCAAATCATAGCTCCTTCTTTCAAAATGCTGTCTGATCTGGTCCTTGCTTCTCTTTTGATGTCATCTTCTGTCCACCACTTCATTTGTCCATGCATCCGTCCTTCCTTCCACTCACTCATCCATGCATGCATCCATCCATCCATCTGCTTTGACTCAGACACAGTTGCTTTCTTGCTATGCCTTAAGTGCCTTTAGTTCATTCCTTCTCTGCATTGCTGTTCCTTCTGTCGGAATACTCTTTTCCTCATACCCACACAGCTCACTTGTTCTCTTCCTTTATCTGGCTCTCACTTCTAATGTCACTTTCTTCAAGAGAACTCTCCCACATCATCCAGGATTGTGCCTGGAAGAGGGTCTTGGGGGGCTTCTAAAGTATGGTCTTCCATTTCTTGATATGAATGCTTGTAACATTTTTGTGTTCAGCATGTTAACATTCAGTCAACCATAAACTAATACACTTCTCTGTGTGTGTGCGTTATGCTTCAACAGAAACATAAATCCCCTCACGCCCATCTCATTCTTCTTACTTTTGCTTTATTTTTCTTCATGGTCCTTATCAATGCCTGACATTGTCTTAAGTCCTTGTTTGCATTGTTTATCATTCCCACACCATGTGTAAATTACATGAGGCTAGAGGCTCAATCTAGTTTCCTGTTTTATACCCAGTGCTTAGCCAAGTGGCTGGCCTTGTAGGAGGAAACCAATCATTGTTGAATGAATGCATGAGTAACTTGTTGGATACCTTAAGCAACTAGAAGGTATAACAGAAACTGGGAGCAGGCCATCTCACTCATCTGGCACTTTAAGTTATAAGGGTCTGAGACAGGCTTTAGCTTCCAGCAGATCTCTTCTTTCCTGTAGGAATCTTCTGTCCCCATCTGACCTGCAATCCTGACTTTGTGACTCAGAGCCTTGTTCCTTTCCTCTAGTTGCCTCTCAGTACACTGGTCTCTTATGTGAACCTTTTCATCAAGGACTGAGCTTAGAGCATCCATGGCACCCCAGGTCAGTTGCCAAATAATAAAATGTCTTGGCCAATGGGTCATTCCCCCGAAACTCATCTTCATCCACAGTGAATGCAGTGAGTAAGAATACCAGCTTTGAGGTCCAGAAACCTGGGTTTGTTTTTTTTTTTAAAGTTTATTTATTTATTTTGAGAGAGAGAGAGAGAGAGCATGAGCAGAGGGGCAGAGAAGGAGAGAAAGAATCCCAAGCAGGCTCCGCGCTGTCAGCACAGAGCCCAATGTGGGGCTTGAACTCACTAACTGTGAGATCATGACCTGAGCCGAAATCAAGAGTTGGTCGCTTAACCAACTGAGCCACCCAGGCATCCCCAGAAACCTGGGTTTTAATATTATTTCTATCTTTTCCTAACCATGTGATCTTAGACAACATACTTAGCCAGCTGGGCCTCAGTTCCTCATTTGGATAATAGGACTGGTTATTGTACCTAACTTCTGGGTTTGTTCTGAGGATCAAGTGAGGTGTTGTGCATCGAGCCCTTGGCACACTTTTTGACATTCCAGTAACTGTTAAGAATGTTTGACATTCCTAGGCATTTAGTCACTGTTAGTTCCCACAATGTTATTATTGATATCTGTGTCCCTCTTATGATGTTATGATGCCAAATCTCTTTCTACTTTTTACCTTTAGAGTTCACCACTGGGTCCCTCACGATGCATCTGTCTTCACGTGAAGTCTATTTTGAGAAATGAACTTCTAATTTTTTGTCTTGTATCTTAAAACATCATTGTTTAAAGATACTTGGAAAACCATAAAGGCTTTATTGATGTACTTGCACATTCAGAGACTTCTCTTTGTGCATTAGTTTCTCTTGGACAAAGTGTGATAGAACAGGACTGCTGTGGACATTGGTTGGAGTGACAGCGAGTGATCATTTAACTTTTCAAAGACTCAGTTTCCTCATTTGGGGAATAGGGTAGCAGCAAGCCCACCTACAGGATGATTTCGTGTCTTTGAAGGTGGTAGATAGATACGGAATCACTTGCAGAAAATATGGCAGAAATTCAAATGTGCCCTCAACCCCCTTTCTTCTCCATTTCATTTGTGATTTAGTTATAGCTATATAACTTAACCTATACATCTATTTAATTATATCTCATGTTTCTTATCCAAATTTTTTCTAAATACTTTGTTTTTTTTTACTAGCTATAGAGAAATTTCTTTAAAAAGTTTTTCTGCCTTGTCCACTGGCCTTTTTAACAGTTTTGTCCTGAGGATCATGGAGGAGGCTTACTGGGATGGACAGCTCTTTGCAGGTTCTGTGCTGGGTCTGAGCTGCTCTGCATATACATTCTCCTGTTGTTTGGTGGTGTCCCCATTCCCTTAAGCTCTAGGTTTTCCACACACAGCGCATTGGGCCATAGTAATCGTAGCAGTTGATTGATTTTAAACCATGGGCCTCCCATTGCTCAGAAAATGTCCAGTAAGCACTGGTTGACTGACTTTCCAGTTAGAGGAATTCCTGTGTCAGGAAGGCAACAGGATAAGGGCCTGCTATTTTTTAGAAGACCACCCACTGGGGCCAGATAAGACCTCTACATCTGTGGACGCTTCACTTGTTTGTCTGGTGTCGTATCCCTTTGGCCTGACCCATTTCCCTCTTCTCTGTAGGTCTGTGGTCCCACTGGATACCAATCACCATAGCTGTGGTCATTGTTATCTCTTCTGATGCCCCAAAAGCCTCCTTAAGAGTTGGCTGATTCAGTTAGAGAAATCCAAGTATCAAGAAAGGAAGCACAAATTAGTTTGTTTTTGTCTTGCTTATCTGTCTAGAGAAAGCATCTCTGCTCTTTCAAATGTCTGATAAATGGACTTGATTATCCTTCAAGCAAACACGTGGTTGAACGGTGGGGGTTGTGGGTTGTTGGAGAGTCTGCTGACAGCAAATCCTTCTCTTTGCGGTTCTCTTCTCAGTCTTGATGACAGCAAGTTTTCCAAGACACAAAACCTCTAAGTTTATGTTTGAGAAACACGGTGAAGGTTTCTCCTCTCTGCTCCCCTTGAAGAGGTGGCCTGTGTGGAAGTTCAAGTGTTTGAGGAGAGGTGGTAATGACTGGGATTGGGGATCAGCAGAGCTGTCCTGTGGCATCAGTTTGTTACTAACAGGGTTGTTCATTTGTCAACTTGATTTTTCTATTCACTTCTTCCTCATTCAGCTGATAGATATTAAACTCACAGCATAGTGGGCTCTGGGTGAGTTCTCTGGGGCCATACTTCTTGGGTTTGTATCCTGGCTTTTCATTTAGCAGCTATGAGGCCTCTGAAAAGTTATTTAATCTCCCTGTGCCTCGGTTTCCTCATTTATAAAATGGGGTTAATAAAAGGATCTGTCTCATAGGGATTTTTTCTGAGGGTTAAGTGAATTAATATTTCCGTATGTTAACTGAGTCATTTCTGGCACCTGTGGGTGCGGTTTAAGTATTTGCTGTTGTGTTAATACTGTAAATTGGGCACATGGCTAGGTAGCAACATAGGGCAGGGCCCTTCCCTCACAGATTGTGCCTCCCTTTTGGAGATGAGCTGTCCCAGTGCAATATTTACAAGAAGTGCAAGGAAACAGACATGCAGGGTGCACTGAGAGTGAATTCAGTTGCTCTGGCCCACTTGGCACATGTCCTGGAAGTTGTCACTGGGAGGTGACATTTGTGCTGGGCTTTAGGAAGCTAGGGGACAGCCTCAAGAGGGTGGAAGTAAGCCAGTGTGGCTGGAGTGCAGACAGAGTGGGGTGGGAAGGCCCAGAGCTGAGAAGGCAGGTAGATCATCAGATAGAAATTCTTCCTTAGGAATTCTCAACTTTCAGTGAATTTCAGAATTGCGTGGAGAAGCTGCTTAAAAATGCAGAACCTCTGAAGGTTCTGATTCAGATGATCTGGGGTGGAGGTCTTCATTTTAACAAGAATCTTGGGGTGGTTGACATAGCAGATTCATAGACACAGTGAGACCATGTTAAAGATATGTGTTCCTATCTTAATCTGTATTGAATTGGGGAATCACTGAAGAAGTTCTTTAAAAAAAATTTATTTTTAATGCTTATTTATTTTCGAGGAAAGAGAGACCGAACATGAGTGGGGAAGGGGCAGAGAGAGAGGGAGACACAAGAATCTGAAGCAGGCTCCAGGCTCTGAGCTGTCAGTACAGAGCCTGATGCAGGGCTCTGACTCATGGGCTGTGAGATCATGACCTGAGCTGAAGTCGGACGCTTAACAGACTGAGCCCCCCAGGTCCACCAAGAAGTTCTTTGATATAATTGTGGCATAATTTCCATCTGGGTCACCTCCACATTTTGAGATTCTGTAGGTTTTAGCAATAGCTAAATAATAGTTATATAACCATCAGCCTGTCACAGTCAAGATACAGAATATTTACATCAGCCCCAAAGTACCCTTGTGCCCTTTTTATAGTCAAGCCCTTCTTCCTCTCCCAGCCCCTGGCAGCCACTCATCAGTTTTTTTCCATAGACTTTGCCCTGAGTGTCATATGAATGGAATCATACAGCTTGTAGCCTTTTGTGTCTGGCCTCTTTCACTTAGCATGATGCTTTTGCCATCAATCCATGTTATTGCATGTGTCATAGTGTATTTCTTTTTATTTATGAATATGAAATTGTGTGTATCACAGTTTGTTTATCCATTCAACAGTTGATGGACATTTAATTACTTGTAGTTTTTAGAAATTGTGAATACATCTGATATAAACATTCTTATACAGGTATTTGTGTAGACGTGTTTTTATTTCTCTTGCACAAATATCTAATAGTGGAATTGTTGTATCATATAGGAAGCACATGTTTAATTTTTAAGAAATTTCCAAGCTGTCTTCCAAAGTGGCTTTGCATTCCCACTAGTGATGAGTGAGAAATGCTATTAGTTTATATCTTTATCAGCACATGGTATTATCAGTTAAAAACATCTTTTGTAGTGGCATGCCTGGGTAGTCGGTTGAGCGTTGGATTTTGGCTCAGGTCATGATCTCACAGTTCATGGGTTTAGACCCATGTGCTGACAGCTCAGAGCCTGCAGCCTGCTTCAGATTCTGTGTCTACCTCTCTCTCTGCCCCTCCCCTGTTCACGTTCTGTCTCTGTCTCTCAAAAATAAACTTCAAAAAAAAATTAAAAAAAACAACACATCTTTTGTAGTATTTATTGTGATTTGAATTTGGAGTTTCCCAGTTGCTAATGACATTGAGCATCTTTTCATGTGTTTATTTATCACGCATTCATAGTTCTTCTTTGGTGAAGTGTTTGTTAATGCATTTCGACCGTTTCAAAAAGACTGTATTGTTTTATTCTTACTGAATTTTGAGAGTTCTTTAAGTATTCTAGCTACAAGTCCTTTATCAGTGGTATAGTTTGCAAATATTTCCTCTCAGTCTATGACTTATCTCTTCATTTTATTAATAACATCTTTCAGAGAGCAGAAGTTTTAAACTTTATAAAGTCCAATTTATCATTTTTTTTCTTTTATGGTTCATGGTTTTTTGTTCTATCTAAGAAATCTTTGCCTAACCTAAGGTTGTAGAAATTTTTCTTTTATGAGTTTTATGGTTTTAGGTTCTAAATTTAGGTCAATGATCCATTTACATTTACACCTATGATCTAACTTGAGGTGTGGTATGGGTCGTGATTCTTACCAGTGTACCTTTATTAAAGAAATCAGTTGACCACATATATTTGGGTCTATTTTGGGAATGATGTTCTATTTCATTAACCCATATGCCCATATTTTCACCAATGCCATAATGTCAGGGTTGGACAACTATGGCCTATTGGCCAAATCTATGCTTCTACCTGTTTTTGTAAATAAAGTTTTATTAGAACACAGTCACAATCATGTATTTATATATCCTCTATGGCTGCTTTTCCTCTATTGTAGTTGTGACAGAAACTATATGGCCTGCAAAGCCTAAAATATTTCTATGTGGCCTTTTACAGAAAATCTCTGTTAATCTCTGCTATAATGTCTTACTTACTCTAAGTGTATAGTAATTCTGAAAATCAGGTAGTGTGAGTTATCCAACTTTGTTCTTTTTCCAAATTATTTTGGTTTTTCTACGTTCTTGCTTTTTTCTTTCATATAACTTTTAGAACTAACTTGCCAATTTTTAACAAAAACATGGTGGGAATTTGATTAAGATTGCATTGAATCTTTAGATCAATTTGGAGAGAAATAAAAATATCAAATCTTCTATACTACACGTAGTATATCTTTCCATTTATTATTATTATTTTTTATTTCTCTCATTAATGTTTTGTAGTGTTCAAGATACAAGTCTAATGCTTATTATGTTAGCTTTCTCCCTAAGTATTTCATATTTTTGGTTGTTATTGAAAATGGTACATTAAAAAATTCAATTTCCCAATTGTTCATTGCTGGTGTATAGAAATACAATTGAGTTTTACACATTGATCTTGTTTCCTGTGACCTTGCTAAACTCACAAATACATGCTACTGGCATTTTGTGTAGATTCTTTGTGATTTTCTACTTCATCATGACATGTATAAATAATTACAGTTTCCTTTTTTTTCCAATATGTATGCTTTTTATTTTTTATTTTTCCATATTTTACTGTCTAGGACATCAAATATAATATTGAATGGAGTGGTAAGAGTGGACATCTTTGCCTTGTTCCTAATTTAGGGGGAAACTAAAGTGTTTTAAACACGATCTGATATCATCTGATTGCAATTTTATATAGCAGCAGCCAGGCTCATGTGATCGGTTCTTACCTTTTCAAAGGGATGATACTGTGCATTTATATAGCCTGTATCAGTTAGCTTTCCTCATAATAATGCTGTATAACAAATAACCACGATAGCTCAGTGGCATACACATCAATAGACATTTAGTTTTTGCTCCGTATCTGTGGGTTAGTTGGAGCTTAGCTGCTCTAGGCTGAGCTAGGCCCCAGGCTGTGTGCTGGGTTAAGTTTATGCTACATGATTCTCATCCTCCTTGGACTGTGTCTGCCAAGGGCAGGGTTTTCTCTTGTGTAGTGCAAGAGAGGAAGAGGGAAAGACCTGCTGTGAAGTATGTTTCAAACCTCTGCTGATACTATGTCTTTTAACATCCCATTAGCCAAAGCAAGTCATATGACCAAGCCTTAGGTCAAGTGGAGAGATGCATTCTTTTCCCACTATGAGACTATGGTATAGAGGTGGATGAATAATGTGATTCCAGGGTAGCAAATAACTGGGGTCAGTAATTCCATCATCACATCTCTTAAATGAGGGAACAGTCAAACTGCATGTGGTAGACAACCTATGAGTACTTCAAGGGCTGGGAGACTGCCTTATGTCTCTTTGTATCCATTTGAATAGCATAAAATGCCTGCATCATCATAAGCACTTAATGCATTTTTTTGAATGAACGACTAGAATTTGTTAGTGGTTCACAAGCTAGCTTATTTTCTATTGCTAGTCAAGAGATTCTTGGTCCAACATTAACTTTACTTCTCATCTGTGTTTATACATCATTCTCAATGGGCTCCAGAAAACTACTTTTCTTTTTTTTTATGTTTATTTATTTTGAGAGAGAGAGTGTGTGTGCAGGAGAGGGCCAGAGGGAGAGAGAGAAAGGGGGGTGGGAGAGAGAGAGAGAGAGAGAGAGAGACCTAAGCAGGTTCTGTGCTGTCTGCACAGAGCCTGATGTGGGGCTCAATCCCACAAACTATGAGATCATGACCTGAGCTGAAAGAAAGAGTTGGACAGTTAACCAGCTGAACCACTCAGGTGCCTCCAGAAAACTACTTTTCAGTGACAGTAGAAATGATAGGAAAAAATAACACTTTTGTGTCTGAGAAAAGGCTGTTCTCATTGGAAAATGCCTGGAAAGAGCCCGGAGAAAATAAGGACACCTGGGTTTGTGTTCTGGTTCCATTCGTTAGCTGTGTAATGGGAATCACTTTATGTAATTTTATCTGTAAAATGTAAAAATGTTTCATGAATACTTTGCTCTGCCCACCTAACAGGACTTTGTGATGGTGTCTATGAAATATATGGATGCATCTATATGATACATGTGAAATGACAGCATATATGAAATCATAAAGAGCTGTAACTAGGAAAGGCTGCAAACTCTAGGGAATTGCTATTCTGATGCTAACTGGTGACAGGGTTGATGGGGAGACATTCTCAGCTCTGAGAACAGCAACGCTCTGAGGTTCTGATGGTTTAAGGGAGGAGCCTCAGAGCTTTCAATCCTCTTTTTATAAAATCACAGCCTTTCATTTCACCACCCCTTACTTAACACGCGCCTTGGTTTTCCTTTCTCCTCAGGGAAACTTCCACCTCCCTTTCTATCCTCACGTCACCTTTCCTCGGTCCCCTTCTCACCCTCTGTGCTTTACCCACATGAGCTTCTTTCCTCAAATATGCCACATGCTCGGTCTCATCTCTCAGGCTGGGCATATGCTGCTGCTTCTGCCTGAAATATGCTCCCCCACCCCCAAGCATTGCTCAATCCCACTCACCTTTCAGATCTCAGCTCTGCCAGCAAATGTTCCCTGTTCCCTGCGTCTAAGTCAGTCACCCTTTTATGAGTGCCTACACATCCTGTGTAAACGTGTTCTGTTTAATACCACCCTTGTGCAGTACTGCTAAGTGCTGTTTGTCTCTGAAATACGTTCTAAAGCCATTTATATAAATTATAAAATACTTCAATATGAAAAACCCATTACATTACTGCATGTGTGTGTGTGTCTGTGTTTCTTCTTCATCATGTCCTGCAACTTTCTTTTTAAAGTTTATTTATTTTGAGAGAGAGAGAGAGAGAGAATGAATGTGCATGCACACACATGTTGGGGAGGGGCAGAGAAAGAGGGAGACAGAGAATTACAAGCAGGCTCTCCACTCAGCACAGAGCTCAGTGTAAGGCTCAGTCGCGCAACCATGATATCATGACCAAAGCATGATATCAGGAGCCGGATGCTCAACCACCTGAGCCACCCAGGTGCCCCTATTGTGTCCTGTGTCTTAATGTCTTTCTTTCAGCCCCTGAGAGCTGGGGCTGGGCAGACTCGTCTATATACCCTTGACCAGTGAATATCAGTGTATGCTTTTGGAGTGTTCTCCTCCGTTGAGCACCTGCAGTATGGTCCTGAAGTGAGTGTGTTTGGCAACATATGCTATTTCCTCTGCAAGAGACTTTCTTCCTGCCATGTATACTTTGAGTCCTGGAAAACAGTTCTGACTCCAGTGACTGAGGCCAAGTATGACAGTGATGATGCTGCACTTGGTCCAGATAACCCAAGGAAGAGTATTTCATTGGAGGCATTGACAATACCTGGAATTCATGATAAGGTAAACAGAGGGCAGAGACCCAGAAGATGCTGTGGGAAGGCAGGAAGGCCTCTGACATTATGGTATCATGGTAAAAACTTGGGAGGATTGTCTAACAATAGCTTGAGAGCAGCCATTGGAAGAACTTATGGGTGGGTGGCAAGTCATAATGTAGAAAATTTGAAGACCACTTGCCATGTACAATGACAGGCCACACATCCAAATAGACTTCGGTGTAAGGACTCAAGATGGTGCCAATGTAGGGGCCACTTCCATTTCAGGAATATATTCCTCCATGCTAAATGGATACCAGTGTGCATCTATAATGGCACCAAGTGCATTGTAAAGAATCGGTTCTTTTTTTTTTTTTTTATTTAAAAAAATTTTTTTTTCAACGTTTTTTATTTATTTTTGGGACAGAGAGAGACAGAGCATGAACGGGGGAGGGGCAGAGAGAGAGGGAGACACAGAATCGGAAACAGGCTCCAGGCTCCGAGCCATCAGCCCAGAGCCTGACGCGGGGCTCGAACTCACGGACCGCGAGATCGTGACCTGGCTGAAGTCGGACGCTTAACCGACTGCGCCACCCAGGCGCCCCAAGAATCGGTTCTTTGTTTACTCTTCTCACTCCCTCTTACCACTGGATTATAAGCTCTGTGTGGGCAAACCTCTTGTCTGTTTTATTTACCACTGCAGTGAATACTGTGGTCTACCATCTATTCCCCCCTTCAGGAATTAAGTATCCGTTTCCTGGCTGCTGATGTGTTTGTTGCCTTCTGATGGCTCACGGCAGAGCTCTCCCCTCGGCATGGCCCTGCTATAGAGAACTGCTTTGTTCCAGATTATGCCCCTTCTCTGCGCCCAGCCGATGTTCAATGAGTTTTAGACTGTGGTGGTGGTGGTGGGGAGAGGTATACGAAGGCCTGCTTGCCTTGCCTCAATCTAAGACAACTCTGAAGGACCTGCCAGTCCTACAGCTCCTATGTGATTGACTAAGGTCATTCTGGAACTGCATCATGGTGCAAATTCTGTGTCTAATCTAGCTCCTTCTACTCCCTCATAGGGGTTGTTCCTAATAAGCTTCCTGAAAGCAATTCTTTGTCTCAGAATCTATTTCCCAGGAAATCCTCCAGTGCTTGACTCCTTTCCAGCCTTGCACGGACAGTAGATAGATCCTCCGTTTCATACATGATAAAGTGGAGGTTTGGTGCACTTCAGTGACTTTCCAAAGACCAGCCAGGTGCTACATGCTGAATTGGGAAAACACTTATTGCAAAGAGTTGATGGCTTAAATGAGAGTGTATATAAGTAACCATGAAGGATAGGTTCTTATTAAATGCTGGTGTTCTTTTTCTAAAGGGTTAGGGCTAGCCCTGCAGAGCTGGAGGAAAAAGGAAGGCAGTGTACAGAGAATCATGGTTTGTACTACCCTATGATGAGACACACTAGGGGACCGGTTTCTACCCTTGCCCCAACTCGAAGATGCAGCCTTTTTATCCCTACTTACCTGGTCTATCTCCTTTTCAATAGCCTAACTTCATAGAAAGGACCCTTCTTTGCAATCATAGTTGGTATAAGGAGACATTAGCCTATAAATTAACTACTCCATAAAGACTCCTATTTCCATGTACTAGGATACTTTTTGCTGTTGTTGTTAGAAAACATTTTGACCACACACTGAGCTGATTATCACTGTAATTGTACTATAATCCCATCTGAGGAAACTATCTAGAAAATTAACTGATGACTGTTCACCTACCCACAGGGAAGAGACTCACATTAGTCAAAGCAGAACAAAGGAACAGTAGCCTCATTCACAAAGAGGGATTCTCCTTCTACCACACAGCTTTTTCTGTGGGTATATAGTGTGAATGTAGGGTCTAGAGGCATCCACCTAATATACACAAGGAATGTTTGCAAATTGATAACAAATGGCTAGTCATTTTCTCCAGAGATTTTTGGTGTAGGTGGTTTATGAGTTATTTCTCTTTTGGCATTTTGGATATAAGGGCAAAAAAAAAAAAAGATATTAGGATGATAAGGAATTAAAGGCAACACATTATTATTCACTTAATGTTAACTTATAAATTCAAGGGATCTGAGTTTGGGGACCATTGTGTTGTGTCATCCTGGAAAATCTTTTGAATTCATCAGATTAGGCTAGGCTATGCTGTAGTAAAAAACATACCGCTCAAATTGGGTCGGTCATACGAGGCTATGATGTGGTAACAAGCCCCTCAAATATCCATAGGTTTATAGTCACTTACAGGAAGTACTGTGCTTATCTAAGTTCTCTTCATACTAGTTCTCTTTCAATTTATGATTCAGGGGTCCAAGTGGTTCTGTCCTAGGGCTCTTTTTTCTTGACATGTGGATGCTTGCATCACTGCACCAGGGGAAAAGGAAGCTGCGAGAACCTCCATCCATTCTTTTAAGCTTTGACCCTGAAGGGATACATGTTTTTTTCTGCTCACAACCCATTGGCCAGAACTAATTTCATGGCCTTGCCTGCTGAAAGGAGGCTGGGAAATGTCGGGCCATAACTAGGTCTCAGTTTTTGTATCTTCAAACTAATTAATCTATTAAATAATGAATGCTTTAAAGAAATAGTACATGCCTTTTAGGTTTAGTCATTGTGCTAAACTCTGGCTGATGTGGTGGGCAAGATGCACATAATCTCTGCCTTCACAGAACCTCTGTTTTGAGGGGAGGTCAGATGTGCAAGCACTGACAATATAGTGCAGTGATGCTCCAGCAGGGGAAACTGAGGGTACAGTAGTAGTTTACTGCTCCAAGTACCATATCTGGATTAAGGATAGTGTCTTCTGGAGGAAGTGTCATCTTAGCTGAAATCTGAAGGACAACTGAATGTTAACCAGCAAGTGGAATCTTCAAAGCAGAACAATTGCCTTTGTGAAGGCCTGAAAAATGGGAGAATATCTTCCCAGGGTGTTAGGAAGTTTCCATGATGTAATATATGTTTAAAGTATTTTGCAAACCTTTAAGTATTATATGTGCTTGGAAGGGTTACTTACTAATTAGCGCTTTGAGCAGAAATGTCAGTATAATGGCTACCACTGGACAGAATCAGCCTTGTGGATGTGGAAGAAATGGCAGTCATGGGTTGAACCCAGGCATTCAGACTCATGAGCCCAAGTTCTTAAGTACAAAGCAACATTACCCGTTTAGAAAGCAAGTTCAAATGCGAGTATAAAACACATTATTGTAGGGATAACCATTAACTTGATCCAACTTCTACTTTTATAGAAGAGTAGATGATATACAGCTTCTGATAATTCATTTTTAGTAGCAGATTGCTATGTTTTGATTATTTATGAATCAGGCTGAAAGCAATGAGGAGGGGAACTGCAGTGAAATCTAGAAGACTAGACTGGACCACCTGTCTATTTGTCCATAGCCAAGCCAGGGACAGGGGAGTATTTTCTTTAGGCCTAGTGTATCATGTCTCCCGTGTCCAGAAATCATCCCTATTTCTATCAGATCCTGTCATGCATCTGCCAGTTCATAGGTGAAACAAACATCCCTGCTGCCCTCCTGCCCCAATCCATTTGAGGATCTCAGGGAAGTAGCAGCCAAGGGGTGAAGAAAGTAGGAAGTAGGAAGGAATGGATGAAGAAAAGTCTTTTGTACCAAGGATAAATTGGTTCTCTTTGAAAAACCCTGGCCCGTCAATTTTCTGCTCCTCCCAACTCATTTTGCCTCCATTGTTATGCGGGGACTAAAATATTCATTTCATGAAGAAATTGTCAAACTTTAGTGGTTTGAGATAATTGATGCATTTCATCAGCTCACCAAATTGAGAGAACGACTCAACAGAGGTCTGCCATCAGGCAGTCTCAGCCGAGAATTCTTTCATCAGAGTCACGCGAAGATCTTCCTTGGAGATGTGGGTAAATGGCCCAGTAATCGGGAGACATTGGAGAAAGCACACTCCCAGAACAAGACAGGGAACAAAGGGCTTTCTTGGCCAGGAAACGCTCTCACAGGGGACTTGTTGGTCCCAGACTCTGCCTCTGATTGGAAATGTAATCACTTGGCTGTGTTTAGCTGTGTCCAGTAAGGGGCCATTGGCGGCAATGCTCCACTAACTAGAAATCTCTTCTGCAATCAAATTAAACACGGCCACAGCTTCCTTGTGATTCATGCCGGTTATTCCAGAGACATTTTATTGCAGAAATGCTTTTTAAACATTAATTATGCTGCACATAATATGACCCAGATAAAATATGGGCGTATTATGACTTGTCTGTGGCTTCAGGGTGTGCTGTTTAATCCCTGGCAAGGGCTTTTAGGAAGAAGATGGGTCAGACCTTTTGTTTTGGATTTTCATTCCTGGGGCATTCTAGGTCTGCTCTCCAAATGTGGCTGCAAAAAGATTTGGGTTTTTATTGCTCACCCTGAATTAGCCTTGTCCTTTTCCCACACTCCCAAGTCTCTAGGAGGGACCACCAAGAGCCCTCAAATTTCCTGGGAAGACCCGGAGATTGACTTGGGAACCTATGCTATAACAACCCTCTGCCTATGCCAGGCACAGCCATCCTGTCTCCTGAAATGTTGACACTGGTGCTCTCTGATTGGCTGCTGCCTGTGCTTCACCGTTTGTTAAATATTGTCAATACCACACCTGGAGGTATGCATCATCCTCATTTCTCACGTACAGAAACTGAAGCTCTGAAAACATATGTTACTTGGCCAATATCTCACTGTTATAAGCAGCAGAGCTGGATTTCTTTTTGTCCATTTCTTTTTGTCTCTGTGATGTTTCCCCAGTGTTTTTTCAAACTTCTATCTAAAGCACTGGATGGGGCGCCTGGGTGGTCAGTCGGTTAAGCGTCCGACTTTGGCTCAGGTCATGATCTCACGGTTTGTGAGTTTGAGCCCCACGTCGGGCTCTGTGCTGACAGCTTGGAGCCTGGAGCCTGCTTCAGATTCTGTGTCTCCTTCTCTCTCTGCCCCTCCCCCACTTGTGCTCTGTCTCTCAAAAAAATAAAAAATAAAAAAAAATAAATAAATGTAAAATAAATTTCCATAAAAAATGGAAATCTTTCTTTAAAAGCAATCTTTTTTCTTTTTTTAAGTTTTTATTTAAGTTCCAGTTAGTTAACATACAGTGTAGTATCATTTTCAGTTGTATAATCTTACGTGAAAGTTTGGAGATGAAATGAATGTAGATGGAGCTGCCCAGGATGAAGTGGGGGGTCGGGGTGCAGAGTCTTGCAGGCAGTGCCCCTTCCCATCATTTGCTCTGGTTTTTCCCAGGTGCTTGTCTGGAACCTCTGAGTGTAAAGATGACTGTCCTCTCTCCTGGAGGGCCGGGAGACAAATGAGTCTGTCTCCTGCTGGTTGTTTGTTTGTGGAGCCCATCCTTGGTCCCAGCACTCCCTTATGTTCAGAGGAAATAGCTGTGGCCCAAATTGATAACACTCCCTGCTCCTTGGAGCTTGCCTTTTCCCTGAGCAAATGGAGACAAAAACAAAGTGAGTGAAAACAGTGTACTCTACATTAGATGGCATAAGCACTGTGGACTTAAAGCCAAACAGGACTGGGAGATGAGGCCTATGGGAGTGTCAGTGGAACAGTTTTCAACAAGATGACCAGTAAAGGCCACATTGGAAAGATGACATTTGAGCGAAGGGGGTAGGCTATCTGGGACGGGCAGTACCCAGCTGTGGGACGAGCAAGGGGAGTGGCCAGTGAGGTGAGGTGTTGAGGAAGGAGCCCAGAGGCCTGAATCCCAGTGGGATGGGGAGCAGAGTGGGAGGGCAGGCAAGCGAGGTAACAGGGCAGGTGTGAAAGACTGCGTGGGCCATTGAGGGTCCCAAGTGAGGTAAGGAGCCATTGGAGAGTTTGGACTTGGAAGGAGGCCCAATGTGGCTCACATCTCACAGGGTGTTTCCCTTATCTGTGTGGAGGACAGGCTGAAGTTGGTATAGAATGAGTCCTGGCAAAAGTCAGACTTCCCTTGAGGGTGTCTTGGGGGCATGTAGCCCCTTATGTCAGACCCCTTTCGACATCCCTGCTATCTTTGGAGCCTACCTCAGTTTTTTTTTTTAATATGAAATTTATTGTCAAATTGGTTTCCATACAACACCCAGTGCTCATCCCAACATGTGCCCTCCTCAATGCCCATCACCCACTTTCCCCTCCCTCCCACCCCCCATCAACCCTCAGTTTATTCTCAGTTTTTAAGAGTCTCTTATGGTTTGCCTCCTTCCCTCTCTATACCTTTTTTTTTCCCCTTCCCCTCTCCCGTGGTCTTCTGTTAAGTTTCTTAGGATCCACATAAGAGTGAAAACATGGTGTCTGTCTGTCTCTGTATGACTTATTTCACTTAACATAACACTCTCCAGTTTCATCCACGTTGCTACAAAAGGCCATATTTCATTCTTTCTCATTGCCACGTAGTACTCCATTGTGTATATAAACCACAATTTCTTTATCCATTCATCAGTTGATGGAAATTTAGGCTCTTTCCATAATTTGAACCTACCTCAGTTTGAAATTGAATGTGAGGTTGAAGGGAAAAATGAAAGTGCGTGTGTGTGTGTGTGTATGTGCACGCACACTCATGAATGAATGTGTGAGAGTATGAGTGTGTGAGTGTGTATGTGTGTGAGTGTGAAGTGGGTGTTTAGGGAAACGGGGGAGTGCAAACTTGCTGCCCAGGACAGGATCACGTATGTGGCAGCCCACTCTGGCCAAGTGCTGTAAACGGGTGGTGGAGGTCAGTGGAGGGACTGCACGACACAGGGAATCCTGAGCCAGCTCAGCCTGAGCTCTGTTTTCTGGTGGTTGTCCCAGCCTCCTTCTCCATCTGACTGCATCTGCTTCCAGGTCAACTCTCTGATTCCCCCGAGTGAGGGGTGTGGGTCATTCTCTCATGGTTTACCTTTGCTGTATCTCATGGTGAGCTTCCTGTTTTGAACCATCTTGAACTGTAATGCGGTGTTCCTGTCACATCTATGATATGGTGGACTTCTAGAGGGGCTCAGCCACGCCTTGTCCATTTTGGAACTCAGGTGCTCAGCCAGTGCCTGAGACTTGGCAGGAGCTCTCAGTATTAATAAGACTAATGGGGGTCTTTCTTCTTTTTATGAATATTCCCATCAGAAGTGTGTCTTCCATGGCCCAAAGCTTTATTGTTCCCACCAAATAGATTTTTCTTTAAAGCTTTCTTAATGATCAATCACTAACCAGTTGGTCTTATCAATTTGCCTGGTCAGTCTGAGTTGATTGTAAATTTAGATGGTGGAAAGAGACTGCTTTGTGGGCCAGTAATTGGGCTTTCTTAATAGCGACATTGGATCTGAGCTGAGTGGTAGTGAAACAGAAGATGGTCATTGCCTAGGCCTGGTCTGGGCCTTAGATGATAGTGTCTGATAGATGGGGAGACTGTCTAATGCTCAGGACCAAATAAATGCTACGGGAGAGCTGGATAAATGTCCCTAAAGAGGAAGTGCAAAAAAAGGCGTTTATTTATCATAGATTTAGGAGAGGAAACATAATGACCTTGGGGAGGCAGGGTGATGAAATGGTCTGGTGGCAGGTACAGCTTTGGTCATCTCAGGCTGTAACTCTGGCAAATTCTCACTGGCCCTTCCCGAGTGGCATCTGGGACTCCTGTGGGATCATTTGGGCTGTGGGTTTCTGCAGTGTCTGTGCATTGCCTCGGGAGCCATTTGGAAGAAGGATGCTCTGTGTACATGACACAGCACAGAGGATGGTCCCCATGTGACTCACAATGGAATCTGAAGCACTGGAGGAATTGGATTAGCAAGATTCAAGGCTGGAGAGAAATTGGGTCACGTGCTTTCCTAGGAAGTCGGAAATCAAGCTGTCTGGCTCAGGCACAGTGGATGTGTGGATGGGCCACATAGGGAGGTGATTGTCATGTCTGTAGGTCAGCGGCTATCCCAAGGTAGGTAGCAGTGATGTTGGAAGGGAGTGGGTTGTAGTCAAGAGATTCATGTTCAAATTCTGCCACTGCCACCTACTTGGTACCTGTTATGGGAACATGCATATTTTGAAGATCCCCAATATCTCAGAACATGACTGTATTTGGAGATAGGGCCTTTAAAGATGTAATTAAGGTAAAATGGGGTCATATGGGGGGCTCTCATCCAATCTGACTGGTGTCCTAATGAGAAGAGGAGAGTGGGACCCAGACATGCATGGAGGGAAGATTATGTGAAGACGTAGGGAGAAGAAGGCCATCTGTAATCCAAGGAGAGAAGCCTGGAAGAGATCCTTCCGCCACAGCCCTCAGAAAGAACCAACTCCACCAACATCTTGATCTTGAACTTCTAGGCTCCAGAACTGTGAGAAAGTAAGTTTCTGTTGTTGATGCCCTGTGGTACTTCGTTATGGTAGCCATAGCAAACAAATAAATTACTTAAATGAGCATGGATAAGTTGTTTCACTTCTCTGGGCTTCAGTTTTTCCATCTGTAAAATGAGTCACTCATCTGAGAGCACCTGATGAGATAACGTATCAAATATTCTCTGTAGATGGGAAGTGTTGAAGAAATTATTGGCTATGATTGACAGTTTTCCTCAAGATTGCATCATTTACTCATCACTCATTCTGTAAATATTGGGTGCCTATAATGTGCCAGACACTGTTCTCATGGCTGACGTTACAGGTGCAAAAAATAAAGACAAAAATATCTCTGACTTCCTGGAACTTTGCATTACAGGGGTTACTGGTGGGAGGTGGGAGAGTAAGAAACAATGGACAACACAGGTACAACACATGGTAAACAAGAAAAGGGTGAATGCGATGTAGAAAATAAAATCAGAGAAAGGGACAGGGAGGGCTGGTATTGGAGTGGTCAAGAGTTTTAAAATAGTGTGGTTGTACGAGCCTTCCTGACAAAGGGAAATTAGGGCAAAGACAGGAAGTAAAAATGAGCAAGCCAGGTGGACATCTGGGAGAAGAGTGTTCTGCAAACAGAGACTAGCACGTGTCAAGTCCCTGGGGCCCAGAGAAAGTTTCAGGTACTTGTAACCCATAAAGCCCTGATTTAGATTGTCTGGAGGGTGTTGAGCATTTTGGCAGGTGTGTGATAAACACCTTTCTTTATAGTATGTGTTAACCCATATGGTCATTATCAAGGATGGTACTGAAGCCTGATATAGAGGATTGGTTTAGAGAGACTACCTTATTGTTTGTTGGGGGAGGGGATTCAGAGGAGTGGAACAAGCTGAGACAGTCCGTAGCAGTTAGTAGGCTTCCTCTTTGAGGCATGCAACTCCTACAATCGGGTGGTAAATAGCATCTCTCAGGGCCCGAGAAGCAAAAGAGCAGATGGTCCAGGTGACCTGGGGAGCTTATAACAGAGATGGGATTTGAATGTTAAAAGAAAGAGGTGAGGGGCGCCTGGGTGGCTCAGTTGGTTAAGCCTCCCAACTCTCTCCATTTTGGTTCAGGTCATGATCTCATGGTTCCTGCGATTGAGCCCCATGTTGGGCTCCATGCTGACAGCGCGGAACCTGCTTGGGATTCTCTCTCTTTCCTCTCTCTGCTCCTCCTTGCCTCTATCAAAATAAATACATAAAAATTTTTAAAAAAATAAAAGAAAGAGGAGAGTCTGTATAATTTCATAAGCTCAGTGAGAATCCTCTTATAATTGAGTCCTCTGGAGGAAATCACAGCCTTCTGTACAAACTATAAATCATAGAGAAGTATGAAGTAAAAGAAAATAAAAGTCACCCCCAGGTACTGGCCCAGGTTGGTGTTTTAATAAACGTTAGACAGTGGAAAGAGTGACTGTTGAGTGAGAATTGCAACATTGAAAGAAAGAATGAACTGCTACCATGCTGGTATGTTTCTACTATTTTTCCCTATCTGTTATCTTTTTTAAAAACTTTTTATCTGTATTTAATACCCTGATTTTTTTAATCTCAAAAATAAAACAAGCACTTCTTTTTGTTATTATAAACTTTCCATAAATACTGTAACATTATGTTTCATAATCTATTGATGTATTCATCCAGTATTAGCCTGCTACTCATGTTTCTCATGTTATAAATAAGACTGTGTAGAACATCTTTGTACATGAATTTTTCTTTTTCTTTTTTATTTCCTCTTCCAACATTCTTAGGATTATTTTCCTGGAATCAATTTCTAGGCGTAGAATAGAATTACTTTAGTAAAGGGTACAATTTCTTCAAGGCTGTCAAAATCAATGTGAATCATCTTTATTTTATTCTCTATTGGATCACTTCTTTTGCTGAGTTTTGTTTCTCCTGTAAATTGGAAAAGCTTTCTTTCCATCTTTATCCAAGATGCTACTAAACACGTTGAGCACAACAGGTTCAAGGGTATGATTTACTCCAGTTTGAAAGTTCTTTATGTTTGAAAATTCCAATTCTGTGAATTATAATACTGTCTTCCTTCATGTTAATTTGAAATTTTGTCTAATTATCTTGCTTAAAGGGAGTTGCCCGAGAATAGCCTTTGATGCCTAAGTGTGCAGCCTATGTTTTCCTAGTAGTGAGAATTTCTAAGCTTGATGTAGTTAAAGATAGATGTAAAAAAGCATTTAGCACTGGTATCAGATTTATTTAGTTTTAATTGTTTTATGTGAGTTGAATTGGTATGACTAGATTTGTGATGTTCTTTGCAAAATTCATTCCTTTTTTAGCAGGGCACATTTCACAAGATAATCTTGAAATGGCTAGACATCCTTATCTTTTTTAATGGTTTTTAACTCCTATTAGCTATAATAGGATTTCCACAAATAAATTGCTGCATTTTGTTGAAAGATAGATACTAGCACCCAGCTGACCGTCCCCCAAGCACGGGGGGTTTTGATCCTACTCACACACATGCCATTTTTCTTTCCTCAATGCAGTACAATTTTAAAAACTCCGTTAAAGAGCAGGAACATATTTACTAGACAACGATGTGATTCTGGTTTTTGAAGGCTGACAATGTGCTTCCATCAGTGCATTTGGCTGCCTGGGAAAAACAATTCTTTAAAAGCTCCCAATAAATGACATAAATAAACCAGTGAGGAGCCAGGGGCCTGCTCAGACTCTGCTGAATTATATGTCCCTGTGACAAACTATTGTTTGAGGACAATGACAAACATTTCAGACCATCTATGGAAGTCACTGGGGGGACTTTTGTTTCTCTCTAATAGCCCCTGAAGGCTTTCTGGCTAATAGTGTGTATAATGAGTCCAGTTTTCTAGCCCCTGAGAGGAGAGGCTGGGTTGCTTTCGTATGCGCAGGGAAGGCCTCTGAAATTTCAGCAGTGGCAAAATTTGGTCTTTTGTAAGGGAGGCACACAACCTCCTCAGCTGGGGAAGCTGAGGAGAGAGGGAGAAAAGGTGAGGGTCATAGGACAAGATGCCAATATAGGGCTTCACATCTGGGGCCCAAGTCAGGATCAGTTCTCAGGTTTACTCAGAGCATCACAGCCAGAGAATGGAGGGCCAGTCCAGTGCCAAGATACTGACTCAGGTTTAGAAGAGGCTTGGCAGATGCTGATGGCTAGGGGACACTCTAGTCACCTTCCCTTCCTTGTCCTCCCCACCCCCCATCCCAGGCTCTCTCTATGGGAGTCTCTACGTCACTGAGGTGAGATTCCAGATCTCCATTTTAATAAACCTCAAACTCCTCAGGTGATTCTGTGGCACACTCAAGCTGGACAGCCCCTGGTTGGGTTCGGGCTTGCCCAGGGCTGGGAAGGTGGCATCTATTCCCATGTCTGCATGGATCGCTGAGCTAGGAATTGGGAGGCCAGAATCGTAGTGCTGGATTCCAATATTTGTTTGTGGAACTTCAACATGCCACTGTTCCAAGTCTTGATCCATTTATTTGTGAAGTCAGGGTATGGACCTGTGGCTCACAACCCTGGTTGCACGTTGGAATCACCAAGGAAGCTCTGAGAAAATGGAAAAGCCTGGGTCCCCTCCAAGCTCTGTGAATTGGAACATCTACCTGCAGGTGGAAGCTGGGCATCTATAGATTTATTCCAGCCTGAGGCTCAGAGAAGTAGAGGCATTTGGCCAAATTCTTCCTAAGTAATTATTTATACAGTTGGGCTTGAATTGAGGCTTTCCTGTGCCCTGGAAGAGCACATCATCATCATCAACAATAAAAGATGAATCATCAGTGCAGGTCAAGTTGGCAGCCTCAGATCTGGGCTTCCAGTAGAGAGACGTAACAGAGGGTTGGAACACTATCCTGTTGGTTTGGTTACATAGGATTGGGATCTCAGCATTGGGGCCACAGGGCATGAAGAAATTTGTGGATGGGTGGAAGAGGAACTAAGGGAATTTAACCCAATTCTAGGACACACACTGAGGTACTAGCAACAACTCAAATCACAGTGTCCTGGAAAGTATGGAGAATTCAGTCTTCAAGGTTGGTGACCATCCTCGGAGTGTCTAAGTAGGGGTCTCACAGTGAACCAGCAGGAGGCTTGAAGATGAATCAGGATAATCCCTGTGTCATGATCTTTATAGTTTTTCCAGCTAGGGTGAAGGCCAAGGTCTAGGCCGAGAAAGAGGAGGGCCTCAACCAAGGAAACTGGGATTCAGGAAGAGGCTGCCAACTCCAGGAGAGCTCTAGAACAGTACTTCTTTTTTTTTTTTTTTTAAACGTTTATTTATTTTTGAAACAGAGAGAGACACAGCATGAGCAGGGGAGGGGCAGAGAGAGAGGGAGACACAGAATCGGAAGCAGGCTCCAGGCTCCGAGCCATCAGCCCAGAGCCCGACGTGGGGCTCGAACTCACGGACCGCGAGATCGTGACCTGAGCCGAAGTCGGATGCCTAACTGACTGAGCCACCCAGGCGCCCCTAGAACAGTACTTCTTAAAGGGTGAGCCTCAGATCAGCAGCGTCAGAATCACCTGGTGAATCATTATACATGCAAGTTCTACTGAATCAGAAGCTCTGAGGGGTGGATCCTGCAACGTGTGATGCAAAGAGCCCTCCAGATGATTCTGATGTACACTGAAGGCTGAGGCCCACTGGTGTAGAGTTTTTCTAAGGAGCAAAGGCAAAGCAAATGTCTTGGGGGAACATATGGTACAATGGGCCTGTCATAACTAATCGCTGACTTAGAGACACAGGAGGAAACTTGCATCCCCTTGTTGGATATGGGCCTCTATTGCTATGATGAGGGTTATCAGGGCCCCCAGCTGACCAGAGCTGGGCACATCAGGGACTACTAGAGGCAGGGGAGGAGATGCCAATGTCCATGGATACACCTGGAGATACTCAGGTGGTACCTCCTCCCTCAGCGCTAGGGCTGAATTCTGCTCACCACACCGTCTGCTTCCCTTGCTGAGTGCTGCTGGGTCCAAGTGAGAATAAAGTCAAATATTTTTGAAAATTTCTGTGTCCAGCCATATTCAGATGATACTTAGGCCACACAGATAACATCTTCTTCACGGTCAATAAAAGTGATGCACAGCAGACTGTGGAGTTATTCAACACAGTTTTCAAAGATCTCTTTTTTGCCTGTGTATAAAAGCATGCAGAGACTCCTTTTTTTTCTGAGAGGGCAGCAATGATACACTGATTTGGTAGAAATAAATGATGGACATGTTGTCTCAGGCACAGTGGGTCCTCCATTCATGTGGATTATTTTGCTGCATAAAAAAAAACCCATAAGTGAACAGGCTTAAAACAGGCACAACCTCATGTCTGTGAACACCACATGGAAGAAACCTTCACTGCTTTTTTCTAATATGATTGTGATGGCTACTTTTATGTGTCAACTTGACTGAGCTAAGGGATGCCCAGAAAGCTGGTAAAACATTATTTCTGGGTGTATCTGTGAGGGTGTTTCTGGAAGAGGTTAGCATTTGAATCAGTAGACTAAGTAATAAAGATTGCCCTCACAAATGTGGAAGGGCATCATCCAGTTAGTTGAGGGTTTGAGTAGAACAAAAAGATGGAGAAAAGCTGAATTAACTCTCTCTCCTGAAGCTGAGACATTTATCTTCTTCTGCCTTAGGACACTGGCACTCCCGACTCTTGGACATTTGAACTCAGACTGGGACTTATACCATGGCCCTCCAATGATCAGGCCTTTGGACTCAGGCTTAACTACACCGCGGATTTTCCTGGTTCTCCAGCTTGCAGATGGCAGATTGTGGGACCTCACAGCCTCCATGACCATGTGAGCCAGTTCGTATTATTAATCTCTTTTATGTACATCTATGTATATCGTATTGGTTTTATTTCTCTGGAGAACCCCGATACAATGATAATGGATATACTTGAAGTAGTAATGTTTGAGCAGTAGTTATTGGCATTGAAAGCCCCCATTATAGAGACATGGTCCAAACTGACCACTTGAGAAGGAAATAAGTAATTCTTAAGCTGTCTGTGGTTATTGGATATATTCAAGGGGGCTGCCTCCAATTGAAACCACACCCTTGTCTTCGCCTCCAGAAGGTGGAGATATGCGTTTTGGCTTAAGCCAGGATGTTACTAAAATTTTTGTTTAGTTTGAGTGTAAGCAGACATATTTCTAGATCTTTGTGGCTTGATGGAACATTACTTTCTTTAACTCACCTTGACATGGTGTTCAGAGTTTGACTTTATTGTATATTTTTGGTGGGACCTAGACATGTGAAAACAGTCTCTACTGTGCAACTGAATTTCCTGCACCCGGGAAATTCTAATGTAGATATAACCACTTCCCTGCAGTGAGGAGACTGCAGAACCACAGCCTCTGGAGATGCCTGGAATTATTTTTTAACTTTCTGTTATGAAAATGTTCAAGTTCAGACAGAAAATGACAGAATGGTGCAATGAAGCCCTATGTAATCATCACCCACCTTCAACAGTCTTCAACAGAAGTGTGTTTTCTGTACCCCCATCCACTTCTCTCCAGTTCTCTCACCATGACTGATTTATTTTGAAGCAAATCTCAACTATCATGTCATTTCATCCACATATATGTCAGTGTGTATTTCTAAAAGACAAGAATTCTTTAAAAAAGCATAATCACAATACCATTATCACATGTAAAAAAATGACAGTATCTACTTATTAACATCAAATATCCAGTGTTTACTTCCCTGATTGCATCATAAGTGGTATTTTTATTGTTGGTTTGCATGAATAAGGATACAATACTTAGCATCCTTCGTCTTCTGTTTGGGCTCAGAAATCCTAAATAAATTCTGAGGGACCGAGGCTGTTGTGTCATCCCTCCGTAGCCCAGTGATTGGCCCAGCAAGCACATCGTCTGCCAAATTCTGGCAGCATAAGCCAGAGGGGCAGGTGGTAGAAAAATCACATGAACGTAGGTTGCCAGGATCCCAGCTTGGGTCTAAGCTGTGTTCATTGTAAAATCTGGACATGATTTCAGCACTGGTGGGGAAAGGCCACTATGGAGTCTACCTGATGAGAAGCTAAGGATTCACTTGGGCAAAGGCTGAGATGAAGGATGAAAGAGTTGCTCCAAAGAATAGGTCCCAGGGTGGGGCTGGCTATCCTTGGCTGTCATCCAATGCCAGTAGATCCTACTTGCCTCCTGGAAGCATGCAGTGTGTGTGACCCAGTTTACATTCTGGAAGAATGCAGGGTGATGGCTCTGGGTTTGAAGGCTGGTGATAATAGGTACCTACTAGTCAGGTCCTTTCCTTACCCAAGGTCAAGGGCTCACTAAGATCTCCATGGGACTTTGAGAATTCAAGTTGCTGGCACTGCGAAAGCAAGGCAAAGTAGCTGATGAATTTGATTAAAGCCCATGGTCTATGAGTGGAGTATCAGATTATTTTGGGATACAATTATTGGCATCCCTGTCTCCTCTAAAGGAAGGTAGGGGAGAACTCACCTATTTATCCTTCTGTTCATTTATCCATCTAGTTATCCATCCATCCCCTTTCTGTTCTCTCTACTTTGTGGTTCTCCTCAATAAGCAGACAAGTTCTTTCCATGTGGCTAGGGACAATGTCTGTTGATAGCCCTAGATTATTCATACTAACACAAAGGGAATTTCTCTCTTACATCATCTGTATGTCAATTCCAGTGAGGAAATGCCACTGGCCTTTTTGGAATCACATGCCCTCAGTTACTGTGTTCAGTAAAACAGGATACTCCAGTAGGTAAGCTCATATCAGGCACCCACCCTGTGGCCAGAGGAGAAGGGAAAAAGAGGGGAATATCTAGGGCAGGAAAAACAAACTCACTAATAAACTACAATATCTATCACACTCTGTATCACACGTTCCCTCACTCCTCCACTGACATGAGTTGAACTCCCAAGTTAAAGCCTCCAAGATTGATGAAAAGGAAGTATGGATAGATACTGTTCCCACTTGCAAATTTTGAACTTTATAGTTTAGCTTATTCAGTTTTATTTAGTGTGACTACCTCATTTCCCACCATATTGATTTATTTATTGAGTCTCTCTCTAATACAAAGGAAGAAGCAGGTAGAGAAAGTACTGTAGTCAACTGACGGAAAAATGGTTTTCTTCATGGAATCAGCGAATACCAGCCTGTTTCTTCCTCCTTAGTTGCACAAACCATCCCCACGTCGGGGTAAGTATTACCTTGCATCCCTCTCCTCTGTACCTGTCCCCATTTCTCCATGTAGGATTTGTAACAGTGTCATCAGGACAGAGAGAAGTGAGGAGGTGGGCTGGTGGGATGGCGTGTGTGTGAAGGAGTAGAGAGAAGTCAGAAGAGGAGAAAGCAGACTTCTGGTTCTCCTGTGTGTGTGAGCGTGCGTGCGCGCACCCACACACACACAAACACACCTGCACGCACAGGCACATTCATGTGGATTAGCTGATCAATGCTTTATTTAAAAAAAAACAAACTCTGAAGTTGAGGGTAGTTTTGTGATGACTGATAGGACTCTGAACACCATCCCTTGTTCCAGGAAACTCACAAGGGGGGTAATTTGGCACTTGGTCAACAATTCCTGAGAGATTTTAAAAACAAAATAAGAGTGTTTGCAACTTTCTTTACAAGTCTTTCTAAATCTGAAGAAACAAACCCAATTGTTAACTAATAGCCAATAATATATTGGTTTACAGTGGATGCAATAATAATCTGTATATTTGGTGTATTTATGTTCATTCTATAAGTATTATTTGTCTGTTTTTAGTTATCCAGAGGAGTTTATGATTGATCTTTTCTTTTAAAGATATTTGTTAATTTCTGATGCTCATCATTGGTCAGGAACCCTTATCCCTTTACAAAAGTGAGTCCAAGGGAAAAAGAGTACTTTTATGCAATGATCTACTTAAAAACAACATTCAAGAGCATTCTGTAGCAAACAATTGGGAACTGCTGGTACTCTTTAGATTCTAATATAAACATGGTCAAAAAGTCTGGGCATGAGTTAGAAACAACTGAATATTAAAAATGCAAATGGAACAGCTGAACTCAAGGGAAATGCTTCATAAGCAGACAAAAGTACCATCAAAAATGCTGTAGTGGTGTTATGAAATTTTAATTCATGATCAAAAAATTTTCTTGCAAGTCCCAATACTTCTTTCTAATATATCTTTCAAATTATAGTGGGACCCGGTGGATAACTTTTTAAATATCCCTCAAATTGCAAGTAGATGAACATTTGGCCCAAATACTTTAAAATTCTTACTCTGGCTAAGCTTGGGGACTCAGTAGGAAGAGTTACATCAGCACAGACCAGCCCTGCCTCTTATATCTTACATCTTCTAGCAACCAGAATGTGTTTCAGGCACGCATTTTGGAGTTATGTTTAACAATCCCGAGACATCATCTCTATTCAGCCTCACAGCCTCCGGTGGAGACGAAGAGAATATTAAATAATCGAGAGGGCCTGCCATGAAATCTTGCAGCTCTTGAGTGAAGCTCGGCATCAGGGTGACTGCTTTTTAAAAAAATATTATGTTTGCATTTTGTTTCAGAAATAATATGCTTTAAGCTCTTAAAATGAGCATTATTGGGTGCTCAAGGTCAGGCACAACCTTGAGTGTTAATGGAGTGTTAAAAGAAACCGGTTTAAGGTAAATTCCATTGGTCTTATACTGAAAAAATTTATTTAGGTGCAACTGAGCTTGCAAGCTCAGGTAAATCATCCACACTTGACAGTGGTGTGGAAAGAAAGCGGAAACAAGTAGAAAGCCAGTGTTTTGAGGTTCACAAAGGGCTTGAGGTATGGTGTGACTAGAGGTCTGTTGGATGTCTTAGCTTTCTATGGCTGTGTAACAAATGACCACAAGTTTAGCAGCTTAAACAATTCCCGTTTATTAGCCCACAGTTCTGTAGGTTAGATGTCCGGTACATCATGCCTAACTCCTCTGCTCAGGGCCTCACTTAGCAGAAGTCAGGGTGATCGCTGGACTGAGTTCTCACCTGAAGGCTCTAGGGATGAATCCACTTCCAGTCACATCACTGTTGTTGGCAGAATTCAGTTCCTTGTGGTTGCAGGGTTGAGGTTCCCATTTTGTTGCTGACTGTCATCTTGGGCCCACATTCCTAGACCCATGGGCCCCTCCATCTTCAAGTCAGCAATGGCACGTCAAATTCTTCTTGTGCTTTTATTTTATTTTATTTTATTTTATTTTATTTTATTTTTTTAATGTTTATTTATTTTTGAGAGGGAAAGACAGAGCACAATTGGGGGAGGGGCAGAGAAAAAGAAGGAGACACAGAATTCGAAGCAGGGTCCAGGCTCTGAGCTGTCAGCCTGACGTGGGCCTTAAACCCATGAACCGCAAGATGATGACATGAGCCAAAGTTGGACACTTAACCACCTGAGCCACCCAGGCACCCCTCTTCTTGTGCTTTGAAATGTTGATCTCCTCTGTTGTTGACCTTTAGACTCAGATTTATTATTTAAAAAATTTTTTTTTAATGTTTATTTATTTTTGAGACAGAGCATGAACAGGGGGAGGGTCAGAGAGAGAGGGAGACACAGAATCCGAAACAGGCTCTGGGCTCCGAGCTGTCAGCACAGAGCCCGATGCGGGGCTCGAACCCACGGACCGCGAGATCATGACCTGGGCCGAAGTCGGACGCTCAACCGACTGAGCCACCCAGGCGCCCCTAGACCCAGATTTAAAGGGCTCCTGTGATTAGGTCAAGCCCACTCAGGTAATCTCCCTGTCTTAAAGTTAATTGGTTTGGGATATAATTATATCTGTAAAATCTCTTTATAACATAAATAATTATGGCAGTGATATCATATTCACAGTCCTAGGTTATACAGGGTATGCATACCAGGGCATAGGACCTTGAGGGGCATCTCAGACTCTTTCTACCACCGTGGTGTTTGTTGAGACCCACACCCTGCAACCAGAGGCACTGCCTCTTAGAAGACTGAACTTCTGATGAGTCTGTTGGAAGGAGGGGGACAAAGGAATAATGATTCAGGCGGGGGTGGGGGTTACCTAGAAACCACATGTGCCTTTTATCGGGTCTGCTTCCTAATGTAGCAGGTTCCTTATTATGTCCTTCTTAAGACCTCAAAGAATAACATGAACTATCTAGAAGTCTTGATAAGTGAATACATGAACCTAGCTGGAGATGCAGGAAAGAGGCTGGCCTCCTCTTGTGCCACCACTGGGAATCCATGAAAATTGGGAAAAGATGTCATTTAATTGGATACAGTTTTGTGGGCACTGCCTGGTCAGTTGGCTATCAGATCCGGGACAGTCCCACTCACCCCTCAGCCAGGCACCTTGTGCACAGTCATGTGCAGTGTCCCTGTGTAGACTCTGGGTCCAATACAAGTGGGCCTGGGCCTGGGCCTGTGTGGGCCTGGGCAGTAGACACAGAATTTTGTTGCATCTAGAGAGGGAGAAATATAAACACTATCAATTTACACAGCAAAGGGCAAAGGGCATAGAGAAGAGCTTCTCACCTCAGCACCATTGACCTTTGGAGCTGGACAGTCCTTTGTGGTAGGGGCTGTCCTGTGCATTGTAGGATGTTAGCAACACCTCTGACCTCAGTAGCATGCCCCCTAAATTGTGACAACCAAAAATGTTTCCAGACATGGTAAAATATCCCATCGGGGGCAAAATCACTCTCGGTTGAGAATGGCCATAGATGTATAAATTCTAGAACATAGGAAATCCCTCTAATATCCCATGGAAGCTTTCTGTCTTTTAGGACTGGAAGTGAGGAATGTAAATATTTTAGAAACCACAAGCAGTTATGTGACTGTAGGGCAGAATGTATGAGAGAGTGAGACACAGAGAGAGAGAGTGATCTCTTTGCTGACGTCCTGATCAAGTGGCATCTGAATACTGGACGTCAGTGCTGGTAGTCAGTGCTATTCCTGAGCTTTTAAATTACATGAGTCAATATATATATATATATACATTATATATATAAGCCAATATATATATATACATTATATATATATAATATAAGATTATATTATATCATATATATATCTTATATATATTATAATCTTATAATATAAGATTATATTATATTATATCCGTTTATTATTAGATTATTAGATTATATTATATATAATATATATGTATGTGTGTATATATGTATGTATATATATATATATATATATATATATATATATATATATAAAACTTAAGCCAATTTATGCCATTACTTTGGCTTTCTGTCACTCATACCTAAAGAGTCCTACTTGGGGGCGCCTGGGTGGCGCAGTCGGTTAAGCCTCCGACTTCAGCCAGGTCACGATCTCGCGGTCCGTGAGTTCGAGCCCCGCGTCAGGCTCTGGGCTGATGGCTCGGAGCCTGGAGCCTGTTTCCGATTCTGTGTCTCCCTCTCTCTCTGCCCCTCCCCCGTTCATGCTCTGTCTCTCTCTGTCCCAAAAATAAATAAAAAACGTTGAAAAAAAAAATTTAAAGAGTCCTACTTGACACAAGGGGCATTGCAGAGAGAATAAAAAGGATTAATAATTAGGACACATCAGGGCCTTGTCATGTCCTTCATGCATGGGAGGCTGGTTGGGGTCAGGTGGTCAAAGGGCCTTGTATGCCATCCTGAGAGATTGCAACCAACACCACAGAGGGTTGGTAGAATAAAGCCATTCAGCATTTCTGAAACTCTTGAGTTTGGCTTTTATAGCCAGAAGGTATTGGAAAGCACCCCCATTCTCATTGTCTTAGATGTTTCACTCCCATTGTAGTAAAATAATGGAACTGGTATTAGGAATGAAAATCCATAAACATCAAGAAGAATATGGATCCATGACCCATAAAGCTGATTTATTAAGAAAAATTTGCCGAGAAAACTTGATTGGTTTTATTGATGGAATGGCTAGAGTAGAAGATGAAAGGGTTGCAGTAGAAGTCATAGATCTTACTTCAGTAATGCAGCTGATATATTATTTCACAAAATTTTGCTTGACAAATTAATTCAAATTGGGTTGGCGGGGAGATGTCTGCACAGATTGAGAGCTGGACGAAGATTCGGAAAGCGAGGTAATGACAAACAGTCATGGATGGAGATACTATGAGCTGCCTGATGTGCTCCTGGAAGGGTGATCTGGCTCTGGCTTCACTGAATCTCTTAATTCCTTATTGAGAAGAAGGGGTCTTTTGAGAAGAAGGTGTAAATACAGAATGGTCAGCCTTAGCTGACGGGGTCACTTACTGGATGGGCAGGGAATTGAGTGACGTGGAGGAGGAATTGGACAGACTGAGCCTACTTAGGTTGAAGCCTCATGGGTAATGTCAGCAAGCCGAGCTCATAGTGGGGCTGCAGAAGAAGCTGGGGATCTTGGCTGGAGTGGTCAGAGTGTGGACCATGATTATGATGATAATTATGTCTCTGTATCAGGGGAGTCGTGTGTCCAGATGTAAAAGCGCAAATCCAAATGCCTATAATAGGGCCAGGTGGAGAGATGACAGAAAGAATGTTTGACCCATGCAGCAATGAAAATAAATGTAATTTGTCAACCTCAGTGAGTCTCCCAACCATGATGTTGAGTAGTTAGCTGGACCCAAAAGAAGACGTTTGGTAAGAGTTCATGTCTATACAGCTCTCCAAACTATGTGCTTAGAGGTACATACATACACAGTAAAAATAAAGTGAAAAGTAAGAAAATGATTATCCCAAAGGTCAGCATGGGGGTGACCTTGGAGGGAGGTCGAGATTGTGATTGGAAGGACAGATAGGTCTTCTGGGGTGCTATGTTCCACTCCTTGACCTGGGACTTGATTATATAGATGTTGGCTTTCTAATTGCTATTTAAACTGTGGTGCATTTTATGCACTTTCCTGAATATATGACGTATTCTACAATGAAAAAAGGAAAGAGAAAAGAGTTCAGGAACCCTCCAAAGGCAGCAGCCACTGGTTAGTTCCAACGCATGGCCATGTGACAATGGGGTCAGTGGTGTCAGATCAAACTTTTCAAAGAAGTAAGATACATGAATTTTTTAAAAAAATGTGAAATAAACTTGTAACTAATTCCAAAATTATTTAGACATCATGTAAGCCAACAATGTGGACCAGATAAAATAGGTCTAAAGGCAAGACTGAGCCCATGACTGCCAGTTTATGACTTTTGTCTCAAAAGTCAAAGATGGAGGGAAGGAGAACATTTTTACCTGGCTGTATTTAGCAGCTTTGTTTGCACTGATTTTTATCTGAGGTACTTTATGATAATTGCTAAGGCACTGGTGGGTCCTCATTAAGCACTTCCCAAACATGTCAGTCTTTCTGCTTGCAACTATTCTATTTTAGCTGGCATTCAGAGAGTTTAAGAATTTTTCACAGTATTAGACAGCTAGTAAGTGGGAGGGCCAATATTTGAACCTAGGCTGATTTGATGGCACAGCCTGTGCCTTTTACTGATTTTGCAGGGTCTGTGAGTAGGCCGCAAACCCGGTGCCTCTTTTCTAGCCCTCTGCTCTGGCAGACATCATTAATCCATCAGTGCTCTTTCCTGCTATGTGGAGACTCATCTCCTGTGTGCTTCACCCCAGCTCTCCAGGAACCCATTCATAATTGATTGGACTTGGTGACTTAGATGAGATGCATTTACTCTTCTGACATCACAGACTACTTCTCCTGTGATTCAGGGTCAGGATAGACAGTTCCTAAATGGTGCTGTTAGCTCAAGTAATGTCTGTTACAGCCTGGTTCTTCAATAAAGAACTTGTCAACCTGTTGCTCTCTCACGGACCTGGATTATTTTTCCTGCTGTTGACATTGGTCCCGTCGCATCTGCTCCAGAACCAGGATGCTGGCTATGGGCTCTCCAGAGACTGACATGTCCTCAGTGCAGAGAAATCACCTTGAAAGCTGCTCCTCTCACTGTATTTTGAAAGAAGCGCATTATCAAAGGTGACTAAATGGGGTGTTAAATGATCTTTAGAAAAAGGGAAGGACAATGATGTACGTGACATCAGGAGGTTAGTGCGGAAAGTAGAAAGGTGATAATGATACATCCATCTCCTGTATCCTGGTTAGAGACGGACCCAACCACAGGGGCTGCTCCGAGAAACTGCAGACCACTGGGTTCTGGTGGAGCCTGAGGGAACACATGGCCCACCACCCTCATTTCACAAATGAGGGCCAGGGGTGTAATGTGATTCATCCAAGGAGCAAGGATGCCCTTTCCTTCACGCCTGGCCACTCTCGCCATGATAAGAACAAAATGGAGGGCAGTCGTTAAGAGAACTAGTCTTGAGTTTACATCCTGACTCTGTTAGGTTCTAGCTGTGTGACTTTGGTTTCTTAACCTGTCGTCTATAAGATGCACATAATAGCAGGACATATTTTATAGAGCTGTAGGGATTATAGGAAGAAATGCAGGTGAAAGTACGTGTGTCTGATGCCTGGTGTGAAGCAAGGACTCAAAGGATATCAAAGGATATACACATGTATACACATTTATATATTTACATAAAACCCTCACACCTAATATTCTGGCAGGTAATATGCTGTAAGACCTGTATTTCTAAGGGCTTCAAAAGTTAAAATTGACTCTTACTTTATGAGGTTGGATTTATATGGCCATTTCAGTTCTGGCATGTGATCGTAGAAGGACAGCACTGTATCTTTTATAAGGAAATATTGTGTAAGTGTTGCCGTGAGAGGCCCCTTGGCCCTGTGCTGGCACCGTTGTCTAAGACATAATGCTTCTTAGTATCAGAATGGCGAATATAAGTGACAGTTTTCCTGCATTGGGTATCTTTTAATAATAGTTGAAAGTTATTTGAAATCAGGTCTTTATAAAGAGAAAAGAAAGCTTCATTTAGAACAAAACAGATATGGGGTGCCTGGGTGGCTCAGTTGGTTAAGTGTCTGACTTCCGTTTGGGTCATGATCTCGCGATTTGTGAGTTTGAGCCCCGCGTCGGGCTCTGTGCTGACAGCTCGGAGCCTGGAGCCTGCTTCCGATTCTGTGTCCTGTCTCTCGGCCCCTCCCATGCTCATGCTCTGTCTCTCTCTGTCTCTCAATAATAAATAAATGTTAAACAAAAATGGAACAAAACAGATACTATTCATAGAAGAAAATGAATTATGTCCTGATGACTATCTGGGGTCTTTCTTGGGCAGCCATGGCCATATTGGTCCTAGTGGTGGGAGTGACTGAGCCTAGGCTTGTTAAGGATGGGGCAGTTAGGTAATTACTTACCTGTTGGCAGGAGCTGAGCATCCCAGGGTGGAGTCAGGATCCAGAGCTGAGCAGGCTATTTGAATGAGGGTCAAGGAGAAAGCACAAGCCAGATGTGAGGCTTTGGGAAGAGACAGGGATTCCAGGGAAGGTGCAGGTCACAGAGCTTCCCATGGCCTTTGGGGTTGCTATCCAAGTTGTCACTGTTTGGTTGTTGTTGTTGGCCTTTCCCAGGAGGAAAACATGTGTGTTTGGGGGTAGAGGTGGGACGTCAGGCAGAGAAGGCTGCTGTTAAGGGAACTGAGTCAGTTCAGGCAACAAAGATAGACAGATGAATAGATGGAAATACACATAGTAAATATATGCTATTTAGGCAATAGGTAAGTAAAATAGGTAAGGTGATACAATAAGCAATGATATATAAGTGACAGGTATAGACAGCATATAAGTGATAGATGGATAGATGGATAACAGATAAGTGGTAATAGAGAGTAGCTAAATAGTTAATAGAGTGATGGATGGTGCATTGGTTTTCTGTTGTTGCTGTAACATGTTACCACAAACCTAGTGGCTTAAAACAGCACAGATTTTCATCTCATAGTTCTATAGGTCAGAAATCTGGGCAGCTAGATTGGTTTCTCTGATCTCAGTTCCATGTGTCCAAAGTCAAGGCATCAGCCAGGCCTGTTGTCCCTTTCTGGAGGCTCTGAGATGAATCTCCTTCCAAGCTCATTCAGATTGTTGCTCGAATTCAGTTCCTCCTAGTTATAAGACCAAGGTTCCCAGGGAGCAAGGCAACAAGTAAGGGAGTAAGTCTCTCTTACTCTTGGAATGTCTCCTGCTTCCCACTTCTGTCTCATTTCTTCTACTTCCTCTTCTGCTTTAAAGGCACACCTGATTATGTCAGGCCCACCAGGATGATCCAGAATAACCTCCCTATTTTAAAGGCAGCTGATTAGAACCTTAATTATATCTTCAAATTCCCTTTATAGCAGTAACTAGGTTTGTGTTTGTTCTATAACTAGGCTGTAGGAATCTTGGGGGACATCTTTATAATTTTGCCTATGACAGTTGGATGGATGCGTGAATGCATGGATAAATAGATAGCTAGATAAGCAGGCTATTGATAGGTAATAAATGGATGGGTAGCTAGCTAGAAAATGGATAGGCAGATATGTGAACAGATGGAAATATAACATTGATAAGTTAGGTAAATACCAGTTCATGTCTGTTATATAATTACCAATGCTTCCACGAATAGAGTTTGGGTAGAGTTCTTATCCAGGAGTGAGCATGATGATGTCATCAAGGTCTGGGTCTGATATTTCCTTTTTCATGATCCTATATTTATGACTTACTTATATGGCCACCACTTACCACATCCTGGTCTTGTGACACTTTATAATTGAAGCTGATATCAGAGTTGGATAGATTTTTTAGTGTTTGTAAGTAATTATCCTATTTTCCGTCTCTGCTTATTTATTCTTTTTAAAAAAATGTTTGTTTACTTATTTTTTGAGACAAACACAGAAAGAGAGCATGAGTTTGGGAGGGGCAGAGAGAGAGGGAGACAGAGAATCCCAAGCAGGTTCCACACTGTCAGCATAGAGCCCAGTGTGGGACTCGAACTCACAAACTGTGAGATCATAACCTGAGCCAAAATCAAGAGTTGGATGCTTAACCGACTGAGCCACCCAGGCGCCCCACTACTTATTTATTCTTGATCCACTCAAAAACATTTACTGAGCAACTACTTTGTGCCAGGCACTGTGAGACATACTAGTGATACAATATATAAGGCAGCTCTCACAAAGCCTATAGTCTAGGGGGAGAAACTGAGAAGTAAACTGGCAATGCTGATCTCAGGCAGCATGTCCGACCAGAAGGAGAAATACAAGGTGAAACTCATCAGATGGGCACATAGCCTAGACTTTGGGAGTCTGGGAAACTTTGTAGAAAAAGCAACATCTAATCTGAAACCCCAAGAATGCATAGGGATTAGTCATATAAAGGAAACGGCTGCCTTGAACACCAGAATCTCATCAACTCTAATTCAGTTGCGCTGGTTATTTCTGTTCCTAATTGCTACTGCACAGATCTGTGCATACACTGCACATTTAGAATGTGTTGGTACTTTCAAATGCAAATGTGTTCTACAAAAATGTCCTTTGCTTGTACAACTCAGCAAAAGTTCTCTGTGACTTTGGTGGTGGTGTGGGTTTTGAGGATTTTATTTTTAATTTAATTTAATTTTTTCCTCCAAGTGGGGAAAGGATTCAGTGTTTGTCAGACTAGGGGCTGCCTGGATAATTCTTATCCATTACTAAGAGGGTTTTGGGCTCTGTCTACCATTGCTGTATTCCCCAAGTACAGAGGCTGCTCTTAAAGCTCTATTTGTAAAAAAAAAAATGCTGAGGCCACAGAGGTTTTTGTTTAGTTCTTCTCTGCTCCTTAAATATGGGGTCACACTGTGGGGGATAGAGCTGAAGGGTCTAGCAAATAAAGAACTGGGGATTCAAGCTCTCATTCCTTCTCTCTCCTGCCCGTCAAACTCTGGTTTCTGATCGTTGCCTACCTGACCACAGCATTCCAGTCAGAACTCCAGTGGTGTCCAGGGAGAAGTGGATCCTGAGAAAGGAACTGAGATCATGGGAAATCATCTTTCCCCCCCAGGTGTTGTGTGACCTGATGGGTGATACAGGTTCTTGGAATTAACAGCGTGTGAGCTTGTATAAACCCCTCGCCTCTCTGCACTTCCATGCCCTAATTCTTAACTCAAGGAAAAGAGTGGAATAAAGGGTGGCATGTCGCCCTGGGTCAGAGCATCAATTTTACAGTATTTGAATCACAGCCTCACCCCTGACTGGCTGTGTAGCCTTAGGCATGTTACATAACTCTTGTGAACCTCAGTTTCCTCATGTATAAAATGGAGGCAATATTATGCTTTCTAGCACTCAGAGGAACAATGCACATCAAGTAATTAGCCTAGTGCTTGCTAAAAGCCTCTTGGTTTCTTTTTTTTTTTTTTTTTTGGGACAGAGAGAGACAAAGCATGAACGGGGGAGGGGCAGAGAGAGAGGGAGACACAGAATCGGAAACAGGCTCCAGGCTCCGAGCCATCAGCCCAGAGCCTGACGCGGGGCTCGAACTCACGGACCGCGAGATCGTGACCTGGCTGAAGTCGGACGCTTAACCGACTGCGCCACCCAGGCGCCCCAAGCCTCTTGGTTTTAATTATTGTCAAATGTTTTACATGGCTCTGATTCCCTAATACAGCCACTTGCTTTAAACACACACACACACACACACACACACACACACACACACACACACATCATGATCTTGATTTATTGACCATGAAGAAATAGTGAGCTGTGGAAAAATGTGAAGCATAAAGCGGTGTTAAGAGAGGTTAATAATAAGCAAACAGAAAAGTGTATTTTAGAGGTTTAATTTTTGTACTTATTAACCCACTCTGGAAATTAAAGGTAGATATGGATGTGACATTATTTAATTTTGACAGTGGATTTTAAAATAGGGAGACGTTTCAAAGGCATACTTTCAAATTGTTTTTGAAACGGAATTTAGACTATCAAAATTCTGCCTGTGTGTGCCTTTGTAAAAAATATATTTATGGATAGATAAGCTTTATTCCAATGTCTGCATAAATATGAGTTGATGTTGAACAATAAAAGGTTTCTACAAAGGGCTAACATTTGTTTATTAAACAACAGAACTTGGTCCTGTCCTTCAGTTTGTCTCTGAATTCAGTTGATTGACACCTCATTATTAGTAATCCACTGTCAGAAATCATTTTCACCACATAAAGAATCTGCAGGCTTTGGGTGGCACTTAACCACTTCTTGCCCGTGTATGTTTTTATATTAGCAATGAAATATTGATAGTTTTAGAATGGAGACTAGAATATGTCTGTAGAAAATGATTACAGATGTTGGCAGTGATGAAAAAGGTGGCAGTTTTTGAAGAGAGAAAGCTTAGTTTTTTTCGTTTTTTTTTTTTTTCAATATATGAAATTTATTGTCAAATTGGTTTCCATACAACACCCAGTGCTCATCCCAAAAGGTGCCCTCCTCAATACCCATCACCCACCCGCCCCTCCCTCCCACCCCCCATCAACCCTCAGTTTGTTCTCAGTTTTTAACAGTCTCTTATGCTTTGGCTCTCTCCTGCTCTAACCTCTTTTTTTTTTTTTCCTTCCCCTCCCCCATGGGTTTCTGTTACGTTTCTCAGGATCCACATAAGAGTGAAACCATATGGTATCTGTCTTTCTCTGTATGGCTTATTTCACTTAGCATCACTTTCTCCAGTTCCATCCACGTTGCTACAAAAGGCCATAAGAGAAAGCTTAGTTTTTAGGAAGGCGGCAACCGAGCATGTGGATACCTGAAGGAGTGTCTCTCAAGAAAGAGATTAAGGATAGGCTAGAAATATGATTGATGGAAGAGTGGAAGCGAAAACAAGTGAGATGGTGGCATTAGCCTTGAAGAGAAATAAGAGGCTTTTCTTCTTTGAAACAAAAGTAGAGAAAGTTAGGATGGTGTAAACGTGCAGAAGGAGGAAATTGTGGATGGATGTCCCATTCCTGGATGAATTGAGGTGAGAATTTGGATGTGATCGGCCAAGGATTAGAAAAAGGCAGTCAAGTTTGCTAGTCATTGGAAACAAACAAAGAAACAAAAATGTGGGAAACTAGAGATGATGCATAGAGTCTTAAATTTATTCTTCTAACTATTATTTATTATTTATGTTATGCTGGGAGCTAGAGATAAAGCTGTGAATAAAACAGAGGGTCCCCGATCTCATGGAGCGTGTTAAAGGAAGCTGGTATGTTTAGCCTGAAAATGCAAAGACCAGAGAGAATGCCAAAGATATATCCATATATTTGAAGAGGTGCCAAGCATGTATTGGGAAGAAGTCCTGCCTGTTCTATGTGTTACCAAAACAGATCTAAGACCAGTAGGTACAATTTATAGGAAGCAAGATCTTGACTCAAAATAAGTGAGAAATGGGTGCCGTTGGAGGGAGGGAGTCGCCTGTCATTCTGAAGATATTCAGAGAACAGGTAGCCATTGGCCATGATTAATAGAGATAGTTTGAGTGTTAGAAGGCAAGTTGCAGTTGATGAGCTTTTAAAACACCTTACAACTCTGTGAGTCTGTGAATCACTGGGTGTCATCGCACGATGTCACTTTCAGAAATTATTGCATAGATTGTCATCCTGCTTGAACTGTTGTCACTGTGCATTTACTTTATTTTAAGGGATGGGAGGAACCCGGTAGAAGGTACAAGTCTATTTCCTTTAAAGTAACTACTCTTCTATTTTCTTGTGATTAAGACATTTATTTAAAACCAGGCTTGCTAGTAAAAAGGCATATAATCACTGGTTCTCTTCAGCCCCTGTCATGACAGATTAGCATTAATAATTTAGAGAACAGCAGCATTAAAAGTAATTACAAACTGTCAGAAAGATACAAGAAATATGACATAGTTCATAGCTTCTTTTCAGACCTCAAATATTATTTGAGGGGAAAAATAATTACATTTTCCTGTTCATTTCCTAATACAAATAACTTAGGAAATCTCATAATTCTTGAAATTTGCAATTAATTCATTGAAAAACTAATGTCAGTTTGAAAAAAAGGCCTCTTTGGTCACAAATTTCCACTGTGGAATGATTCCTTAGGGCATATTCCCAATTTCCTTGTCAAGGCTCATTTTAAATGCATTAACATAGCAACATGAATAAATCAACTAGCATTTAAAAATATAAATTGTCTAAACTTCCTTTAATTGTGCACGCATTTAGCTTTTTCTTCTTTGTCTATCTAAATACTACAATCTCTTGATTTAGATGCAACTCCATACAAATCTCAGATATCAGAATCTAGTAAAATTCTTCCCTGTGAACTTTTGTCCAACCCAAGCCTTTTTTGTTCTATCTGTCCTATCCAGTGCCACATCTCATATGAAAAATGAGAAGGGTGTTAGTATTAATTTCTTAATAAAATCTGTAAGTCCTATTCCACGCCTCTTCTTTCTACAATCCTTTCTTCTTCATTCCATGTACATTTACCCTGAGAAGAAAAAAGACAGAGCGGACACTGTCACTCTGTGCTTCATTATTATTCTAGACATAGAAGGGAATTTGAGTACCATTCGCTTAGAACCTAGACGCTAAGACACATATCTTGTGGTAGTCATGTCACTTTATGTTTTGTTGTTTTGTAAAAACAGAAAATTCTTAGTAAAAATAGTTGTTCGGATATCAGTGGAACAGTTTGACCTCAGGAACAGAGTGCATGTGGCCAACAGATCCAAACATATTGCAATGAGTTGTTGCATTGATGTCCATGATCTTTTTACCCTTAGAGTACCTGGCATATTGCCAGGAGACAACAAATGTCAGGAGACGGCCAAGGATGTCACATGGAAAATGAGGGAGGGAGAAAAGAAAGAATACTACTGCGTTCTTAATATTTGTTGGCTCAAAAAGTCACCATATTATAGGACATATTCTTTAAAAAATTTTTTTTTAATGTTTATTTATTTTTGAGAGAGAGAGAGAGGGCATGAACAGGAGAGGGGCAGAGAGAGAGGGAGACACAGAATCAGAAGCAGGCTCCAGGCTCTGGGCTGTCAGCGCAGAGCCCAATGCAAGGCTCGAACCCACAGACCTTGAGATCATGACCTGAGTTGAAGTCAGACGCTCAACCGGCTGAGCCACCCAGCCGCCCCAGGACATATTCTTTAGGTAGAAGGTCATATGGGTTAGTTCACATGCTATCTTGTGAAATACTGGTTTAGATTAGTTTTATTTGTATCAAATTATTAGAAGCTTAATTGGGTTAATATTCTTTTGAAAAAGAGAGCTAATTTGACTCCTCAGTATGTACCATAACCTGCACATATGCTCTTACTCTTTCCTGTTCCCTTTGTCTCTTCCATGATAACCTGTACTCTTTGGGAAAGTTACTTTTCATATAATGGTTTATAATGATGTGGATTATAGCATTAGATTGTTTGGGGATAAGACTTTATACTACAGCCTTTTTATAAAAAGTCCTGTGTTGACAGAGATGCATATACACATATATTTTTTTAATTTACATCCAAATTAGTTAGCATATAGTGCAACAAAGATTTCGGGAGTAGATTCCTTAATGCCCCTTACCCATTTAGCCCATCCCCCCTCCCACAACCCCTCCAGCAACCCTCTGTTCTCCATATTTAAGAGCCTCTATGTTTTGTCCCCCTCCCTGTTTTTATATTATTTTTGCTTCTCTTCCCTTCCGTTCATCAGTTTTGTATCCTAAAGTCCTTATATGAGTGAAGTCGTATGATATTTGTCTTTCTCTGACTGACTGATTTCGCTTAGCATAACACCCTCCAGTTCCATCCATGTAGTTGCAAATGGCAAGATTTCATTCTTTTTGATTGCTGAGTAATACTCCATTGTATAGATGCATATATTTTGAGATAAAAATTATGTTACCCTCTTTAAAAATTTTTTTTATTGTTTTATTTATTTTTGAGACAGAGAGAGACAGAGCACGAGCAGGGGAGGGGCAGAGAGAGAGGGAGACACAGAATGCAAAGCAGGCTCCAGGTTCTGAGCTGTCCCAGAGCCCAACACGGGGCTCGAACCCACCAACTGTGAGATCATGACCTGAGCTGAAGTTGGATGCTTAACCAACTGAGCCACCCAGGCACCCCATGTTACCCTCTTTAACAACTGATATAACACAGCTCCCTATGAGGAAAGCCTTTAAGAATACTCTTTAATGTTTGCTTATGATACAGGTCATTCATACTCACCATAGAACAGTTAGGATAAAGAAAACCAGATGATCACAAAGAAGAAAATGAAAATTCACTATCCAGTGGTAATAACTATTATCAAGTTGTGTTTGGCCTTCTAAAATTTTTTCATGCACTTACATCTTTTAAAACAATGAATCATATTGTACAGCCTCTTTGGGACCAGCTTTGTTCTTTCAACACTATATAATGGATGTCTTCCCTTATTGACAAACACGCAGCTTTATCTCTGTTTCTTATGACTACTTAATTTAAGCCATTGTTCTTTAAGCATGCCCTATCATTGAAAATTCAGATAATTTCTACTCTGTTGCCATTAAAGAATTTTGCGGTGGACATCCTTATAGTTCTCCCCATTCCCGCCTCTGCATTCATTTAAGACACTCTCAGACATCCAGGTCTGTCAGGGAGTAACTGCCATCCCAGACAGAAATAGAGTCAAATCCAATTCTTAGTGCTGTGTGGGCAGGGTCTGACCAAAGGAAAAAGTGAACCAGAAGGATGAAGCTGTGGGCCAAGGAGAGTCTTCATCATATTTCACTCTTTCTGCTGAACATCTTCTCCTTCTGTTAATTCTGTATTAATAATGGTGGCCATCTACATAATCCTTTCCCTAAGAAAGTCATGGATTTCCTCAGCCATAGTTATTGGAGTGGACATTACATTTACCCTGAAGGGCAGTTGACCTTGTTAAAAAACAAAACTATCTATCTATCTATCTATCTATCTATCTATCATCCAATTATCTATCACCTATTTTATCAATCTATCTGTATGTCTGTCTAGCTGAAATTTGTAAATAAAGCCAAAAGAACCCACCATGTCCTTTCTTCTTTTTCTTGGTGCAGAATTTTATTTTTTTCAGCTTTATTGAGATATAATTGACATATAAAATTATAAGATGTTTATTTATTTATTTTACATGTTTATTTTTATTTTTGAGACTGAGAGAGACAGAGTGTGAGTAGGGGAGGGGCAGAGAGAGAGGGAGTTAGAATCTGAAGCAGGCTCCAGGCTCTCAGCTGTCAGCACAGAGCCTGATGTGGGGCTCAAACTCAGGAACCGCGAGATCACGACCTGAGCCGAGGTCTGACGCTTAACGGACTGAGCCACCCAGGCGCCCTCATACTGTAAGATATTTAAATCACTGTGATGATTTGACATTTGCATATCTTTTCAATGTCATGCTAGAATACTCAGTAGCAAGCCCACCTAAAGTTTATTTGACTATTTAAGGCAGGGGTCGGCAAACTTTTTCTATAGAAAACCAGGTGACAAATATTTTAGGCTCTGCAAGCCATATGGTCTTTGTCACAATTAATCAATTTTGCTGTTGTATTGGAAGCAGCCACAGACAGTACATAAACAAATGTGACTATATTTCAATAAAACTTTATTTACAAAAACATGAGACAGACCAGAATGGCCCATATTCCTTAGTTTGATGTGTCCCTGCTCCTGGGGAATGTAATTTTGTTTGACTTACTATTTACTAATAACTGACAAGGTACAAACTGTTTTTGTCTGGTAGAGATGCAAACGATTTATGTGCAATAGAAAGAAATAACCCCAGTGGTTATGCTTTTATTGCCTTGTAGGACATAGCTAGTTTAGAATCTGATTTAGCAAACTTCACCCAGCAGTCCCCCTCCTCTGTGTATCGATTTCTGTATCCAGCTTTGTCATCCTGCTGGTTCTCTCACTCATAAGTTAAATAAAACTTTGGCATATGCCCATTGTTTATATGGGAATCATGTTATTAACTTCTTGAAAATTGTACTTCGACAGCCTGACAGCCCTTAAGAAAAAGAACTTTGTAAGCAGCACGACCTTCAAAGGTCAGCTCAACCTTGCATCTGCTGTTTTCTGCCAACAGATCTGTCTGGCTTTCTGTTTGTCTCTCCCTTGCTGTGACCAGATTACTTACTGTCCCTGTGGCCTCACCTTTTGTCCCTAAGAAGCTCCACTTTTTGAGGACAGGTCATCCTCATCGACAGAGGGATAGTCTTGTTTCTAAACATTTGTGACAGTTCTGGTAAGTACATGCTGTGGCTGGTGGGATAGTTCCATTAGCAACTCGCTTAGGAAGAGTAACACATTTAGCTAGATTATTAAAAAAAAAGTCTTCACACTTTTTCCTGTTCCAATTTCATCCTGAAAACAGAACCAAGTCTGTTAATACCCTTAGGGTTTGGCGGAGAGCCTTGTATTCAAGGGTCACACTGCAGCATACTGGCTTAGGGGTTCACTGTCCCCTCCAGTGACCAAGCATCTATGCTCAACATCCCCTTCTTGCCCAGAGCTTTGCCATGTTTTTTTTTTTTTCCTTTTTAATAAGCTGTTCTCTGGTTACTGAATACAGGATGTGATTCTACACTCTTTCCCCGCAGCATCTCATTTGATTCCCCCCTGCCATGGCCGTCCAGCTACCCTGTGAGGCTACCACTGTTTGTATTACCACTACCTTGCACCTGCTGCTGTCTACCACTGTTTATAAGAGAGAGATCTGAGAATTCAAAAAAGGCTAGTAACTGGCTCAAGGTCACATGGCCAGTAAATGGTAGAGCTAGGGTTTTGATCTAGTTCTGTCTACTCCCAAAACTCAAGCCCTTAGTCTATATTGTATGGTCTCCCCAACTTCCCTCTCCTAGATCAGCTGCCTGGGCATGTCCTCAGATCAGATCTAGTTTCATTCTTGGGCCTTTATGATGATGACAGATAAGATTATGCTAATACTAAAATTTATTTCTTCTTTTTCTTTTTTAAAAATCAATACTTCAGTTGTTTTTTTTTATACTTTTAGGTTCACGGCAAAATCAAAGGAAAATTACAGAGGTTTTTCATATACTCCCTGCCCCCAAACATGCATAGCATTTCCTATTATCAATATCACCCACCAGATTGGACTGATTACAATTGATGAACCTACAGTGATCCATCATAATCACCCAAAGTCCATAGTTACATCATAGTTCACTCTCAGTGTTGTACATTCTGTGGGTCTGGACAAATGTATAATGACATGTATCTATCATTATGATATCATTCAAGAGTAGTTTTACTGCCCTAATCATCCCTCCCTCTCCTCTAATCTCTGGAAACTACTGATTTTTTTACTGTCTCCACAATTTTATCTTTTTCATAATGTGATATAGTTGGAATCATAAGCATGTAGCCTTATCAGATTGGCTCTTTTCACTTAGTAATATGTATTTAAGGTTCTTCTCTGTCTTCTTATGGCTTAATAATGCATTTCTTTTTTTTGTTTTTATGTTTTGTTTATGGAAGTAATGTCTGCACCCCATGTGGGGCTTGGACCCACGACTCTGAGATCAAGAGTGCACACTCTTCCAAATGAGCCAGACAGATGGCCCTGAATTTCTTTTTAGTGATGAATAATATTCCATTGTTTGGATGTACCACAGTTTATTTATCCATTCACCTACTAAAGGACATTTTGCTTGCTTCCAAATTTTGGGAAATAGGAAGATAGCTACTGCAAATGTCCATGTGCAGGTTTTTGTGTGGACATAAGTTTTCAACTTCTTTGGGTAAATACCAAGGACTACACTGGCTGGATTGCACGGTAAGAGTGTGTTTAGTTTTGTAAGAATCCACCAGACTGTCTTCTGAAGTGGCTGTGCCATGTTACGTTCCCACCAGCAGTGAATGAGAATTCCTGTTGCTTCACATCTTGCTAGCATTTGGTGTTGTCAGTGTTCTGGATTTGAGCCATCCTAATAGGTCTATAGGGATATCTCATTGTTGTTTTAACTTGTGTTTCCCTGATGGCATATCACATGGAGCATCTTTTCATGTAATTATTAGCATCTACATATCTTCTTTGGAGTGGTGTCTGTTAAGGTCCTTCGTCCATTTTTAGATTGGGTTGTTTGTTTTTTTACTGTGTAATTTTCAGAGTTCTTTGTATACTTTGGATGAGTCATTTACCAGATAGGTGTTTTTCTTTTTATTTGTTTATATTTTTAAAATGTTTATTTATTTATTTATTTTGAGAAGTGAGGGGCAGAGGGAGAGGGAGAGAGAGAATCCCAAGCAGCTCCATGCTGCCAGTGCAGAGTTCGATGAAGGGCTCCATCCCATGAAACAGTTGGACACTTAACTGACTGAGCCACCCAGATGGCCCCAGATGTGTGTTTTTAAAATATTTTTTTTTCCCCAGTCTGTATCTTATCTTCTTATTCCCTTGACACTGGTTTTTGGTTTTGTTTTTTTTACAGAGCAGAACTTTTTAATTTTAGTGAAGTCCACCTTATTATTTATTTTATGGATTGAGCATTTGATATTATACATAAAAAGTCATCACTATACCTAAAGTCCTCTATATTTTCTCCTATGTTATCTTCCAGGAGTTTATTTTTCCCAATTAACATTTAGGTCTGTGGTCCATTTTGGGTTAATGTTTGTGAAGGGTATAAGGTCTGTGTCTAGATTCATTTTTCTACCTGTGGATGCTCAGTTGTTCCAGCATGATTTGTTGAAGAGACTATCTTTTTTCCATTGAATTGCTTTTGCTCCTTGGCTCCTGTATTCTGTTCCACTGATCTATTTGTCTGTTCTTTTACCAGTGCCACACTGTCTTGATGACTGTAGCTTTAAAATAAGTCTTGAAGCCAGATAGTGTCAGTCCTGCAACATGTTCTTCTACAATATCATGTTGGCTATTCTGAGTCTCTTGCCTCTGCATATAAACATCTGCAAAATTACCTGCTAAGAATTCAATTTGGATTGCACTGAATATGGATCAAGTTGGGAGGAACGGTCATCTTGCCAATTTTGATGCTTCCTATCCATGAATATGGGATATCTCCTTATTTATTTAGTTATCTTTTGACTTCTTTCATCAGGGGTTTGTAGTTTTCCTCATATAGACCTTATACATATTTCATTCAATTTATACCTAAGTATTTCATTTCTGGGTGCTAATATAAATGATACTGTTTTTAGTTTCAGATTCTACTTGTTCATTGTTAGTGTATAGGAAAGGAGTTGACATTTGTATATTAACCTTGTGTCACACAACCTCACTGTAATCACTGATTAGTTTTAACTTTTCTTGTGAATTATTTTGGATTTCCTATAAAGGTGATCATGTCATCTGAGAACAAAGATAGTTTTATTTCTTCCTTCTCAATCCATATACTTTTAATTTCTTTTTCTTGTCCTATTGGACTAGGTAGAACCTCCAGAATAATGTTGAAAAGGAATGTTGAGAGAGGACATACTTGCTTTGTAACTGATCTTAGTGGCAAAGCTTTGAGTTTCTCACCATTGGATATGACATTAGTTATATTTTTATAACTATCCTTTATCAAGTTGAGGAAGTTCCCCTCTTTCTAGTGTGCGGAGAGTTTTTATCATGAAAGAGTATCAAATTTAGTTAAATGCTTTTTTCCGTGTATTGATATGATGATGTGATTTTTCTTTTTTAGTCTCTTGGTGTAATGGATTACATTAATTGACTTCCAAATGTTGAATCAGCCTTGCATACCTGAGATAAATACCACTTGGTCATGATGCATTATCCTTTTTATACATTGTTGGATTTGATTTACTCACATTTTGTTGAGGATTTTTGCATCTGTGTTTATGAGACATAATGGTCTGTTTATTTTTTCTTATAATTTATTCCTTTGCCTGGTTTTAGTATCAGGGTAAAGCTGGCCTCATAGAATGTGTTAGGAGACAATCCTTCTGCATATATATTCTGAAAGAGATTATAGACACTTTGTATAATTTCTTCTTTAGATTTTGTTAGAAGTCACTAGTAAACCCATTTGGGCTTGATGCTTTCTTTTCATTTTGCTTTAATTTTTGTGTATGGAGCTAGGTAGGGGTTGAGGGTGTGTGTGTGTGTGTGTGTGTGTCTGTGTACAATGTGTGTGTATATGTACATGTGTATGTATATACAAATACATGTATATTTGTATGATTTTTCTAGCATCAGTTTGTTGAAAAGACTATTCTTTCTCAACAAACAAACAAACAAACACGAAGACTATTATCCATTAAATCACCTTTGGATCTTTGTAAAAACTCAATTGTCCATACATGTGTATTTCTGGGCTCTCTATTCTTTTACATTTGTCTTTTTGTCTACCTGTTCACTAGTACCATACTGTCTTGATTGTTTTCTACAAGTAGTCTCACAGTTGTAGTGTGAATCTTCCCAAGTTTTTCTTCCCATTCACAGTTATTTTGGTTATTCTGAGTCTTCTGCATTTCTAAATAAATTTTAGAACCAGATGGTGAATTTCTAAAAAAAAATATCTGCTGGGATTTTTATTAAGAATGGTTTGAATCTACATATCCATTTGAGAAGAAGATTTTACATATTAACAATGTTGAGTCTTTTGATACATAAGCGTGGTATCTCTCCATTTACGTAGGCTTTTAATATTTCTGAACAATGTTTTGTAGTTTTCAGCATACATGTCCTGCACCTTTTGGTCAGTTTATCTCTATGTATTTCATAATTTTGATGGTATTGTAAATAGTATTGTTGTTTAATTTTAAATTCTGATTATTTGTTACTAGTATGTAATACAGTTTTTAAATATATTGATCTTATATCCTTAATCATTCCCAAACTCTTGGATTAGTTTCAGAAATTTTTTTGTACATCATATGAGAATTTTTCTTTCTACATAGTTGATCGTGTCACTGGTGAATAAGGGTAGCATTACTTCAGTCTCAATGTTTTTATTTATTATTATTTTTTTTTTTGGCCTTATTTCACTGGCTGTAACCCCAGGACAATGTTTAATAGAAATGGTGAGATTGTATATTCTTGCTTATTCCTGATTTTAGAGGTAAAATATTTAGCTCTTCACCATTAAGAATTATGTTAGCTACATTATTTTTGTAGATATCCTTATCTGATTGAGGAGTTCTGTTCTTAGTTTGTTGAGATTTTTTTAAAAATCAGTATTAAATGGTGGATTTTGTTGAACGCTTTTTGTGAATCAATTGAAATTATTAAATGGCTAAGTTTTAAAATTTTCTATCATTAATTACTTTAATTTTCAAATGTTAAATCCAACTTCTATTCCTGGGATAATCTCACTTGGTCATGATGTATTATTATTTTATACATTGTTGGATTCAATGTGCTCATATGTTGTTACTATTTTTTTCATCTATATTCGTGAGAGACACTGGCCTGTGGTTTTCTTTTTTTTTTTTCCTTTTTCTTTTGCAATGCTTCTCTTTCTCTTTTGAAGCAGAGTAAAGGGCCTCATAGAATTAGTTCAGAAGTATTCCCTTCTCTTCAATTCTCTGGAAAAGTTTGCCTAGAATTGGGATTGTTATTCCCTTAAATGTTTGGTAGCAGTTCCTTTGCAACCACCTGAAACTGGAGTTTTCTTTGTGGGAGTTTTTAACAACTAATCTGTTTGCTGTTTTGCTATTTAGGTAATCTAGCTCTTCTTGAGTAAACTTGGAAAGTTTGTGCCTTTTGAGTCATTGGTCCATTTCGTCTAAGTTGTCAAATCTATTGGCATAAATTGTTTACAATATTTTCTTATTATCCTTTGGCTATATGTAGAATCTTTAGTGATGTCACCTGTTTTATTTCTAATATTGGAAATTTGTGTCTCTTTTTTTCCTGATGGCTAGAGTTTTTTTTTTTTTTCAATGTTATTGAGCTTCTCAAGGAACCAAGTTTTGGTCTTATTGTTTTTCTGTGTTGTTTTCTAATTCACTGATTTCCATGCTGATGTTTATTTCCTTCCTTTTGCTTACTTTGGGTCTTATTTGCTCCTCTTTTTCTAGTTTTTGTGGTGGAAGTTGAAGTTGTTGATTTGAGACCTTTCTGTTTTTCTCATATAAGCATTTTAGTGTTATAAATTTTCCTATAAGTACTGCTCTAGCTACATTTAGCAAATTTTGAATAAATTGTGTTTTCATTTTCATTGAATTGAAAATACTCTTGGTTTCTTCTTGACTCATTATTTAGATTTTTTTTTTTAAGTTTTTTTATTTTGAGATGGGGAGGGGCAGAAAGGGAGAGAGAAAATCCCAAACAACGTGGGGCTAAAACCCATGAACTGTGAGATCATGACCAGAGCCAATATCAAGAATCAGATGCTTAACCGACTGAGCCACCCATGTGCCTCCCATGGTATTCCTTCTTGGCCAGAAACAGAAATCAAACCAAGATACTATTCAGTTAAAGGAAGCTATACTAACAAATATATCTGGTAGTAGGCATAAACTAGACTGTCTCAGACAAACTGGGATGTGTGGTTACTCTGTATGTATAAAGTACCTAACCTGAATTAATTCAATTTGTTTAAACAGTAACTCTTTGGAATAGGTGATAGCAGTTAGCTTCATCCACCCACGAGATAACGTGAGGTGGGTAGATGTTAACTCAGATTCCACAGGCAAGTTGTAAGTGTTGTAGCAGGGATTTGAACCCAAGAACACTGCTCCTGAGCCCAGGCTGATTGGCACTTGTCACCATCACTACTGTCAACACACCTTGGGAAGGTTAGAATTAGATGATGTTACCTACAAGACCCAGTTTCCAGTAGACCCTGCATCAGCGCTGGGCCCTGGGAGCCTTCTGAGGTCCAGATCTTTTTTTGTTTCCTTCTTTATTGATTTCATGGAAGCTCTGAGCTCTGTTCCCCTCTCACCTCTTCCATCCAGTGTGGTTTGCTTATTTCTCCTGCCAGTTAACCTGAGGACTGGGACTCAGCTTAGTGTCTCCATGCTCCTCTGACCTCAAAACTGGCATCCCCTGCTGAATCCTGATCAAACCACGGCAGGATGTGCTGTGCTTATTGAGTTTTGTATCTGTCCTTGGGGTGCTGGTTCCCTTGAACCTATTGGCTACCTGGCCAACCAGCTCTGCCTCACTCACCCTCTCTATCAATCTCTCTGTTGTCCTCCTGTCCCCTCATGCATCATACATATTATGACACCAATTATATCTCATAGACAGACTACTATAGTAGTCCCCTGAGAGATAAGGCCACCTTAGCATTGAACACACTCATGAGACTAAACTCCCCATTTGCATTCAGTCCTGTCTCTTCCATCAGTCCACCAGCTGGGGGGAAAAAGCCACACCAAGCAGGCCGATTTAAAGCAGCACACTGATTATACAAGCTTAAACACTTTTCCTCCAAGTTTCCCCTACCCTCCTTCCCATCATTCAGCTCTCCTCCTCTCTCCCTGCCCATCACTGTCTCTGGAGGCCACCCACAGTGGTCTCTTCTTTGTTTCCCTATCTCTAGTCAGCCAAGGATATGCCTTTGTTCCCTTATCTTGCCTTGTTCAGGAATGTTATCTGTGTGGAGGCCTAATGTGTTTCATCACCTCCTTCACCTCTCCAAGACCTTCACTCCACTGCTTTCTTACAAAGGTCAACTCTAGTCCCCTCTCTCAGGAATTTGCTCCTTATCTATGTAGCAAGGATGCATTTTATTCCCCAACACCATGGGGCAAGACGTGGCACATTCCCGTAGTTGTGTAAATCAAGTTTAATCTGCAGTAGCGGAAAATTCAATCTTTGTCCTTACCTGAGATTCTTCTACTTCCTACCTCATACAGTCCAGCAGAGGCTCAGGAAGTCTTTGCAGGGCAGCATTTCCAAGGAAGGGTCCACTTGCCTTGGCCTACACGGGTCACCACTTACTTACAGGCTCATTTTTCCAGCCTTGAAGTTCACTTGAAGGGAAAACCCTGAGGTTTCCATGCCAAGCTTGGACATGGCTCTGCGGTTCTTGGGACTAAAGCTTCCACTGTTCAGTCACGACCCCAGCCACCAACAGCCACCAGGCGTGGACCAGCTCATGTGGGAACTGCAAAGGCCTTTGTGCTTGTTGTCTTGCTGAATAAATATTTACCTGTCTTCAAATCAAGTTTCCTGAAAAAGCCCAAGCATCTAACTTTCCCTTCTGTCTGTATAGTATAACCTACTGTAACATTTCTCAGAGAGGCAAGGCTTTTGGAAAAAAATAGCTAGGAAGGACATTTTCTTCTCTGCCTGGCAGACCTGCTGTTTTTTTGTTTTTTGTTTTTAAGCTCTGGCCCACTAAACACAACCAAGGCAACATTATACAAAGAAGGGACTACCTTTCTGAGTCTGCATGAGAAAACTAACCTACAGTAGGGAAGACAAAACACACATTTATATCTTTATATTCTGGTTCCTGTTACTTGTTAGCTACGTGATCTTGGGCAGGTCTGATTTTCTTTATCTATAAACTTGGGATTATAAAAACTCTGCCTTCCTACTTCTTAGGGTTGTTTTTGAGAATTTAATTAATGGAGGTATAAATGTGTAGGGCAGTGCTGTAAAGTGTTAGCCATTGTTACTATTTGCTAATTATACTGCTTGTGAGATTTTCTGTGCTGTCCATTTTCTGCAAGCCATCACATTTTATTCAAAGTCAGCACTTAAGGTGAATACCTTGTATAGCCCAAATTACCTCCAAATTCCCCTGGAGACTAGCCCTCATATTTTCTGATAAGTCAACCCAGCCGGTTTTCCTGCTAGCACTAAATCCAATTGTGTTGTTGTGGGTTGAGCTCCAGATAAAGGCATTGCTTACAGATTTATACTTCCCTCTCACAGTCAATCTGGAGCAGGCATTCATTTATTGAAAAATGGTAGGATAATCCACACTGCTTAATTTTGCCCTCTTTCTCTGTACTGAGTGCATATGGTTGAATTCACATAAGTTAAATATGAATAAACTCTAATTCCAAGGCTGCCTGACGTCCATCCTATCCTAAGCACAGACAAGTAAGAAGCTGAAGTCCCTTTCTATTTCAGGGGCAGTCATGATAACATTTGCCAGGCAGGGCAGAAATGAGAAGTTCAAAGAGTCATCCTTCAATACCCTCATGATGCTCAAAGGCAGGTGATTTGCTCCTCCATTGGAATCTTCACTGGGGCCTCATCTCTCCCTTGTCACAATATTTAGTGAAATCTTTGGGTGGTTTACACTAGGCATGAAGGGGTGTGTATTAAGCTTCACTATGGTATGTTCTTCATCCTTGGTAGAGAATGTACAAGGATTATACAACTGTATGTTACTGTTGAGCATAACCTGTAATTTCTTCTCATATCAGGGTAGACTCTTCTTTTTTTTAAATATTTATTTATTTTGAGAAAGAGAGAGAGTGAGAGGCAGGCAGAGAGAGAGAGAGAGAGAGAGAGAGAGAGAAGCAGGCAGGCAGGCAGGCAGAGAGAGAGAGAGAGAGAGAGAGAGAAACCTAAGCAGGCTCCATGCTATCAGCACCCTATGTGGGGCTTGAGCCCATGAGCCGAAACCGAGTCAGACGCTTGACCAACTGAGCCACCCAGGTGCCCCAAAAATAGACTCTTCTAAAGGGGTTGATGTAGGCAAATATTAGCCACATACACTTGAATGGAGGGAAAAATAAAAACTGAGATAGCAATCTACTGGATCAGGCACCCAGAGATTTTTGGTTTCTCCTGCCTTGGTCATTAATTCACCATGTTGTCTCTGGTGAGTCCTTTTTCCTTCCTGAGACACAGTTTTCTCACCTGTGAGATGAGGGAGTTGCACATGATGACTTCCCAGCTCTACTGTCCCATATTCTGTGACTCCACTTAATTAGTATTAGCTATTCTTTGAAGCCTACCTATGATAGAAAAGACTTTGGGGAATGGACCAGAGAATGTTAATTGTTTCTTGGGAAAAGTCACTCGCTGTAGGCAGCGTGGTAGTTTCAGTTTCTCTTGGGGAACCACTCCTGCTCTGATTTTTGTTTATGTAATTGGGTGAGACTCAGTTCACCACTCAGCTGCAAGGTTTATTTCAAGCCTCTTACCACGGTGATTTGTTCATGCATAGGCATGTGACCACTATGATCCAATGAGAGACACTCCTGGAAATTTTGATGGGGCAGTTAGAAAAGAGATACTCTCTTTTCTCTGATACTAATAAATGGTTAAGCCTGTAGGTGGTGGTGGCCATCTTTGACATAACATAGAGATACTTTGCAGGAAAATGATGCTGACCAGAGGTGCGCACAAATACAGAGACCGAAAGATAGAAACACACAGAGATACAGAGTTAGTATCCTGCTGACATGTTGAATCCCTTGATCCTGCGCCCCTTTCCCCTAGACTTTACAGTTACAAGAGCCACTAAATAGTCTTTTTGCTTAAATTGTTTTGAGTTAGGATTCTGTTGATTGTCTCCAAATGGCAGTGGACTGAGGCTTGGGAGTGAAGAGAAGTGGGGGGTGTGATTTCAGATCCCAGAGTATTGTCTGCAAGAGGGGAAGAACTCACAATATGCCAAGCACTGTGCTATGTTATGCTTTTCATTTTTTTTCCATTTCATCTCATAACTCTATGTAGATGGTGCTATTTTTATTATCCCCATTTTGCAGAAGAGGAAACTGCAGTTCAGATCAAGGACTTGCCTGAGGTCATACGTACAACAGGTGGCAGAGTTGAAGTATAAATTCTTGGTCTCTAGAGCTTGAGCTCTTGACTACTGAACAAAAATTCCCCGAGCAATTTTTCTTTCCTAATTCTCTGCCTAGCTTAGCACTAAACCGTGGTGGAGTTTTAAAGTGAGTCTAGGCTGGCTGAACTCCAGCACATGAGCAAGTGAGTTACAGGAGATAAATAGATGGAGAAGGTCTCTCAGGGGGTGAGTGATGGGGTTAAAATAAAAGCGTGAAAAATAATTACCCCCCTCATGCTCCACCCCCTCACATTCAGGTAGTTCTATTTTAATATTCTAAAGACCAAGAAGGAAAAAGAAGGAAAAAAAATATATCCAAAGAAATTAATTTTTTTAAAAATAGAAACCATTTTTTGCAACTTTGACAAAATTGTGATCTATACACACAGTTTTGAATTGTTAAATAATTTAGCAATAAATTTTGAAATGAGAATATATTACGTATAACCACATCAACATTTTATGAAGCACATTGCAATTTATTTGTTATCAGTGCAATGTGTTTCGGCATATCTGTTTGTGATAGTCAAATATATCATTTTAATATTTCTTTTCACATGCAATATACATGAACCTACAGGATGTTGAGGCTGCCTCTAAGAATTTCTAATATTTCTTTTTTCCTTTTGTTTTCCTCCCCCCTCCCCACAGTGCTTCATGCTTCATTTACTGTGCATTTATTCTTATATAGTCTCCTCCATTTGACTGTAAAGGAAAGGCCATGAAGGGAAGGCCATGACTGCACATTAGCTCTTGTATATCCATGGTGTGTGGCATATAGAAGGTATTCCATAAAGTTAGTTAAGTGAATACATTATATAATAGTTCAGTTTATTTCAGTTGTAAGTATTAACAAAGTATGGCTAGGTAATCTTTAAACTAACCTTCCTAATTGAAGTTAGCATCTATCCAGACAATTGTATAATTTATAAATATGCAGGTTGATGGGGCATCTGGGTAGCTCAGTTGGTTAAGCATCTGACTTCAGCTCAGGTCATGATCTCTCCATTGGTGAGCTCGAGCCCCACGTTGGGCTCTGTGCTGACAGCTCAGGCCTAGAGACTGCTTTAGATTCTGTGTTTCCCTCTTTTCTCTGCCCCAGCCCTGCTCTGGCTCTGTCTCTCAAAAATGAATAAACATTAAAATTTTTTTAAAAAAATATGCAGTTTGATGGATTATCACAAACACACTGATAGAACCATCACTGAGACAAAAAATTAACTCATTACTAGCTTCCTAACAGCCCCTTACTTATCTCCTCCAGATGACCACTGTTTTGACTTTTACTTCATGAATCAATTTTGTCTGTTTTTGAACCTAATATAATTGAAATAATTTGGTATATTTTTTCATGTTTGGCTTTTCCTTTTTCCCATTATCATTATTTTTGGGAAATTTATCTATATAGTTCAGTGTAGCAAGAATTCATTCCCTTTTATTATACAGAATTCTAAGTATATACCATAATTTACTTATATATTCTGCTATTGATGGACTTTGGGTGGTTTCCAGTTTTTTTTTTCCTATTATGCATAATGCCACTATGAACATTTTTGTACATTTATTTTTTGTGCACATAGGCACTCACGTATACTGGGCTTCTACCTAGGATTAAAATTTTGGGGTCGCTGGGCATGTATATTTTCAGCTTCAGTAGATCCTACCAGACAGCTTTCAAAGTAGTTATACCAATTTTTATTGTCAGTGGACAGCAGAGGACCTCCAGGAATACCCCTGTAGGCAAACAAAATTAGGTTCACGGATTTGTTGCAACAAATGGGAGAAGGTACACCCTAGGGGTTATGAATGTCTCAGGAAACAAGTGTTGTAGTCAGGGTACAAGAGCACCTGTCTCCGGGGGTCCCAAACGTGGTGTGGCCAGTCAAAGCTGACAAAATCCAAAGGCAGAGAGACAAGTGGTGGATAGGTAAGAAAGGGATTTATTTCAGTAAGACCAACAACGGGAAGACAGTAGACTAGCGGCTCAATCTGTCTCCAAAGTGTCAAAAATACTTCCAGGTTTAGGTAAGGAAAATGTGGGGCAAAGGTGGGTGGATACATGTAGGTGGGCATTGAAAGTCAAATCCATCATTGTCTTGGAATCAGTCCCCACTGGGGTCTTGTGGGCTCTGGGAAGTCTTTATCGCTTAAGGAGGCAGCTTCTGTTCCCATCAGGGGATGGTTTGCCTACAGGGTCTTTCACCTGAGCCAAGAGACAAGCTGGAAAGAAGAGCTCCAACTAGCGAGATGGGGGTCAAAATGGAGGCAGCCAAAGTCCTGTTTCAAGAGGAGTGAGGACATAGGAACTTGGAACCTGTTCTGGCTGCCGTGGCTGCACACCAGACCCCCAATCTAAGGGGTGTGAAAACATCACTGGTTTATTATGCGCACACATTCTGTGGAGCAGGAATCTGAAGTAGGCTCAGCAGGGCTAGTCCTTCTCGGCTCCACCGTATCTGGGGCCTCATCAGGGAAGGCTTGAAAACCAGAGGTGACTCCATGGCTAGGGTCATCTGCAGGCTTGCTCGCACACATGTCTGCGGGTTGATGCTGGCTGCTGGCTGGGTCTGGGGCTTTCACTTGGGACATCTTGTATGACCTCTCCATGTGGTCATTCCACATGACCCAGGGGGGATTCCTCACAGCATGATGGCTGGTTCCAGAAGCAGGCCTCTCAGAAGCAGTTGGAAACCATTTCACCTTTGCGACTGATCCTTGTGGAAATAATAGAATATACATACAGGTCTCTGTCCTGGTTCCCGACACAGAACTTCTAAAACCCTTGTAATTTCCTAGGTAATAAGAGCACTAGGAATATTTTTGGCTCTAATGTTTGGTTTTTCATACAGGTTCCTAACACGTAGCTCCTAAATTTCTTGAAATTTCCTGGGTGATAGGAGTGTCTTTTGTTCTAATGAGGCAATGGTTGATGGGCTCCTGGGTGGGTGCTGTCAGCAGAAAGACCAAGTCATATTAGAAGTTTGGAAATTTCAGCCTCTATTCCTCGGAAGGGGAGAAGGTCTGCAAATTGAATTAATGATCAACCATGCCTATGTGATGAAGGCTCCATAAAAATTCCCAAAGCATAGGGATGTGGGAGCTTCTGGGTCAGCAAACAGGTGGAGATGCTGGGAGAGTGGTGCTCGTGGAGAGAGCGTAGAAGCCCTGTGCCCCTTCCCACGTGCTTTGCCCCATGTGTCTCTTCCATCTGGACGTTCATCTGTATCTTTTATCACATTCTTTTATAATAAACTGGTGAACGTATTTCCCTGAGTTCTGTGAACCATTCTAGTAAATTGTGGAACCCAATGAAAGGGTTGTGGGAAGCTTGATTTATAGCCAGTCAGAAGTGTAGGTGACAATGTGAGAGAAATGTCATCTAAAGTGTGTGTGTGTGTGTGTGTGTGTGTGTGTGTGTGTGGTGGGGCAGTCCTGTGGAATTGAGCCCTTAACCTGTGGAATCTGATGGCAAGTCCGGGTAGGTAGTGTCAGAACTGAATAGAATTGTAGGACACCCAGCTGATGTCCCAGAGGTTTGCTTGATGGGGAAAACCCCACACACATTTGGTGGCCAGAAGTGTCAGAAGTGAAGGATTATGTGTCAATAGTAAAGTAGAAACACGGGAGGTGTGTTTTTAGCTACACAATTGTGATCACACACCATCTTTTCCACCACAGTTACAGGCCCATTGAGGTTCAAGGGAAGGGGATTTAGTCTCTGCCACTCAGTTGGAGGGATGTCAAGGTCATTTAACAAAAAGGGTGTGTGGGATAGGATGAGTTGTCATGGTTAGGTTTGGAAAACCTAATCTGCCACAGATCCTAAATCCATCACATACGTCTGTGTGTTTCTGGAAATTCCTTAAGCCTTTCTGTATCTTAGTTTTATCAGCTATAAGATGGAGAAAATAAATAGCTTCTTCAAGGACTTTATAAACAGGTAAATGTGGTAATAATATAGTACTACTGACCTATAGTCTCTAGAGCTGCAAGGCTGTGGATATTCCATAGTTGCTTGGTTTATGCTACCTCCTGCTTTCCTCGCTGGTCTGTGAGCTACACAGAGCAACATTCTGTGTTGAGGACAACATCTGGTACCTAGTTGGGCCTTAACTATCTGTTGAAGGAATAAACAGGTGATCCCCAACTTTTCTTGCCTTCTTATTGTGCTGACATAAAATCCAAACTCAACGTTCTCACCTGCATGTCTGGCCCCCGACTCCTGTAACCCAATCCACCATCACGCTTTCTCTTGCTTATCTCCCTCTATTCACATTGTTCTTTCTGACTCACGGACTGTGTTGCCTTTTCTTATGTTACTCCCATCTTTTTGGAAGAGTTCCCTTTCCTTGTTGCCTTTCTTCCTTTCCCTAATTAATGTCTCATCTTTGGGTCTTCACTTAAATGTCTGTCCTCCTAAAAAATCTTCTCTTGGCTTCCCAGACTAGACTACATCTTGAGGTATCCAGTAGTCTCCTTTTTGGCAAAGCTCTTATCTCAATTGAGATCAAGTAGTTATTTGTGTGAGGTCTATCTTCCCCCATTAGACTGTAGGCTCTTCTCCATTATGGTATCATCCAGGCCTAGCCCAAGGACTGACACAGGGTAGGAGCTCAGCAATAGTGGTTGAATGAATGTTGGGACAGTGCCTTAAATTTGTTTAATACAATATTTGAAGAACCGGAATGCCCACTTGTTTACATGGGCCAGAGGGATGAAAACATTTTTACCAATGGTATGTTTTAACTTTGTCTATATACCCAGTTTTGGGTAGACACAGACATAGGTCCTACCTGATCCTGCTCACCATTAACTCCCTGACCTCATCTCCTGCTTCTCTACCCAGATCCACCCTGCTCTAGCTACATACACTACTTCCTTTTCCCCGAATTATCTTTCCTTAGATATCCTCATGGCATGCACACCTCCCAGGTCATTGTCTAAATGTAATTTTTAATGAGGACTCCCAATGCCATATTTTAGAAACTGCATACTTCACCCCCAGAAATCTCTATCCACCGTTATTTTTCTCCACTCCAATCCTTACCGTCAGACATAATATGTGTATGTGTACTGTCTGTCTCCTCCTAATAGAACATGAACTCCATGAGGATGGGAGTTTTTGTTTGTTTTGTTTCCTACTGTATACGAGCTACCCAGTGAATATCTGTTGATGGAAGGAAGGAAGGAAGGAAGGAAGGAAGGAAGGAAGGAATGCAATCATGTGTTACTGATCTAATGTGGAACTCAAGATCTGATGTGGGGTTTATGGATATCACTTGGAAGCTCTTGTAGGACATTAATCAGGATTATATTCTGAGATTGAAGCCCTAATGTCAACATATAATGTTTCTGAACAACTGGAAAAGAGGAGATGGCTTCTAGGCTACAAGATTTCTCAGCAATCTGATTGAATGAATAAGCACATTTAGTAAAAAAAACAAAAATGCAAAAAAAAAAAAACAAACCAAAACATGTTGGTCAAAGGGATTTTAATGTGTTCACAAGAGCAGTGAGAAAGGATTGTCTTGGAGGCAGTTTTTGGTACTGCCCATATAGACTCTGCCCTGGGGGAAAAGGGCATTCCCAGCCACCTAGAAGAATTCTACTCCCATTGGCAAGGGCATCCCTTATGGAGATGATGAGGAAGTACTCAGTCGAATTTGGTCCATTGGCAAGGCCATCTTCAGAGTGCATGGGCTCTATCAGGTTATCTCATGTGATGCTCTTACAGATCCAGTGCCTTTTGATTCCATTAAACTTTCAGATAAAATAGATTTGCCTCCTCCTCATACATTCGGCTCTATGAAGAGACTGGATTAATTGGGAGAACTTTTAAAAGTTCTTATGCCAGTCATTTATCATTTTGCATTAATAAGTTGACATTTCAGTTTTATAACAAGTCCCATGAGCTTCAGTAATATGATTCCATATCTGAAGAAGGAACTGATCCTTCTGTGTTAGAAAAGTCAGCTTTCTGAGCCCCTAAGACTGAGGGATCAGCCCTTGGAGACTAGTAAATTTACCAAGGGAATAAATTCCACTTTGTGAGGCCTTTTGAGGCTTAGACTACTGGCCTGTTTTTCTGGTGCTTGACCCACATCTGCGTTTGAGAGACTGTGTTAATGTTTCTAGAAGTTTCTTCTCTGTGGACCATCTGACTTCCATCTGTAGTCTTACCAGATGCCCTTGCTTGTGAGCTAATGCTCATTTGAGTGTTTTAGGTCTTAGTGTTAGGGATCATCAGGCATGTAACACTCTTTGTAGATGTGCCTTTGGGAAGCTCTAAGATGCTTAGGCCTTGGGTTAACTGCTTCTCCTGACTCAGTGATCCTTATGTAATATTTTTAATATGTCCTTTGACCACTTTATATTTAGATTTCTAATTTACTTATCAGATGCAAAGCTATAGTAAAAAAAAAAAAGTCTTATGTTAGTTATAGTCTAAACTGGAAACTGTGTGATTAAGCCGCCATTTTTAATTAGCAATGCCCATGGAAAGTATGGCTTCTGATTCTGTTCTCACTTTTTCTTGAAATCAGCTTTATACTGGAGATTTCTTCTTATTTCACAGCTGGGAATTCTAGGATTTTTTTTTTTTTTTTTTTTTTTGCTTTCTGCATATTTTCTACATAATAAGATCTGGTCCTGATACCTTGCTGCATGGCCCAGATAGGGAAAAGGGAGAGAGATAATCAAATTCTACAATATTGGGTGATAAGAACCATCAAGTGCTACAATATTTGGGTGTTAAGAGCCCAGAAATGCACTTAATAGACTGCTTAGGGAAGGTAGAAATCTTGTTCAGTAAGTAGGCTCAGTGGGGGAACTCAGCCTCCCAAGATACATAACTACCATTTGGGGACTGTTAACACTTGAAGTCATTTTATTTATTTGTTTTTTAGATAGGGAGAGAGGGCACAAGTGAGTGAGGGGCAGAGAGAGAGAGAGAGAGAGGGAGGGAGGGAGGGAGAGAGATGTGGAGACGTGGAGACGTGGGGCTTACTTGGGGCTCCTGTTTTTACCTGATGCGGGGCTGGAGCTCACCTGAAGTGGTGCACAACCTCACCTGAAGCAGGGCTTGTGCTTACCCAATGTGGGACTTGAACTCACCGACTGTGAGATCATGACCTGAGCTGAAGTCAGATGCTTAATGACTGAACCATCTGGGAGTCTAACACTTGATGTCATTTTAGAGGTTGTTCAATAAGAAGGTGCACCCACCATATCTATACACACAATTAAGAAAAATTTTTTTAATGTTTATTTATTTTTGGGAGAGAGAGAGAGACAGAGTGTGAGCAGGGGAGGGGCAGAGAGAGAGGGAGACACAGAATCTGAAGCAGGCTCCAGGCTCTGAGTTGTCAGCACAGAGCCTGATGTGAGGCCTGATCCCATGAGCCATGAGATCATGACCTGAGCCCAAGTCAGATGCTTAACCGACTGAGACACCCAGGTGCCCCCACACAATTTTTAAGGCAGGCATAGGGAGGGTTAAGTTTTATTTAATAGTCCACCTAGAAAGCAAAGAGTTAAATGGTGTATCATTTCAAATGCATTCAGCTGCAAGTAACAAAATGCCTAATGAATAGCAGCTTAAATAATAAAGGTAGCTAAAAATATCACATAATAAGTTTAGCAGCTCAATGAGGTCAGAGTGGGGTTCAGTGTTTCTAAGATTATTTTTGGCCTTTACTTCATGGGGAAAAAATGGTTGCCACTGCTCCAAGCATCAATCTCTCCATTCCAAGCAGAAAGGAAGGGAAGCCAAGACTTTCCCCCCTGAGGTTCTATTGTTTTGTCAGCAAAGAGAAGCTTCCCAGCAGACTTATTCTGATGTCTCATTGGTTACATGCCCAAAAGTAAGCCAATGGCTGGCAAAGAGGGAAGGAATTACCATGGTAGTTTAGACCAACCTGAAGCTCAGAAGGGGCCTGATTCCTTTCATGAGATGAAGTTTCTACTGTCTTCAATAATGAAGGGGTTAGTAGCTGAGTGGGCGGAAATGAAAATTTATTCCATAAGTATATTTTGATTAATTGTATGAACGAATTTAAAAAATTATCCTTAAATGTGTAGGAATAAATGTCAAAGAAATTCTTCATAGGGGAGGAGGGAAGAGGAGACAGTGGGTGGGGTGGATGCTGGGATGGGCAGGTATCCAGGTAAAAGTTCAGCACAAATTGTCCTGTCTCTAGGAAACCCTGTTGTGTTTCCTCCAGGTAGCCTGCATCTGCGGTATAAAATACATGGAAACTTCAGCCACTATGAGCCACATAGTGTAACTGTCACTTGTCACAGATGACTGCCCCTTGCCGGCTTGCAGTCCAAAGCTGAACCACCCAGTAAAGCTCTTGCCTGTTGTTCTGTGAGATGTTGTGGAAGCATGGAACACCAACTTCGAAAATCCCCATGACTCCATCCAGGGAGGCACCCTGCAGACAAATGCGATGTCCAGGGAGTACGAGGCTGAAACAATTTCTGTCGAGTTAAACTAGAACATTAAGTGTTGAGTGGAATTTGGCAGAAGGGAGAAACAATCACATTTTCTGAAAGAACATGAAAAGCCATAGTTACCGGATAAGCCAGGGAAAAGAATGAAATTACATAGGTATGAAGAGGAGTGTTTGCCTCAAGTGGCTGAAAAATACAGACCTTGTAGATGGGATAGGGTTACTCTGGAGGCAGAGTGATGTTAGAAATAAAGGCAGATGATGAAAGGGAGGCATGGCCAATGTACAGAAATTTGGTTCAGTCGTCTATTCCGTGGAAGTGCTTGACAACATCTTTAAAACAGAGGTGTTGGTGTGAGAATCTGCTGAGAGGTTCCTTCTCTGAGTCTGGAGCCCTTTCTAAAGGAGCTGAATAAAATGTAGCAATTAATTGAGACACATTGTATGTAAAATTAGTGTAATGCCAGAAGGAAGGAGTCACGTCTGCAGCCTGGTGGAAAGAGCATTGTTTAGGGAGCATCGACATTGTACTGCGAGCATGGTACATTCATTATCTCATTTAATTTTTACAATCACCATCTGAAGCAGGTGCTTTTATATCTCCATTTGTCAGGTCAAAAGGGTTGTAGTTTAAAAGTCTTAAATGGTGAGTGGAAAGGTCAGGATGTAGACACAAACTGTCTGAATCCAAAAATCTGTGTTCCTAACCTCTGCTCTGTACTGTGAGCTGAAATTAAAAATACTGAAGTAATACAAAGAAGTTAGAACTCTGATTGGATGGACTGAATACAAGGGTTTGTGTGTTCCCCAGAAGTAAAATGATGTGGATTTAGTGACAGATTGCAGCTTAAACTGGCTCAAGCACCAAAAAAAAAAAAAAAAAAAAAAGAATGCATTGACTCCTGGGATAGGCTGCACAGTGGCATCTCCAAAGTGTCCACATCTGATCCCCCAGAACCTATGTAGATGTCACCTCCAATGGCAAAAGGAGCTTTGCAGTTCTGATTAAACTAAGGATTTTGAGATGAGAATTATTTTCGACCATCTGCGTGATCCCAGTGTAATCACCAGTGTCCTTCTAAGGGAAAGATGGAGATTTCACTGCAGAAGTAGGAAATGTGAGGTTGGAAGCAGAAAGGTAGAGGCATGTGAGAAACTGGCCACAAACCCAGGAATTCAGGTGGCCTCCAGAAGCTAGAAAAGGCAAGAAAATGGATTCTCCCCTGGAGCTTCTGGAAGGAACACAGTGCTGCCAACACCTTGATTTGACTTCTGACCTCCAGAACTGTAAAAGAGTAAATACATATGTGTTGCTTTCAGTCACCAAATTTGTGGTGATCTATGACAGCAGCCATAGGAAAATAACTCCTATACCTAAAAAAGTCCAGGGCAACGCTGGCTTCAGGCATGGCTAGGTCCAGGTGCTCTAACAAGGTGGCCATCAAGCTGTTCCTCATCATACTTTAGCTCTATTTTCTTCTGTGATAGACTTGTTCACAGGCAGACTTTCCCTGAGTTGGGGCCCTTCAATAGCTTACAGGCTTCCACTTTGCCACTTTAGCAATCCTGGTAGGCCAAAGAACACTCTTTTCCAAATAATATCAGCAAATGTTCCTAGAGTGACATGTAGGGGCCTGGCTTTAATCTGAATCCAACACCTTGATTCTGATTGGCTAGGCTTGTGTCACTGACCCTCCCTTGGTGAGGGAAGCCGGGGAGGGGAGGGGGCATGGTGTGGGGTGGAGGGGGTGGGGGGAGATCAAAGTCAGGGACTCACCAGGTGGAGGGTGCTTTCCAAAGTGCTGTAAGTGCCTAGGACAGGATGCGGCAGGTGCACTGGGACATGGGCTTTTGCTGTTTTTAAGCAAAACCCGTAGTAGAAATGGAGGTTTCTCTCTGACCTGCAGAGACAGTTAAAACACACACACACACACACACACACACACACACACACACACACACACAAAGCTCCTAAAGGAAATCAATTACAGATCACAGTTATGGGGTGAATCCAGGGACTTAGCTGAGATTGACGAGGGGGAGGTGTGACAAGAAGAGGAAGTCGAGAGATAGCTAGCAAAGGAGGAAGAAGGTTCTGGGATTTTTGTGTCAGTATATGGTCCTGAGGAGGGAGGACCACTTGCTTGTTGGACGGGAGAAAGACGGCTGTGAGGGGGATGTCTTTGGTTACCTTCTAGCTGATGCCCGCCCCCCCCTTGTCTCTAGCTCCTGCATGGCTGGGCCCTGGTTGCTGAAAAGGGACTTTTCAGAGCAAATCTTCACACCCCGACAAGCTCTGTCTGCCTTGTAAGTCTTTATACACACCAAGAGACCCTGACAGAGAGCTCTGGTCTCTGAGACGACTGTCAGATTGGGGCTAAGATTGGCAGTGCTCACCTTCTAGGCGGCCACTCCTTACCCTCGCATTTATCTTTGAAAATGACCATGACTATAATTAACAATACCGCACATTTAAAAGTTGGTTCCCATCATAAGAGAAAAAGTTTGTAACTACTTGGGGTGGTGAGATTGATGTTAACTAAGCGTATTGCAGTGATCATTTTGCAATATGTACACATACTGAATTGTTAGGCTGTACACCTTCAACTAATCCAGTGTTGTAGGTCAACTACGTTTCCATAAAACTGGGGTAGAAATGAGCGAGGAGACAGGTGATATCATTGGTGCTATGGCAGCTAAACTCTGAAGTCAGTTGATTTAGAGTACGGTTCAAACTGCTTTTTCTCTACCTGACTCCCAGGGAGAGTCTCAGATACCTGTTTCTTTCATTCTTTCCCTGGGTAAGGGTTCATCTCTCTTGGTGCTTATGTAACTGGACAGGATGGACACTAAAGCCCTTAGCTCTCATATCTAGGTGAGTTTTCCTGATTCTTTAAAAACACAAGCCAGATCATGTCGTTCTTTGTTCAGAGCTATCCGATGGCCTTTTATCTTTCTCACAGTCAAGCCAAGCCCTAACAAGGCTCATGCTTGGTCTTATTCTGTCCCCCCTCACCAGCTGCCCTTGACTCTCTGGCTTTCTCACTTTCTACTCTTGCCCTCACTCACTGCACAGCAGCCACCGGGCCTCCTCACTTACTGATTTTATTGTCTGTCTGCCTTGTCCCCCACCATGTGGCCAGCTTCGTAAGCTCAGGACCTTTTTTTCCTGTTCTACTTGCTGCCCCTGGAGACATATCTACGCATAGTAGGTACTCAGTAACTATCGTCTGAATTGAGTTGGTGCATTAACTCGTGAACGTGTGCATGCATTCATTTCTGCAACATTTAGAATGTGCACAAAGTGCCAGGTAGTGAAGAGGAGCTGCCGTGAGCAAGACAAGCTCCACATGGTCTGGGCTTCCAGGAGCTCATACCCTAGTGGGAAGAGCAGGCAAGCCAACAATAGGAATCCAATGTGATAATTACCACGTGGTTGTGTAAACCCCGGGTGCAAAGGGAGCCTGGGGAGAGGGGAGACCAGCCAGGGGGGCTGAGGGTCCTTCCTGTTTCCGCACGTGATTCCATTTGCAGACCCAACACGTAATTAATTGCTAGTTCATGTTTATTTCCTGTTGGAACTGCCTCCAGGTGTGTGTGCCTCTGTTATGAACGAATGCATTCCAAATCCAGCAGGTTTCCCGGCTCCCATGTTCAGTGTTAACTCCTATGCCATTTAGTCTCCACTTAACTGGGTTTGCTGGTGGAAAATGGCTGTTTCCTCTCTGTGATGAGGAATGAAGGAAAACCGGAGACCACTGTTGCCTCTTGATTCCAAGGAACAGGAGCAGAGAGATGCCGGAGGCACTTCTAACCCCCAGTCCAGCACAGGTGATTGGCTCAGGTGGGGCAGGGAAGCCAGATTCCAGCTTCCGCCTCTGATCTCCGCCCTTGTTCTCCCCCTAGTCACCCTCTTCCTGTTATTCAAGCCTCAATTTAAATGCCACCTCCTGCCTGGAGTGGGGGTGGGGGGTGCCTGGGTGGCTCAGTCAGTCAAGTGGCCGACTTCAGCTCAGGTCGTGATGTCACAGTTAGTGAGTTCGAGCCCCGCATCGGGCTCTGTGCTGACAGAGCCTGGAGGCTGCTTCGGATTCTGTGTTTCCCTTCTCTCTTTCTGTCCCTTGCCTACTCACGCTGTCTCTCTCTTGCTCGCTCAAAAATAAATAACCAAAAAACAAAAAAAATTTAAATGCCACCTCCTCAGAAAGGCAGCCCCTGACCACCCTATCTAACATTGTCACCTTCCAGGTCCTCCTAATACATTTTCTTCAGATCACTAGCTACCGTTTGAACACATCCTGTTTTCTGTCTGTCTCCCTTATGAGAAAGTCAAGTTCTATATGGACAGGAGCCATTTCTGTCCTGTTTGTGGCTGTGTCCCCCATACACATGGTAGGTGCTCCATAAATACTGGACAAACAGTTGATAGCGGAACACTTCAGCTACAGCATCATGAAATCTTGAAATTTATAGGACTAGAAGGAGCCAGTACTGTTTGTTTTTTTTGCTTGTTTGCTCCTGAGAAGGGCGAGGCCCAGGAAAGGAAGCAGCTCCATTCAAGTTACCCCAGAAGAAGAATCCAGGCTGACACCCTGTACTATAAGCCTGTGGGTCTCTACTGAGAAGGCTGCTGACCAGGGTTGTGTCTCCAAAGCCTTCCGGAGCCACAGCTCCTGGGCTGGTCCCGGCAGAGGCTCCAGGGGTGTCCTCTAGTGGCAGCTCTGTGATAGACACTCAGCTGTCCCAAGCTCCCCGGAGTCCATGAGGAGAGTTGATGGGACACACCCTTCTCCTTCAGACTCACTCAGTTGGCTCCTTCTGGAGGCTTGTGACAGATTCCACCGGGGCCATGGTTGGCAAACACCAAAACCACAATTAATTCCAAAAATGACCATCAACAGCGATCAATAGTCCTTTTAGAGCCAAAAACGAATTTTGAGTACTAAGTCACCTCAGCCTGTATTTTGCTCACTGCTCTTGTGTGTGCTGTTTCAAGAGCTGCTCAGATATTTTAGCCCTGTATTCTTTTTTTAAATGTATTCTGTTTAAATTGAGATATAACCTTCACAAAATAGATGGCAGACATTTAAAATGTGCAGCTCACTATTTTTTTTTTTTTTCATATGTGTGCGTTTAGAGAACCACCACTCTGGTCCAGACATTTCCACCCCAGATACAGACATTTCCACCCCAGAGGGCAGGCTCGTGTGTACTCTCTCACAGATGATATGCTGCCCCCACCCCGGCCCCCGCACCACCAAATGTAACCACCATTTCTACTCTCATAATTTCATAGATTACTTTTGCCTTTTCTTGCATTTTTATATAAATATCACTATTCAGTGCTATTTTTTAATAGCTGGATATTTTCAGTCAATATTTTGACTATGCCATTGAATAGTTTATTTTTCTCCATTGCTGTGCACTGTTACATAGTATGAACACATTGCAGTTTCCTTATTCATTCTACATTTAGGACACTTAGCTTGCTTTCAGTTTTTGTCAATTATGAATAATACCACTCAGAACATTTTCATACACGTATTTTCACGGACTAAGCATTCACGTAGACTGTGTCTATGCCCAGGAGAGGAATTGCTAACGTATTTAGTTTTAATAAATATTACCAGACATTTTCCTGAAGGGATCATACCCATTGACCCTGCCATCCACAGTGAAGGAGAGTTCCAGTTCTCATATACCTCTGCCAACTCTTGGTATTGTTCATGCTTTTGAATTTAACCATCTGGTACCTCAGCGTGATTGCATCATGCATTTCCCTCGTGGCATATTTCATTGTTTTCTTACCCCTGCATTCTGAACAACCACACATTCCTTGTCCAGAGCTTGCACACTCCCAGAGTTTACAAACTGCCTTTAAACTCTTTTGACCTTTTCCATGAACTTTTCTCTGTGTCTCCCCTGGAATGCAATGTCATCACCATCTATGTAAGAATGTAGACTGGAAACCTTGACTCTCTTTCTCCTTTACCACCTGTACACATACGATTGCTAAGTCCTAACGCCCCTATTTCTAAAAATTTGCCCTGAATTGTTTGCTTCTTTTCATTCCTGTTGTGATCATCCCAGCTCAGTTTTGTCATTTTTTTGGTCCCTACTAGCAGAACATTGCCCTTATTATTCTCTTAGCTGGAGAATGGGCCCTGTCTATCTGAGAAAGTGTCCTCTTTGACTTAGCGTGTAACACACCTGGAATCACAGACCATAATAACAGCAATGGTGACTGCTAACATTTTTATTTTTTTAAATATTTATTTATTTATTTATTTATTTATTTATTTATGTTTATTTATTTTTGAGAGAGACGGAGAGACAGAGTGTGAGCAGGGGAGGGGCAGAGAGAAAGAGGGAGACACAGAATCTGAAGCAGGCTCCAGGCTCTGAGCTCTCAGCACGGAGCCTGATGCTGGGCTCGAACCCACAAACCACGAGATCATGACTTGAGCCAAAGTCGGACACTTAACTGACTGAGCCACCAAGGTGCCCCAACTGCTAACATTTTTAGAATGTTCAGTGTCTCGCAGGACTTTTAAAGGTTCTGGTTTACTTGTTACAATATCCCTGTGTCCTCTTGCTACCCTTCCCCCTCCCTCCCCCCAGTTTCAGATGAGGGAAACAAATTTACAGAGGTTAGGTAACTGGAGTGAGGGCATGACAGGGTTGAGCTGGGGTTGGAAACCAGAGAGTCCGTCTGCACAGCAGACTGCTTAGCTACTCTATTATAGTTGCCAACAATGTTTAATCGAAAGTTACAAGCTCCTATTTAATAAACAGATTTTGCTTTTCTACACAATTATAGTTTGGGGATTTACAGTAATGTAACTGGGATTGAGGGAGTTCTGACAGCTGCCATCTTGGCTCGAGAGGCACTCTCTTACACTTGAAAATACAGTGGTATCCAGGCCAATATTCAGGTTTGAGCCTCTCCAGAGTCAGCTAGTTTCCCATGGAGGAAAACCAATGATGACAGCAATGAATCACAGGGGAACTAGGTCAAGGAGTGTGCATGCATCCCTGAAAACCATCTCCACTATCAGAGACCTGACTTATACTGTAGGCACTGCTGATAATAGGGCTCCAGTGCTCTCTTCACATGTGAAGATGGCCTTCTGTATATAACCACGGAGATGGGTATTTCTAGAGCCAGCAGTCTCAACAATAGGTGCAGTAGAATTGGGTACCATTCCTTCTGTATAGGTTCAAAATGGGGCTCAAAGCAGCCAACAAGCAATGTGACAGTTCCTGGGAGTCCCAGGGGAACTTTCCCTTAGCATCCTGGGTTCTTATGGGGCTTCATAAAGGATGCAGGGATTTCATCCTCTTTAAATTAAACCTTCAGGACCTAGCCCTCTGGTATGATAACCCACCAGGGATTAAATGCAAAAATAAGGTTTATTGAGCAATTACAAAGTCTCAAGCACTGGGCTGAGCACTTTCTTGCCACAAGCTTATTTAAAATTCACAATAATCTTATGAAAGAGTTACTTTTATGATGTCCATTTTGCAGATTGGGTTTCTGAGACCCAGAGAGGTTAACTAATGAGTCCCTAGGCGAGTGCTTCTCAGAATTTTACGGGTTTATGAATCACCAGGGGATCTGGTTGAAATGCAGATTTTGATCTCGTGGGGCGGGTTAGGGCCTGAGATTCTGCATTTCTAATAAGCTCCCAGGTGATGCCTAGGCTGCTGGTTAGGGGACAGCACTGAAAGCTGGTAAATGGTGGAGTTGAGATTTTCTTACAAGCAGCAGGACTCTGGGGCTTTGTCTCTTCATCACCATGCTCTCTTGTTTCCTGTTGCAGCTCTTTAACACATTATGACCCATGAGTGTTCTCCCTTCCTGTCTATACCCCTGTCTCAGTAGCCTATTTGCTCTTCTGCTCACCTCCTGCCCTTCCCCTTCCCCACACATCCACAAGGCATATTCTGTCGTGTGCCTTTCTGGTTTCTCCTCAAATGTCTCCTCCCCAGGGAGGATGCTATCTGAAATAGCTCCCCTTGCCTCTGCAGCAACCTGATGCCTCTCTCCTGTAATCCTCTTGTAAGCTTCTTCATAGCATTTATCACTCCAGATAGAATGTGAAATATACGTATGGTTTATTGTACATTGTCTATCTCCATCACTAGAATAAGAATGTAAGGTCCATGAGGACAGGACTTTGTCAACTTTGTTCACTATTTTATCTTTAGCATCTAGAACAGTATTTGTAACATAGTGAAGCTCAATAATTGTTTGTGAAATAAATGAATGAGAGAATGAATGAATGAATGAGTGAATGGTCTAACTTCCTAATACATAGTAAAAACAGAAGCACCTAACATTTACTGAGCATATTCAATGCCGGAAAACATACCATGCACTTTACCCAGATAGTGTCATTTGATTCTTGTAAAAACTCCTAGGGCTGTTGTTATTATCCACAATTGTCAGAAGAGGAAACTGAGGCTCAGGGAGGTCTACTGATGTGCCCAAGGTCACACAGCTCTTAAATGACAGAATTGGACTTTTCACCTAGATCTAACTCTCCTAAAGTCACCAAGAAGTCACTCTACTGGGTATGTGACCTCACCATTGTTTCCATGGAAACAGATCATGCAGATAACTCAGCTGAAAATCACCTGGATGGGAACATTGAGCTTAGAGAGTGGGACCCCATGCTGGAATCACAGATATTTAAACAAGCTAGAAAAAAATCAGGTGCCTGGCTTAGTAAATTCATCCTTATTTTCTTCATTTTTTATTTTCATCCTATAAGCCTCCTCCTGGTCAGGAAAAATGATTCCACTTGATGTTTGCTTTTAATTTTACAAAAATGACCTCTGCTATGTGGAAGGATGTATTTTGTCATCAAGAATGTGCATGTTTAACCCCAGTATGGCAGGTCATACTACTTCTTACAGCTGGCATGTTATCTCAGAGTGGAAGGAGAGAATGGGGAGACTGGATTGCATTTTGTACTCGGTGCCCCCAGCAATTTGTGGTGCATTATAAACAGTTAAATAGGAATAACCTCTTCCTAATCTTGGAAGCAGGTTAATGGGTTTATTTAATCACTGACAAAAGAGTGTCTTATGTAGGTGGAAGGGAGAACAGACAGAGGTGTGCGATCAGCTAGAATGGCAGAGGCCTGGGATTGAGGCTCTGGGCTTCTCCATGGTTTGACAATGATCCTGAAAATCACACTTTAGAGGGGAGAGCCACATACCCTCTCTTGCCAGTGATCAGAGACGTTCTCTTGCACATAAACAAGTCTGTGATTTTTCAGAAGCTGGGTCAGTCCTGGGTCCCCCCAAGTTCTGTGAGTGTCACCACTTGGCTTAAGAAACTGGGGATCACCAAGGCTTTTCAAAGTATTGTTTTCTTTCTTTTCTTTTTAAAAAAAATTTTAATGTTTATTTATTTTTGAGGGACAGAGAGAGACAGAGAATGAGCAGGGAAGGGACAGAGAGAGGGGGAGACACAGACTCTGAAGCAGTTTCCAGGCTCTAAGCCATCAGCACAGAGCCCAACATGGAACTCGAATTCACAAACCTTGAAATCGTGACCTGAGCCAAAGTCAGTTGTTTTTTTTTTGTTTGTTTTGTTTTGTTTTGTTTTTTTAATTTTTTAACGTTTATTTATTTTTGAGACAGAGAGAGACAGAGCATGAATGGGGGAGGGGCAGAGAGAGAGGGAGACACAGAATCGGAAGCAGGCTCCAGGCTCTGAGCCATCAGCCCAGAGCCCGACGCGGGGCTCGAACTCACGGACCGTGAGATCGTGACCTGAGCTGAAGTCGGACGCTTAACCGACTGAGCCACCCAGGCGCCCCCAAAGTCAGTTGTTTAACAAACAGCAATCCAGGAGTCCCAAGGTATTGTTTTTTTCTTCAAAGGAAGGAACCCAAGTTAAGGACTGTGGAGGTTCCTGCAAGAAGCCAGGAGAAGCACAGCTACAGGGCTCAAGGACGCATGTGGTTGTATTCTTGGAGGTCTTTGCATTTGAATTATGTGGGAAATGGAGGTTGACTCTGTTGAGAATGGGTAGATGTTTGAATCAATTAATGAAGTTTATAATACTAGTGGTAGTAAGCACAAAGGCAGTAACAGCATCAAAAACCATGTTGAGCTTCCCACCTTTCGGTAGTCCCTTTACCTCCACAGGGGCCCCAGTAGGTATAGGACCAAGGTGCCTCATTTATTAAGAGTCTTTAGCTCCATTCCCTGGCCATGTAAGTTGGTTGGGATCCCAGAAGGATACGGATAATGTATTCAAATTAATTTGAGGAGTATTTAGTGAGGGGAAAATATGTGGGTGGGGTATAGGGACACCAGAGGGATAGTGCTAATGTTCAAGGGTTAGCAACAGCCAGGCTATTAAAACCATTGGTCCTAAAGGGACAAGAAGAGGGAATTGTCACTAAAACCTGAGAATCCTGCAAAGAGGATCTCTCTGAATGAAGCTGTTGGCCTTTGGTAGAGGGATGAAGCCAGCCCCAGCTGACTATGAAGGGAGGGAGTCCTGGCCCCATCCACTCCCTTCCGCTAGTGTCCTGCTGTGGCTCCCCATTGGTTGCCCCTAGGCAGAAGCCAAAGTCAAGGAAGGACATGAATGCAATGAATGCAAGGAAGGGCAGAGGGAAGACAGCCAGGGCTTGACAGTGGACCTGCAGGGGCCAGTGGAAAAGAGCCAGAAAGCTGAGGGTGACTGGGCCAGCATGGACTCCTCACCAGAATCAGCTCAATCAAGTCTCTTCCGCAGGAATTTAGAGCCAGGGCTGAGGGTCAGCTGGCAAGTGAGGTTGGGTGACTGGGAATTACTATGATTGTAGTGTATTCAGGAACTATATTGGGTGATCCACAGTCTACTGTGTGGACAGTAAAACAGAGACAGCCAGTGCTCAGAGAGGGAAGGAGGATGGAAGTGTGCAGAAAGAGGCACAACCAAGAGACGGAGAATGGATACCACTCGGGATCCTGCTTGTGGTCTCTTTCTGAAGATTGTCTACGCATAACTGTCCCCTTTTGCCTAAGCAGCTTTAGTGGGATTCTGATTTCCTAGTTAAAATAAATAACCATCATCTTGGAGCATTTACTATGAGCCAGGAAATAGACTAAGTTATTTATTTATTTATTTATTTATTTATTTATTTATTTAGTAGGGGCTCAAACTCATGACCCTGAGATCAAGACCTGAGCTGAGATCAAGAGAGGGACGCTCAACCAACTGAGGCTCTCTGGTGCCCCAGGCTAAGTTCTTTATAAACATTATCTGATTTCAAACAATTCTATATGATGCTTCTTTTCCAGAAGTGCAAATGGGGCCTTGGGAAGGTTAAATAGCTTGCTCAAGGTTACACAACAGGAACAAGGCTGAACTGGGACTCGATCCCAGGTCTGTATGACTGTAAATCCCAGAATCCTGACTGCTTCTCTCCCCTGTGATGAGAAGAGTCTTCACTGTCCTTCAGGTTGGCTTCAGGACATCAATGGGACATCACTGTGGTGCTGTGATTGACCCGGGAGCACTCATATTCATCTGTCAGCCCTTCACACTTCCCTCACACTCTCCTCTAACACTCTGAGCCCTTGAGCTGTAGGGGCTGGTTATTAATCTTTGCTGCACCCCCAGATCCACTCTCTGCCTTCTTCTACTCTGTGCCAGTCCCAGGGGTCTGACTCCTGTGGGCTTCCTCTGGCTTCCACTGGGGTTCAGCCACTGGGGCAATGGCAGGGGTCAGAGGGATGGAGGAGAGGGGGCGGGTATTTCTTCACCTGCACCCTCTGTGCTCTGGCTCCTAGTAGGCTCTTGTAGCAGGATTTCCTGCCTGTGTCCCTCCAGTGCTGATGCTGCTAATGCTGCTCTCTGGTACCTGATCATCCCTTCCCAGTCCCCATAACCCTGCCCTTACCTGTAAACAGGCCCTTCTTTAAATTCTTTTCAGGATCTAAATGTGTCTTCTCTTTCCTGAGGGACCTTGTGCTGTAAACCGTGTTCCTTCCTGTCTTCGTGAATGTCCAATCATGTGGTCAGGACTGCTGGTCTAAAATACGGAAGCCCAGTACCTCAGGGCCACTCCACTGGCACACTGACCCTGCAGTTGCATACCCAGCAACTCTTTTGGCTCATGACAGCCAGGCCTGTGCCCTGGGTCCCGAGCATTAGGCCTGCAGGGCCATCAGTGATTCTGGCTCAGGACATGCTGGGAGGGGCTTCCCTTCTGTAGTGCTCCTTAATAATGCACATGACAGCCATCAGGACATTTCAAGAAACTCAGTGACAGCTCCCTGGATAGCTGTGTCATTATAGTAATAATTTGAATCAATAGTGTAGTAAAGCTGCCATACATTTATTTCACCCAAGAGATTAAGGGAACAATTATATAAACATTCTTTAGGAAAAAAACTAAACACCCCAGATGCAAAGGGAGACTGTGTGCTTGTCCCTAACCAAATGCTCTTCCTTTAATACATTTATTTTTTGCTGCTTTGTTACCAGACCCTGAATTCCCACACTCAAAAGGAATCAACATACAAATTTGCTGCACTTTATCTTCCAGCCAGGGAATTTACAGTGTGTGTGTGTGTGTGTGTGTGTGTGTGTGTATCTGCATGTTTTGTCAATATCCCAGAATGCACAATGCCAACCTCACCACCATGTACGTGGCAGAAACTCACTAAGTGCTTGTGAACAGTGGCTGCAAGAGTTACTGTCTAAAAGAATCACAGTGGCCTGGCTTCCGAGCACAGTGGTTTCTCCTGGTGATGAGGCTCTCCTTTCTGCCTTCCCCTTTCAGTATACTGGACCACAAACACCACCGTAATATGTTTGAAACTTCCATGGTGACAGTTTTATCTTTACATTGGTCTGAGGGAGCTGCAGCTGGGAACATCGCAGGCGCTGGAAACAGCATTAACTTTCGGAGGCCAGATTTTCCTTTCTCCGTACTATCTAGAGGATTCTCCAGTGTTCATCTGGTAGTTTGAACTTGGCCATAATTATAGTCTTATTATCCTCTCCAGCTTTACTTATCTCATTATCTCCTCCCTCCTGTGTCAGAGGTCAGTAGAACATCCCTTTTATTAGCCACTTAATCCTTCTATCTAGTAGTTCAACCATGATGGATCCACTTAAGGTCCTTCTTTGTAGTTAACTTTGCTGACCTTTGCGATTCCACCCTCCCTCACCCCCTGAGCCTTTTCACTGGGCACAAGCAGCCTGGTTTTCTAGATCAGAAGTTTATTATCATGAATGTTATTGTAAGGAAGTCAAGTTTCATCATTGGTGAATGAGCACTGCCTTATTTTTATGCTCCTTTCCCCCCTGTACTTTTTCTGAAGGTTGGCTCTTCTCTCTTTGCATATTTGTTTTTGAACTGTTCTAAACTTTTGGTAACAGAAGGGCTAAGACTGATGTCTAAACATCCACTTTCATAGGAAAGAGCGGGACCTCATGGCCAGTCGTAGATAGACTGGAAGAGCCTTGTTAAAGTGTGTGTGTGCGTGTGTGCGTGTGTGATAGATAGATAGACTGGAAGAGCCGTGTGTGTGTGTGTGTGTGTGTGTGTGTGTGAGAAAGAGAGAGAGAGGGAGAGAGAGAGACAGAAGGGGGAAGGGAGGGAGAGGGAGAGACCGAGATGAGACACGGGTGTGACTGTGAATAGTCCATTTTATTGATTCATTCAACAAATAATTATTGGGCATCTCTTCAATATTGACTGATAAAGGCACTAAATCATCCCAGATCATCATTTCTGACTACTCCTAACCCTGTACAACCTTTCCCAGGAGAATATGCTCACAATCTGTCTTTGTTTTTAACTTCTGTCTCAATAATAAATTTGCAGTGTATACACTGTTGTGGAAGAAACCCCACCATTTTTATTTTGTCTATTTTACAATTTACAAAGTTGCCTTTATAGCCTTTTGATAGTTCTCTCCTATTTCCAACCACCACTGTTGGAAATTCTCCCCCTGAGAATACCGGTGTGGGGGCAGGTAAGACAAATATTATGGCTCTAAGAGACGTTTAGGGCTCAAGGGCTATCGCTGGCATCTGTGTAGCATACCCTGGTCGTGGCGGTGGTGGTGGTGGATTTGGGGGTGCAGAGGCACTGAGAGGATTTGGGAGATTAAGATCTCTGTGAACGAACAAAGAATTATTCTGGAGTTATGGTCAGATACTGTCCTACTAAGCGAAATTCACAAGAGATGCACTCATCACCCTAGTTGAGGCTAGTCCACCCCACCAAGGAGGTTTGGGAGAAGTGAGATTGTGGTTTCTCCTGGGCATACTGCTGAACTAGTGCTCCCAGCTTCCCCTGTGCGTAGTTAACAGGGTTATTAGGGAGGGTGGCTATCCCCTCTGAGGCTGACAAAGACACCCCCGCCAGTGGCAGCATCAATATCGCAGACGCAGACACTCAGCTGCATAGGTTACTGGAACCTCAGGCTACTGGGTTCTTCACTTGGTTCTAAGTGACAGCCTGGGCACACATCAGAACCCCCTGGAGGGCGTGCAAAACAGGGTGCCTGGCCTCAGCCCCAGAGTCCCCATTCAGTGGGTCAGGGGTGTGGCTTGAGAGTTTGCTCTCCTAACAAATTCCTGGTCCTGCGGCTGCTGGCTCCAGGACCAGACTTTGAGAATTGCTGGCATGTATTTACCCTGTTCTCTTCTTCCTTCTTTGGTGGCTCCAGAAGGTTAATTTCCTTGTGAGCTAGGGAGATAGCCAGAAGGGTATGCCTTTGGTTGGGGAAGTTTTCTTTTTCTTTTCTTTTTTTTTAATGTTTATTTATTTTTGACAGAGAGAGAGAGAGAGAGAGAGAGAGAGCGAGCATGAGAGGGGGAGGGGCAGAGAGAGAGGGAAACACAGAATCTGAAGCAGGCTTCAGGTTCTGAGCTGTCGGCACAGAGCCTGACGCGGGGCTTGAACTCACAGAACGCGAGATCGTGACCTGAGCCAAAGTTGCACGCTCAACCGAGCCACCCAGGTGCCCTGGAAGTTTTATTTTTCTTAACTGTAATTATTTAAAACCTAAGAAAATTCTACTGAACACCACTGTGCCAACTCCCCTTTTACCAAATGTTAACAGTTTTCCTGATCCCTAACTAAAGGTATTGCTTATGTAGGTGATTTGCATGGCATAACTTACTACTTACTTACTTCTAAGACAACTGTAGGAGAGACGTTTTCTTGCTGACCCATATTGCAGAGGAAGAGATTAAGGCCCATAGAGGTTTACAGCTGCTTGCCAGAGGGCCCACAGCTAGCAAGCAGGATCCTCGATTTGAGCTCAGGGAACCTGTTTTCAGGAAATCCGTGCCCTTCACCAACACAGTAATCTACCCACAGAGATTTAAGAGCTTTCTTTCTCTTTTTAAAAATTTTTTTAAAGGTGAAACATTAGAGATTCAGTCCAAATCCTGTCTGTACCCTATCCCTGACCTCAGTTCCACTTATACAGGCATTGACTCTCCTACAGTTGGTTGAATTCAGGGGGGAAGTTTTTAGAGTCTCATTTGGGTCCTTTGTGGAATTGTCTTGCCATTGCCTGCGAGTCTGGTCATTTTTTCCTCCGGCCACAGAGCAAATGGCCAAACTTTGGTTCTAAGCCTTTAACAGCTCATTTCTCACCCACAGAGACGTTTTCAGGTGTCCTAGAGAATGTGGCCAGCCTCCTGCCCAAGTTTCTGTTCCGTTCCTCTGGGGTGGTCTCTCCAAGCCCCAGCCACTGTCATCCATTTCTCCCCACTGGCTGGTTCCATTCCACCGTCCTGGCCGTAGTGTGCTGCCCAACTGCCTCATCCTTGCATGTGGCCTCTCCCCTGGTCTCTTCCACCCGGTGCTTCGCTCATTCATTTACTAACATTTATTGAGCACCTGCTGTGTGCCAGGTACTCTCATTGGCCCCTGGGGATGCAGCAGTGGGGGCCAGATGCACAAATCCCTGCCTTTCTGAGTGCTTATAATCTACTCCCCCTTGGTTCTCTCTCCCCTGCTGTTGATCAGGTTTTTTTCCCCAAGATCTGTGCTCTGCAGTCTAAACATTAGCCTGTTGTCCTCCCACAACCTGCCTCCAGAATCAGACCCTGGTTCTTGTATCCTGCTTCCACTTCTCCAGAAAGACACTCAGGGTATCAGTTCCTCTCTGAGCATGAGGGCAGGCATGAACTTCAGACATTGTATAAACCTGAGGGTTTCAAATTTGGTACCTACTTAGGACAACCTTGTCTTGAAGCAAAATTGTAGGAAGTCTGAGCTGCTCGGGTGTAAGCCAGGCAGGACAGCTGGGAGTTCTCTGCCTGGCTCATCTTTTTTTGTGGTGATGCCCAAGGCTCTGGCATGACACAAAACACAGTTTAACAACCACGCCTGCCCAAGTCACCTGCCCACTGAAATTGACATCCTGGGTATACCACCCCACCCCCACCCCGGCGACCCTGGCCAGTTTTCCGAGGCCACTGTCTCAGCCTGCATTTAATTGATTTTTGCTCCCGTTGACCGACATCCTGGGCTGCTGGTTTTGTCATTGTGTTCTTTTGTTATTGTTGTTGTACTTGTCAGGACTTATTTACTTTGAGGAAAAAAGGCTCAACCCACGTACTATGAGAAATTGGCTCTGACGTGTATTTCTATTCCTTTTCCAGAGAAGTTTCCTTATACATTTTCTCAAAGTGTCATTAAACTCTAATAGGCTTCCACCCAGAACTCCCCCCGCCCGAGACTGACTTAACCAAGCATTTTCTGAAAACAAGGTGACTCTTATTTAAGGATTCTGAATGTATTCCAGTTCGTGGCAGTCTTAAGCACACAGCTGAATGCGTGCTAAGTCTAGCATGGATAATTACACCAGCTGTGACCTTTTAGAAACATGTATTTGGACTAAAGCAGTGTTTAGTCACTTTTGATTGACTTAGGTTTTACCTAGTTTATGTTTGGTAAACTTCAAATATTTGCTCCCGTATAAGCTGCTTAAGCTTCTCAACAGGAGTGCCGTGTGTGGCCTGCTGGGTGGGACAGCCTCTCTGTCATGTCAGTGACACAGCAGACCGCGTGTGCTTTTGCACGTGCGTGTGCACACCCATGTGTGTGCACACGATTAGAGGCAGGTGGAGTGGAGGATGACATTTGGAAGTAATGTAGCCTGATGCTGCCACGGGTGGGGCATGACCTCCAGAAGGGCACTGGCTGTCTGGAGACAGACTTGAGCTGTTACTGCTTTAAAGACAGTTTGCAGCTGCCCAAGAGGCAGGGGAGAGCTGTCAGAGAGGACCCGCTCTCCCATTTGTGCTTGCTAGCCTCGAGTGATCTCGGACGACCCTGTCAAATTCTCTGAGCCTCAGCATTTCCGTCTGCAAAATGGGAGTGATGTGACCCCCTACCGCCTCCATGTGCTGTTGAAGAATTAGGGATTCTGCAGATCCACTGCTGCACATAGTTGGAATTCAATAATGGTATAAAACCTCCATAGTTGGGTTTCTTGACACCTGCTCATCTTTCTGCAGAAACTCTGATTTGGAAATTCTTCTTTAAAAAATTTTAAGAAAACGTTTATTTCTTTATTTTGAGAGAGAGAGAGAGATAGAGAGTAAGCGGGGGAGTGCAGGGAGAGGAAGAGAGAGAGAATCCCGAGCAGGCTGTGCATCATCAGCGTGGAGCCCGATGCAGGGCTAGAACTCGTGAAACGTGAGATCGTGACCTGAGCTGAAATCAGGAGTGGGAGGCTTAACCCACCGAGCTCCCCTTGTGCCTCTGGGCATTCCTCTTCTGCCACACTCCCTACTCTTGATTGCTTGGTGTAGACTGCAGAAGGTGCCAGAATTCTGCCCACATCCCCTTGCCCTCACCATCCCAGTGGAAGCCCTTTTGTCTTCTAACTGCCCCAAACCGCATCTTCCCCCCTGGATTTCCCTGGCCACCGGAACCCACTCCACAGACTGGCAATCTTGAGGAACTCACGTCCTCCTCACCTCCTATGCCAGGGACAGTTCTCCCCCAGTGGCGGATGGGACCTGGTGTACACACCCCAGCCTCCTTAGCTCTCTCACTGTGGTGAGGCACGTGTTCTACAACGAATGCCAGAGTTTCCTGAAGGGAATAGCTTCAGTGGCCTGCAGTGTAGCTGGCTTGAAAACATTCCCTTTATTGCTTCTTGAGTGTCTTCACGACAGGGTAGTTGGCATCCAGAAGATGCAAGAGAGCAAGGTGGAAGAAGCAGTGTCTTCTCAGCCCTGTGTGTTTCCTGTGGCCACCACAGCAAATGGCTAAAAACTTGGTGATTTAAACAACACACATCTATTCTCTTACAGCTCTCTAGGTCAGAAGTCCAAAATCAATTTCGCTGGGCTAAAAGCAAGGTGTCAGCTGGGCTGTGTTCCCTCCAGAGGCTCAAGGGGAGATTCGTTTACAGATTCTTGAGATCATCCTCATTCCTCAGATCACGGCTGCATCACATCACCTTCTTTCTCTTTGTTGGTCAGATCCTCGCTGCCCTGCTCTTACAAGGTCCAGTGGTTACTTAGGACCTATCTGAATAGTCCAGGAAAATCTCCCCATGTGGAGATCTTTAATCACATCTGTAAAGTCCCTTTTGTCATTTAAGGTAATGTTCAGAGGTTCCAGGGGTTAGGATGTGGACATTACTCAGCTGACCACAACCTACCCTCAGGTTATCTCCTGTCACCTCCTCCTCCTCCTAGTGACTTAGAAATCAGTCACTAGGTCCAGCACATACTCAAAGGAGGGGAATTAGGGTCCTCTTTTTGAAGGGAAGACTATAGACATACTTTGAAACCACAAATTTGAATGACCCCAACTAAGACATCCTGGCACAAGCAAACATACACCCCAGTTTCTCATCCTTTCTCTTCCCCAAAGTTCAGTTGCTAAGAGACCTGAAGTCTTGCACTGGCCTTCCTGCTCTCTCTCTGAGCTGAGTGGGTTATACCCAACCTAAGGACACTCAGGGTATCTCATTCTCAGCTGCCCTTCCTGGGACAGAGTGCTCATAAGGACACCAAAGTCAAAATAATCTTAAACTCTGCTGTCTGTTGCCTCTTTTGCCTTTGTGTGGGGGGGTCATGATTCATATGGTTGAAAAATAATTTCCTATATAAAGACTGGAGGCAGCAGGAGAAAAAACAAAAGACTGGAATTTTATGTTATCTGCCACTCTTTACTCCTTTGTGTTAATCAGTCGGTATTTATTGAGAGTGTACTATGTACCAGGTGCTGGGACAGCTGGCACAGAGTGATGAGCATGCGGGCATGGGGCGTGCTTCCAGTCCCAGGTGACTTCAGACAGTGACACAATGACCCCCCCAGGTGCATTGTGACCACAAGTGCCCCCCTTTCCCTCCCTCTTCCCCTCCTTTTTCCTTCCTTTTTCTTCTTCCTTTGTGGTCCAAAAGCGTTGGGATTTTCACAAGTAGCCAGGAAAGGGGCCACTAGTATGCTTTTACTATTGGTACTATAAGGCCAACCTCATTTTAACAAGGGCCCTACAGCCCCAATTCCTGAAAAGCAGACAGATTGAGAAGCTGATCGCAGATGAGGGAGGTGTAAGGCGACCCTGCCATGGAATGCATTTGGGCAGTTCCATTTGGAGCCACAACAGGAACTGACCTCCCGTGGTCTCAGAACTGACAAAAGAGACCATGCAGATGAACATCTTTGGGCCATTAACTCGGTTTTGTCAGATGCTTCAGATTAGGGAAGAAGCCATTCTGCCTGCTGGGTTTGGATATCAGCCTTGATGAGGATCTTCAAGTCAGCAACCCCCGGTAGCAAGAGTTGCCCCAGACAAACCTTTGTGGCATCCACTGTCAGCCTGTTTTTGCCTCTCTTCAGGCCTGTTCCTGGCTTGGGTGTCTCATGCTGATCCTGCTTGCAACTTTTTTTATAACAGCTTTATTGAGATATAGTTCACATACTATACAATTTACCAATTTCAAGTGTACAATTCAATGCTTTTTTCTTGATTTATTCACAAAATGGCACAACCATCCCCACAATTAATTTTGGAAAATTTTTATCCTGCTTCAAAGGAATCCCCTATCCTTAGCTATCACCCCCTAATACTCTTATCCTCCCCTTCCGCACAAAGGAACAACTAATGTAGTTTTGGTCTCTGTGGATTTTCCTGTTTAGACATTTCATATACATGGAATCATACAATATGTGGTCTTTTCTGTTGACTTCTTTCTCTTAGCATAATGTTCTCAAGGTTCATCCGCATTACAGCATTTTTCAGTACTTCATTCCTTTTTATGGCTGAGTAATATTCCATTTCATGGATACACCAGATTTTATTTGTCCATTTATTTGTTGATGGAAATTTGGGTTGTTTCTACCTTTTGGTTCTTATGGATAGTGCTGCTATGAATATTTATGTATGTGTTTTTCTGTGGGCACATGTTTTCATTTCTCTGACAGTGGACCTGCTGGGTCATATGGCAGCTCTCTGTTCACTTTTCTAAGGAACTGAAAGACTGTTTTCCAAAGTGACTGCACCAAAGTGGAACTTTGCAATCCCATCAGCAGTGTAGGAGAGTTCCAGTTCATCCACACCCTTGTCAACACTTTTTGTTGTCTGTCTTTTTGGGTATAGCCATCCTAGTGGGTGTCGAATGGTATCTCACTGTGGCCTGCTAGGAATTCAACATCTCTTGAAGGTTGATTTTTCCATGTTGGCGGTGCCCATGTCTCCTTTGGTGCCATATCCCTGCATCTTGCCCTGTATCTAGCTCATGGTAGATTCTCAGGCACCATGTGGATTTTCCGTATTTGCTATTCACGGCGACACCCATCTCCTGCTTCACAAACAAGACTTTTCATATTCTATCCATGATCTCCTTTTACCATGTGAATACTCACCCTAACCTTTAGCTCTACATTTCTGTCTGAGGATGGCCATTTTTTCCTTGGAATTCATGCTAACTCAGTTTCTTAAGAGAGAATCTACTTCACATGCCCAGAATGCACCACAAATGCCCAGTAAAGTAGCTGATGTTAGTTCTCCCAGCCCAGTATCTGGCCCAGAGGTGCTTCCTTCTGAGAAATGCTTCCTTCCTTCTCCTTGCCTTATGTATTAGTTTCCTATGGCTGCTGTCAGAAATTACCACAAACCTGGTGGCTTAAAACAATGCAGATTTATTTCTTGAGAGTTGTGTAGGTCAGAAATCCAAGAAAGGTCTCAGTGAGCTAAAATCAAGGTGTGAGCAGGGCTGTGTTCCTTTTGGGGGAAAGAATCTAAGGGAAAGGATCCATTTGTTTTGTTTTCTTTTTTCCTTTTTCCTCTGTCTGGAAGACACCTATTCCTTGATGCTTAGTGACTACCTTCATGTTCAAAGCCAGCAACATTACATTTCTCAGAACCTGCTTTGTCACATCTCTGACTCTCCTGCCTCTTTCCTGTACTTTCCCCCCCTTTCTTTCTTTCTTTCTTTTTATTTTAGAGAGAGAGAGCATGAGTTGTGGAGGGTCAGTGGGAGAGAGAGAAAAAGAGAATCTTAAACAGTCAGCTCCACAGTCAGCTCAGCACAGAACCAAATGTGGGGCTCAGTCCCATGACCCTGGGACAATGACCTGAGCCGAAATCAAGAGTCAGATGCTCAACCTACTGAGCCTCCCAGGTGCCCCTCCTGCTTGTACTTTTAAGGATCCTTGTGATTACATTGGGCCCCTCTGGACAGTCAAGGATAATCTCTTATTTTAAGGTCAAGTGATTAACAATCTTAATTCCATTTGCAACCTTCCTTGTCCTTTGGAAGGTAGCAACATATTCACAGGCTCTAAGGATTCCCATGTGGACGTCTGTGGGAGCCATTAGCCCGCCTAGCACACCTTGGTTTCATTCTTCCCTCTCACTTTTTACCCTTCTTGCCTTCCTTTGCTCTCTCTCCCTTGCCTCCCACTTGCTCCTGCCACATTTTAATAGGGGAAGAAGTCGAGCAGACTGTCACTTTACCAAGCAGGCAATGCTGGCAGGTCAATAGCCGTTCTGGGGTCATTACTGAAATGCCAAAGGCAGTAGAAGCTGTCTGTCAAAATCGTCCTTGTAACTTGTAGGTCTTTCAGAGTGTGTTTTTAAATGGAACGTTAACTCCACGAAGCTCATGTTTTTCGAGAATATTATGAATTTGCAAATCTCAGAATGCAATTCTTTCATCCTTTAATCAGAACCATTCAAAAGGCAAGTTATTCAGGCTTTGTGCACAAGGAGGATAAATTGCTGGGTGGCGCAGTTGCATCTTGGAGCCGCGAGGAAAACCGGGAGGGAAGTCCTTCCGTCCTGTGACCTTCACTTCAGCCTGTGAGTGAAGGCTCGCACCGTGGACACGGAAGGACACGGAAGGAAGGGGTGTCAGGGCCGTAATTGGCTTAAACCTTGAGAAAGATAAACCTGGAAGGTGAACGGGAGGGAAAGAAAAGGAAGCAATGGAATCACAAAGCAATCTACACTTTCTTTTTCCTTTTTTTCTATGAATACATTTGCAGGATGACAGATGAAAACAGTCTTATTCATTCAACACATCTTTCCTTGGGTGTGTGCAGTTTGCAAGAGAAACATTATGCAATCGGTGTGAAGCAGCAAAATTATAAGACAAAGAAACAGAGGGCGGTACCTTTTCTTTCACTGAGCTGATACTGACGTAATCACGCCCTAGGCACCACAAGGTGGCAAGGGCACGCTGAGGTCGTCTGTGGTGGACGGTTCGCACCCACCTCCTGTGCCTCCTGCCCTCAGCTCCGTCTCTGGACCATGTAGTGTTGGCGGTGCTTAGTGCCCTGCTTCCTACTGCAAGAGACGAGGCAGCGTGATTCTGAGCCAGCAGAGGATGTGCCCAGGCTGGTCAGTCAGGACTGAATGGGGCCAGATGAAGGGATAGTTGGAACTCCCTGGCCAGAGCCGCAGCAGAGCCTGGTAGTGCCCTGGTGGCATCCAGTCAGGCTGCTTTGCCAAAAGATGCTACCTCTTGGTCCTCTAAGACTGACTTGGCTCACGCCTGTTTTCCAAGTTGGGTTTTCCGTCTTCTCATTGTGTGAACCCAGTTTTCTTCTCTAAATTGCTTCTCCGCTTAACATCGCAAAATTTGTTTTGTTGTTGCTTGTGACTCAGAGCCCTGGTGGATCACACTGTTTATTAGCCAGGAGAAAATGAGCTTAGTGGCTGTAGACTGTAAACATGCAGGACGTTGGGACACTAGGGCTTAGGGAGCAGCGTTTCCCTCCGCCAGGAGGGATCTTCCTGGACATTCAGGTCCTTGTTAAATGCCACCATCTCAGAGAGGATTTCTACAGCCAGCCTGCTCAAGCCACCCACCCTCTTGCTCTCTACCAAGCAAGTCTGCAGCCCTGGAGATACATTGGAGTAGCCTGAGAGCTATAAAAATATTAGTGTCCAGGTCCTACCCACCATGGATTCTGATTTAATCTGGTGATCGGCTGGCTCACCTGGATTTTACATATCACCCTAGATGATTCTAACGTGCAGTTGAGGTAGAGAATCCCTCACCTATCACACCACCCTGTCTGGATTCTCTGCAAGGCGCTTACCCTCTCACACGTACATTTTCTACTTTTCGGATTTGAATACTGGTTGTCTTCCTGCACCATGATGTGAGCTCAGTGGGAACAAAAGCTTTCTCTTGTTCACGTGCTTTGTAGTAAATAATACAACAAATACCGAATGAATGAATCAACAGCACAAACATTTCTTTCCTTTTCTCGGCTTGTTGCCTTCCAGTGTGCTCAGATTTGCTTTGGGTGGTACCTGAGCATTCTGTCTCCATCTCCCTCCCTTCTGGGTTTTTGTGTCGACTCTCAGCCTGGGATCCGTCCCTGCCATTGCTGCATGGACTTGGAGGCTTGGACACAGACATTCCAAGCCTCATCTTGGGAGGGCAGTCATGGAACTTTAGATTTCTCAGGTGAGCCAGGGCAGCGGAGGGGCTTAGCTTTTCCACCCTTTAGTGAAGGATTAACAGAACAGCACACTCTCTCTCTGAGGAGGCTTGTTTCTTCCGGTCTGGGTATAGGGGTCAATTGTGTGGGCTTGACCCAAACTGCCTGGGTTTAAACTTTGGCTCTGCCTCCTTGAAGCTCTGTGCCCTTGGGCAAGTGACCTCACCTGTTTGTGCCTAATTTTCTCCATGGGTAGAATGGGGGCATTAATAATGAACCTTATTTCACGAGGCTGTTTGTACGAGATGAATTTACTGTGTTGATAGCCTAACTTAAGTGCTGTGCATTGTGCTCTAAGAGTCACCAGCCCTGAAGTTAAGCAGGAGTGTATATGCGGTGGTTGGGGGGAGGGGGCAGTGCAGTAAAGGGGTGTGGAGCGACTGTGATGGTCAGCTTACTGAGTGACCACTGGGAGGTGGGCCTAAGGCTCAGTGTTTTCCTTGGAACTTCGTATTAAAATTTCACAACCGCATAAGCCAGGCACTATGATTATCTCCAATTTTGTAGATTTATGAGCCAGAATCCAAACCCTAACAGGTCTGCTGGACTCCAGAACCCAAGGTGAGTTATTGCTGCGAGGGCCTGAATTAAACAGCATTGTGTGGTGAACTCAGGGTGGGGCGTGGGCTGAACTGGAGGAAGGATGTGAGGAGCTGGGATGGATGTGGGCAGACTTCCCGTCGAAGGCGTTTTGAGTGGTAACCTCAAGCAAGCGGGGAGGCCAGCGAGGACATTGCAGGCGTCCATAACTGTGCCCACCGAGGGGGAGGTGGGCGTGAGCCAGAAGAGGAGGCTGCTTCATTAGCGGCTCTCTACCTTGCCGGGGATGCCCCGCTGGCAGAGTGTATGCAAAACCTCCCCTGCGAATTTCTACCTTCCTTCCTGGCTTATTCTCTCCTATCTGAGGGCTTTCCCTGCCCCCCCCCCCATATTCTCCCTTCCTTTCTGCCCCACTCCTCCTCCAGTCTGATGATAGAACAGTCGATGTATTCATCCTAACATCCAACGAATACTACATATATCGAGGGCCTGCTTTGGGCCAGGCAGTTGCTACAGGTAGGACAGTGAGAACACTCTCATTTCAGTACTCACCACCCCCTCAGCTCCCCCCAGCTGCAGGTGCCTTGGTCAAGAGAGCCCCAGCATACCCCTGCCAGTCTCCGTGTGCTTCCCTGGGTGAGCCTCCAGTTCCACATCAGAAACTCAGCTGGGGACCAGGAAAATGCACAAAGGAAAAAATCACAAGCTGCAGGTAGACTCATGCCAGTTTTCCTCCCAAGACCCCCTTCAGACCCATTATTAGATGAAACTATGGGCCACAGGGAGCCTGTGTCTTCAAATGCTGCCCAATTTCCTCAGAAGTGTGCCTAGCCACCGGGGATTAGGTAGGTGGGACTACAGATCAGAAAATGATTGTTTCTCCTCTCTCAAGGAAACATCCCACTGTGTGTTTTTCTCCAAGAGAAAACTCTTGCTTCGCATTCTGTTCTAGGGCAGGCTGACTCTTTCTGGAAACCACCCACTTGCGTGGATTTTTGCAATAATCCTCCCGTGAAAGCCCCCTCCCCGTGGCCCATTAGTAGCCAGATGTTTCCAAAGTAGGAATCTAGCCATGGAATCCCTGTCTCCACTCTGGCAAAAAGCTTCTCAGGGCTCCTACAAGGAGCAAGGAGGTCAGCACCTTGCACCTGCAGGGCCTCATGGTTGGCCCCGCTTCAGTCTGGTCTGATTTACACCTCCCTCTTCTGCTGGGAAGCACTTTCTTCTCCTTTGTTCATCCCATCATCCACTCTTTCAGCTCTGCAGTTGGTTCCCAGCTTAGTTCCTGAATCCCTTTACCACAGGCTCACATCTAATTTACCCCAGCTGTGATTTCACCTGTATTAGTGTGGCTCTTTCATTAATATCTGTGTCTCCTGTGAGCACAGTCGGAGTCGGGAGCTTTTGTCTCATTTTTCCTCCCCGCTACGAGAGAATTCTAGACTTACGGCTGTTTCCCAACATTCATTTGTCTGTCCTACCCTAATAACTGAGCCTTGAATTCTCTCAGAGCAGCAACATGCTCAGTTGAAAGACCGTGCTTCTCAGCCTCTCTTGCACTGAAATGTGGCCAGGTGAGAGAAAATTATGGATATAAAGGATTGTATGAAACACATGGGAAGACTGTCAGATGGAATATGACATCATCAGCGAAGGCACTTTTGACCTTTTTCCTCATTGCTTGGGATGTGGAGATGATGGCTGGAACTTGAGCAGCCACTGTTAGACCATGAGGTAAAGCTGTAGCTTGGCGGAACATCAAGATAGAAGGAGGCTATACCCCTGATAACCGTCAGAGTCCCCATACCAACTCTGGACTACCTGATTTCAGGCTTCTTTTGTTTTACCTTAAAATATCATTTTTGTTGATTCTTTCCCATATAAGATTTGTTCAAATTATATCTATTTGAAGTGGTAAGATCACAGCTACAGAATAAGCCATCCTGTAAGATATCCATTTATAAAACTCATAAACACTTTTTTCTCTTTTATATATTGTATTATGTACTTTCTTTTTTAAAGGGCATACAAAAGGTAAACTTAACAATACTTCGTCTTCTCCCAATTTTGGAGAAATACTTCCTAATTCAAAATCCTGTACCTGATAAGAAAAAAAAGTTCCCACAAACTGACAATTCTCCCCTGACTTCTCTCTTTTTAAATGTATTTATTTATTTATGTAAAAAATTTATTATTTTGTAATTTAAAACTGAGTTAATATAGAGTGTAATAAAGATTTCAGGAATAGCATTTAGTGACTCATCATGTCTACATTAACACCCAGTGTTCATCCCAACAAGTGCCCTCCTTAATGCCCCTTGCCCATTTAGCCCCTCCTCCCACCCAACAACCCACCAGCAACTCTCAGTTTGTTCTCTGTATTTAAGAGTCTCTTATGGTTTGTCTCCCTTTCTGTTTCTATCTTATTTTGTTTTTGCTTCCCTTCCCCTATGCTCATCTGTTTTGTTCCTTAGATTCCACCTATGAGTTAAGTCATATTTGTCTTTCTCTGACTGACTTATTTTGCTTAGCATCACTCTAGTTCCATCCACATTGTTGCAAATGGCAAGACTTCATTCTTTTTGATCACTGAGTAATATTCCATTATATATATACCACATCTTCTTCATTCATCAGTCGGTGGACATTTGGGCTGTTTCCATACTTCGGCTTTTGTCGATAGCGCTGCTATAAATATTGGGGTCCCTGTGTCCCTGTGGATCAGCATTTTTGTAACATTTGGATAAATACCTAGTAGGGCAATTGTTGGGTCTTAGGGTAATTCTATTTTTAATTTTTTGAGGAACCGCCATACTGTTTTCCAGGGTGGCTGCACTAGTTTGTATTCCCACCAGCAGTGCAAAAGGGACCCCCTTTCTCTGCATACTTGGCAACATCTGTTGTTTCCTGAGCTGTGAATTTTAGTCATTCTGACAGGTGTGAGATGATATCTCATTGTGGTTTTCATTTGTATTTCCCTGATGATGAGTGATGTTGAGCATCTTTTCTTGTGTCTGTTAGCCATCTGGATGTCTTTTTTGAAAAAGTGTCCATTCATATCCCCTGACTTCTCTTTTTTTTTGTTTAAATTTTTTTTTAACGTTTTATTTATTTTTGAGACAGAGAGAGACAGAGCATGAACGGGGGAGGGTCAGAGAGAGGGAGACACAGAATTGGAAGCAGGCTCCAGGCTCTGAGCGGTCAGCCCAGAGCCCGACGCGGGGCTTGAACCCACGGACCGTGAGATCGTGACCTGAGCCGAAGTCGGATGCTTAACTGACTGAGCCACCCAGGCGCCCCTCCCTGACTTCTCTTTTAAAGCATCTCCCCTCAGGTTTCTCCTCCCCAAAACACCAGTTGCCCTGCACACGCTTAGTTATTACTTTTCCCAAAAAGGCAAAGCTTTAACTACTACAATTTTGTGTACAGATCTACTCTTAAAACAGAAACGAAAACAAGAACCACGACAAAACACAACCACAAAATGCACTCTCAAAAATCACAAACCAGATAGGAAATACTCTGGCAGTGTTTACAAATTAATCGCTGTTCTCATAGAACATTGTTATGTAACGAAAATGTAAGTAGACTGCGTACGATGCAGATGCAGATAAATCCATCTCCCTACAGAGTGTGTCCACGTAAACTCGCACCTGATGCTGGTGGACTGCTCGCGTGTTGCCATTTACTCGTTAATGTCATCATTCCCAACTGGTAACTTTTAGCCATTTCATAACTGAGCTGTAATAGTAGTAAGTCAGCGGTACAGGAAACCTGCATGCGCGATCCTGGGAGAACCACAAGCCTGTGCTACTGTAACTCCGTTTGTGTACCAGCTGAGATGCTGAAAATAAAATGACAAATGCAAGTAGAACGTGGGATGGAGCATCTACTTAATGGACATTTGTCAAGCCCTTTACTGGAGACATTGTGTGCATGAAGGCACTTTTATGATGTATTAGTATTCCTTTCATTTTCAAATATAAAGTATAAATATGGCTTTATGTTACCAAAAGACATAGTAAGAAAGTAAAAACAAAACAGTTACTAGCCGAGCCAGGCAAATTTGTTCGTTAGATTTTGGAAAAAGTCTGCTTTCTGCAGCTGGCAAAGAGAGTTACACAAGCTGGAAGTGGAGGCTGCTAACCAGATGAGATCAGTATGGGAAATGGGGAAACGCTTGGTGTAAATGTTTCCCGCACAGAAAACAACCCCACGGTGCATTTCCAGGAGGCGCTTAACACAAAGGTCCTGCTCCCTCTTCTACCCCAACACTTCATCTTGGAGCTGGGCATCCATATTGTGTATGAAGTCCAGGATGTGTGAGAGGCAGAGGATGGCAAGGGGGCTGATGAAGATAAGAGAATCTGTATGCGTGGGCTTCTCCCCAAACATCTGCCCACGTACACCTGCACAGCTTGACACGCTGATGTCACCATGTCGAGCCCACCACCACTTCGCCTGTAGTGGAAATCTGTGTAGTAAGCTGCTGGGGCTGTCTTTCTTTTTCTTCCTTCCTTCCTTCTTTCCTTCTCTATTTCTCTCTCTCTCTCTCTCTCTTCCTTTCTATTTCTTTCTCCCCCAGGGGGTATTTTCAGTTGACTAAATACATATTAGTCAAGGGCTCACTATGTGCCTGGCTTTGTGTCAGACACACAGCATGTCAATGTAACTTTTCCTTTTGAGTTTCTTTTTTATGAAATCCTCTCCATTCCCACAGTCCTTAGCATCCGGGGAATGGATCTTGAGGTAGTAGGAAGCCGAACCAGACACATTCCCAGTGAGAGGTGGCATGGCCATTCTCACCTCTCAATGGAAAAGTCGTGCTTGGGTATTCCCTATAGGATTTGCAGCTGGCACAAAGCCTCTAAATTGAGACGCCTTCTTGAAGAGTATACTGTAAGGTACCCTGGCATGATGTTGCTTCATCTTCTAGGTGCTGATTTCTCTTGGCCAAACATACTTTACAGATGAATGGGAAAGAATATGGGCTAGGACTGTTGTAGTACCCAACCCAGTTTCAGTTTCTCATGCTACCAGTCTCTTATCTGCCCCCATCCTGAGAAGTGGTCCCCAGAGTGCAGTATCATATGATCCTTTCCCAGGCACACGTTCCTGAGAAGCTCAAGGATGGTTCCAAGAAGCTCAAGCTCCTACAGAGAAAGGAGAAAGATGAAACAAGGCTTCTTGCTGAGGCTACAAAACTTAGATCACACAGGCTTAGACACTCTGGTGGGTGGAGGTTCTTTCACCCTCACCAGGGCCTCTGCTTAACTACTCAGAATTAGCAAAACTGTCTGAAGTAAGCAAGTAAATTAAAATGGTGATGCATGCCACAGGAATGCTTAAATGGCAGTGAAAGAAAAAAAGAAAGAAAGGGGAAAAAAAAAGAAAGAAAAATTTAAACAATTTATGAAGAAATCCTAAGTAGGTATTTGCTATGAATATGCTATAACTTAGAAATACATTGGGAGCAGGGAGTAGAGTGGTTCAGGGAGACACGGAAATCCACAACAGGTTAAGTTAGAACTTTACATTTCTTGTGGATTTGCAGCAAATGTTTGAAAACAGTTTTTTATACTAGAGTCTTTGGAGATTCTCTTGACCTCCTAACGTTACAGATGGTACACAGCTTAAAATGAATCATGGCAGTAACATCATACAGTTGATCCTCATTATTTGCAGATTCTCTATTTCTGAATCTGCCTACTTGCTAAAATTTATTTGTAATCTCCAAATCAATACTTGTGGCACGTTTGTGGTTGTTTGCATACACGGGCAAAGCAGTAGAAAATTTTGTCTGATACACACGTTTCCAGCTGAGGTGGGATGGAGGGAGTGTCTGTATTGTTTCAGCTCTCATCCTGCAAACAACTGTCCTTCTTGCCATGTTTTAGTGCATTTTTGTGCTTTTTTGGGAGGTGATCTTGCTATTTAAAATGGCCCACAAGTGCTAAATTACTGTCTAGTGTTCATAAGCGCAAGAAGGCTGTGATGTGCCATATGCAGAAAATATGTGTGCTAGATAAGTTTCCTTCAGGCATGGGTTATAGTGCCTTTAGTCATGCATTTGATGTGAATGAATCAGTAATGTATGATAAATAATGTGTCTTTAAATAGAGATGCACATAAAATAAGGTTCTGGTTTGATTGGTTCGTGAAAATATCATGGCCAGGGCTTAGAGGATCCTAATTTCGTATTTCCCCAGGAGCATGGCTCAGTATTTGCTAGTTCGATATTTATTGTGATGCCATTGAACATAAGTACCGTGGATAATGAGAATCAACTGTACTCCTAAAAAAAAAGTTACAGAAAGGCATTTCATATTTTTGCTGCAAATTTGTGTTTCCTGCAGTTCCATTGCATGTTAGCAGACCACAAACACATACTTTCTGCTGACAAGATGTGGCTGGAATTGCCATTAGGAAGGTTGGTGCCGTTCCATATCCCAGCCGTCAGACATAGCCAGCCAGCTCAGGACAGAGGAGAGTGTGTGTGTGTGTGTGTGTGTGTGAGATGTGGGGTTGCTCATTTTTCACTCGCTGAGATGTCCGTGACATCTGGGAGCCTGGGAAAAAAGTAAGGCTTTCCCAAAGGAGCCTACAGCTATACAGTTAGACTTAAAAAAATTTTTTTTCATTAAATGTTAAGTTTGTTCTTAAGTTTGTAGTTTACTTCAAGGTAATATCTTGGAGGAAGAAGGAATAACACTGCCTTACAGATGACCTGTATCACTTGGTAAGGAGGAGCCACACCAGGCATAATCTACTGCGTGCCAAGTCCTCCACCAGTCAGAGCATTTCCAGATGATAAGTATGAAATCTCAGAAATATGGACTCCTTTTATGCTCCACAAAGCATGGAAAGGATCTAAAGGAGAACAGAGCTGGAGTAGAGACCAGAGACTTTTTCCGAAGATGGCACATACTCTCATCTTGTGGGGCAACTGTCATTGATGGGTAGTCATTACAGGGGAAAATGTGTTCTGAAGGAATCTGGGGCCAAATCCAGGCTCAGTGGTACATCGTGGTGACATGATTAATTAGCCATGTTCACTGTGGGTGAGGAGGGCAGTAGCACACGTGTTATAATTTGCCTTCTGTACGTTAAAGCAGTCGAGCATCAGCAGAAGAACCTCTCTCATTAGGTCCGAATAGGACTGGGTCTGGACTGGTGATCTCTCTCAATGCCGCGCTTAGCGTGTTGCCTCATAGAGGGTAGACGCTAAGTAAGCAGTTGCTAAGTGCAGGTGAGCCCTTAAATACCCTTGAGTGTGGAGGGGCATGGAGAGAAGGATGGGGAATTTTTCACGCCTATCAAGTAGAGCGGGTACAGTCGTTTGAGGTCACTGAGTCTTCCAGTTTGGCTTGAAATCCTGCCCCAAGGGTCACAGCCTCCCCTACCTTCACCTCAGACCATTTAAAGATGTGAAGTGTTGCGGTGTCATCAGCACCACCCTTGAAGAACAGCCTGAGCTGCTGGAGGCCATCGAGACTCAGCAGGACTCGAGCTTGGGAATGGATTTTCTGATTTTCTTTTGAGTGCTTTAAACTACAGCTGCCCATGTAGAAAGAGTCACTACAGAAGTCTTCTCTGATTGATTTGTGTCCCTTTCAGGATCTTGTTTGTTAATGTAACTGGCTTGCCTCGTAGGGGGTACATTAAGGCTGAACAGAGCCAGCTCATCTGTCCCTCCTTGGGTACCCTGTAGAGCAGAGGGTCATACCCGCAGTTTGTCTTCATGATCTGCTCACGAGCCACACAGAAGGAACACATGTCTGAACAGCATGGGGACAGGCTCTCGAGGAGTGTCTGTGGAACACAGCAGAACCCAGGGGCTAGTAGTGGAAGGAAGGCCCTTTTCTCTCTGCCCTTCAAATGGAATCTAAGCAATGGTTTCCGGTATGATGCACAAGGTGATCTACAGAATTTTGTTTTAGATTACTTTTTGAAAATTTCATCTTTTTAATGTTGTGTATATATTTTATAATATGCATGTTATATTACTCTAGAGTTAATATAACTCTATTATATTAACTATATATATAACTGTATATATTCACAGCCATATATATCTGTATCTCTATATATGTCTATATCTATCTATATGTATACGTATATCTATATGAAGGACCACTTCTTACTCCTCCCACTAAGTATAGCACAAATCTTTGGACATTATCCATAAAGGAAACATAAGTATATTCTGGAAAGTGGAGAGGAGAAAGACCAGTTTTGAGACCCAAGACACAGCAATGAGTTCCTTGAGGTTTCATTTTGCCTCATATATCCTGGACTAGATTCTAGAGAAGGTAGTCAACCTGGAAATGCTAATGGGTTCAGACAAAGAAACAAGTCTCTGAGAAAAGTCCTCTCTCTCCAAAGACCAGGAAAGGGGCAGTGTAGTAAGACAGACCATCCAAACACCATGAGAAAAACCTATGACACTTACCCCCAGCCCCATCAGCAAAGGCCAAGCAGAGAGTTGAGATGTCCACTTTCACCAAAGGGAATGAATAGTAATGAGATGAGGTACCCCTCACTCACCAGCCGTGATGTGGTGTCAGTGGAGGCCTAATGGGGAGCCTGGAGTCCCACCCTTCAGCTGTAACAAGGCATCCCTCCCCACCAGATGGAGGCTCAATGGGGAACAGGACTTTCATCACCACCTGGCAGTACTGAGGTGGCACAAGTCAGAGGAGGGCTGCTAAAAAGCAAGACATGAAGAACCAGAGTCTCTTGATATAATAGAAAAATGTTCAAGATACAAGTGAAAATCACCCATCCTACCTGGAAGCAGGAAAATCTCCATGTGAATGAGAAAAGACAATTGACAGATGCCTACGTCTGGATGACACAGATGTTGGAATCATCTGACAAGGATTTTAAAGCAGCTAACATCAGAATGCCTCAGTGAACAATTATGAACATCCTTGGAACAAATGAAAAAAAAAAAAAAAGGAAAGTTCAGCAAAGAAAGAGAATGTTTCAGAAAGAAAAGAAGTTATAAGGGAGAATCAAATAGAAATTCCAGAACTGAAATGTATAATTGAATTTACAACAACCCCCCCCCCCCCCCCCACCAGTGGATAGGCTGGACAGCAGAATGGTGAGAACAGAGTAAAGAAATCAGTGAATGTGAAGATAGAACAATAAAAATTACTCAGTCTGAACCACAAAGTGAAAATTGACTTTAAAAAAATGAACAAAATCCTGGAGATTATAATAAAAGGTCATGTTAGTCACAGAAGGCCAGGAGAAAGGTGGAGCTGAAAAAGGATTTGTAAAAATAATGGCTGAAAATTTCCCAAATTTGGTAAAAGACCTAAACCTCAGATTCAAGGAGCTGAGCAAATCCCAAGTAGAATAATCCCAAGAAATCCACATGAAGACACATCATAGTCAGACTTCTGAAAACTGAAGACAAAGAAACATTCTTGATAATAGCCAGGAAGAAACCATACCATACCCAGAGGGGAAAGGCAATTTGGATGACAGTAGACTTCTTATCAGGAAGTAGGGAGGCCAGAAAGAAATGGCACAATATTTTTCAAATGCTGAAAGAAAAGATATGTCAACCCAGAAATATATATCCAGTGAAAATAACCCTCAGGAATGAAGGAGCAATGAAGACATTCTAAGATGAAGGAAAACTAAGAGACCTTCTGTCACAAGCTGACCTACCTTATAAGAATGGTGAGATGGAATTTTCCTAAGCAGAGAAGAAATGATAAAAGAAGAAATTGTGTACAAAAATGCTCAGGTATTCTTTTTCATCATTACTTGGGCTATTCGGGGTCTTTTCCAGTTCCATACAAATTTTAGAATTGTTTGTTCTAGCTCTGTGAAGAATTCTGGTGTTATTTTGATAGGGATTGCATTGAATGTGTAGATTGCTTTGTGTGGTATAGACATTTTAACAGTATTTTTTCTTCCAGTACATGAGCATGGAATGTTTTTCCATGTTGTTGTGTCTTCTTCCATTTGTTTCATAAGCTTGCTATGGTTTTCAGCGTATGGATATTTTACCTCTTTAGTTAGGTTTATTCCTAGGTATCTTATGGGTTTTGGTGCAATTATAAATGGTATCAATTCCTTAATTTCTCTTTCTGTTGTTTCATTATTGGTGTATAGAAATGCAACCGATTTCTGTATGTTGATTTTATATCCTGTGACTTTGCTGAATTCATGTATCAGTTCTAGCAGTTTTTTGGTGGAGTCTTTCAGGTTTTCCACGTAGAGCATCATGTTGTCTGCAAAGAGTGAAAGTTTGACTTCTTCCTTGCCAATTTTTATGCCTTTTATTTCTTTTCGTTGTCTGATTGCTGAGGCTGGGACTTCCGGGACTCTGTTGAACCACAGTGGTGAGAGTAGATACCCCTGTCGTGTTCCTGACTTTAGGGGGAAAGCTCTCAGTTTTTCCCCATTGAAGATGATAATAGCTGTGGGTCTTTCATATATGGCCTTTATGATGTTGAGGTATGTTCCTTCTATCCCTACTTTCTTGAGGGTTTTTATTAAGAAAGGATGCTGTATTTTGTCAGATGCTTTTTCTGCGTCTATTGAGAAGAACATATGGTTCTTATCCTTTCTTTTATTAATGTGTTGTATCATGTTGATTGATTTGTGGGTATTGAACCACCCCTGCAGCCCAGGAATAAATCCCACTTGATCATGGTGAATAATTCTTTTAATGCATTATTGTATTCAATTTGCTAGTATCTTGTTGAGAATTTTTGCATTCATGTTCATCAGGGAAATTGGTCTGTAGTTCTCCTTTTTAGTGGAGTTTTTGTCTGGTTTGGGAATCAAGGTAACGCTGGCCTCATAGAATGACGTTTGAAGTTTTCCTTCCATTTCTATCAACAATAGCCAAGTTATAGAAAGAGCCCAAATGTCCATCGACTGATGAATGGATAAAGAAGATGTGGTGTGTACACACACACACGCACACACACACACACACACACACACGCACACACGCACAATGAAATATTAGCGATCAGAAAAGAATGAAATCTTGCCATTTGCAACAAGGTGGTTGGAATTAGAATGTATTATGTGAAGAGAAATAAGTCAGAGAAAGACAAATACGTGGTTTCACTCATGTGGAATTTAAGAAATAGAACAGATGAACATAGGGTAAAGAAGCAAAAATAAAATAAAATAAAAACAGAAGGAGACAAACTACAAGAGACTCTAAATACAGAGAGCAAAGTGAGGGTTGCTGGAGGGGAGATGGGTGGGGGGTGGGCTAAATGGGCAAGGGGCATTAAGGAAGGAACTTGTGATGAGCACTAGGTATTGTATGTAAGTGATGAATCACTAAATTCTACTCCTGAAATCAATACTACAGTATATGTTAACTAACTTGAATTTAAATAAATAAAAAAGAAAAAAAAATGTTCAGGTAACCCAGGTGAAGGCAGGAAAAAGGAAACAAATGAAAAACAGAAGGAACAAATAGAAAACAAAAAATTAAATGGCAGAACTTAGGCCCTAACGTGTCATTAAATGCATTGAATTTCATCGTCTAAATGCATTAATTAGAAAATCCAGAGATCGATAGTGGGTAAAAAAGAAAAAAACATGATACAACTGCATGCCACCCATAAGAACCTACTTCAAATGCAACACTACAGACAGGAAAAGTAAAGGATGAAAATAAGAAAATGGTATGTCAGTAATCAAAACAAAGCAGAGCAGGAGTGGCTATCTTAACATCAGATCAAAGGGGCTTCAGAGCAAAGAAAATTACGAAGGACAGAGAGAGACCTTGCATAATGTAAAAGGGTTAGTCTACAAAGAAGATGTAGTAATCTTAAATATGTATGCATTTAACAACAGCGCCACAAAACATGGAAAACAAAACTTGATAAAACTAAAAGGAGAAATAGACAAATCCACAATTGTAGTTGGAGATTTCAACATCTCTGTCTTTAACAATTGATAGAACAGTGGGAAAATCAGCAAAGGATACAGAAGAACCCAGTACCATCAACTGACAGGGTCTAGTTAGCTTAGAACACTCTATCCAACAACAGCAGAATCCAGATGCTTTTCAAGTACCCAGGGCACAATCACCAAGACAGACCATCCAGGGCCACAAAACAAACCTCAAGAAATTCAAAAGGTTTGAAATCACACAACAGGAATCCTCTGACCATGTGGAATCGAAATTGAAATCAGTAACAGAAAGATAATGGGAAAAACTCCAAACCTGTGGAAACTAAACAGTGCAGTTCTAAATAGTGCATGGGTCAAAGAGGAAGTCTCAAGGGAAATACAATTATATTTTGAGCTGAATGAAAATAAGAAAATAAAGCACTATAAAAATTTCGTGTATAATTATAGTGTAAAATATGAAGAAAAGGTTCGGAAAACCATCGTGACATCTAACCAGTGTTTGCTTCTCCAGACAAAAGCAAAACTACTGGAAGAGGATGACAGAGAAAATGCCAGGGCACCAAATGTCAAGTCCTGTCTGTCTTTCCTGGGCACACACCATACTCTGCCCCCAGCTCTCTTTCCTGGGGTATTTCCTGGTTGCAGCATGAAACAAAAGATGCATTCGAGTTAGCATCATCCAAGGGAGTTTAATGAAATGGCTATTGATAAAGGTGAGGGTGGGGTTTAGGAAAACCACAAGGGATGTTACAGGGCTCTGCCACTAAGGACAGTAGGGCTGTTACTAATCTGAGGCCTGAAGGGGCAAGTGCAAGCCCAGTTAAAGAGCCTGGAGCCAATGAGGGGTGTAGAGAGAACCACCTAGACAGAGCTGTGACCATCTGTCAAGTGACTCAGTACTCTCAAGGTGACCCGAAGGGGCAGGAAGCTGGAGAAGCAAACCTCCCTCTCCTTTTCCTTCCTTTGATCTCCTGCCTAGGTACCCACTGACCAAACTCAACTGCAAGCCACAGTCTCTCAAGAGGAGATCCATACAGATCCATACAGATCAGCCTCCCAGGGCTAAAAGCAAGGTCGAGAAAATTAGATCAAAGATTTTTTGAGGTTGGAGTAAACGGGAAACTATCTGGGTGGCAGAGGGACCCAGAGACTGGGTGACAGTGTGGCCAAAAGGAGCCACCCAACCCTCAGTTGATTCTGATGTGAGTGAGAAAGAAACCTTTGCTTTGTTAAGCCTCTGTGATCTGGGGATGTTTGTTAAAGCAGCCGATGTTAATTACCTTGACCAATGCACCTAATAAAAGCCTGGGCCTCAAATTCTGTGTGGAGTCGCATATTAAATGCACAATCCAGCGCTCAGCGTAATTAAAAAGCGATTCCAATAGTTACTTGTGTCTCTTGAAAAACACCGGTGGGGACACAATTCATAATTTTAGTAACTCCTCCTGAAATCTGTTTTGTCTCCAGGACAATCCTTCTTTGCCCACATGCTCTCATCATCCACCCTCAGAAACTCCACCCAACTCCCGGTCTATGTAGGATTTGTCCTTCCCTCCAGCCCTTTATAATATCGGTCATTTACCTTCTGTCTCTGCCTTCCCCATCACCCCTTTAGTCTCTCTTTTATCCCAGAAGATCCCTGAATCTGGTTGCCTAATATGGAGGGATGTGTAAAATTAAGGTAGGGAAATAGGAGAATCCAGGGATATGTTTAAAACACAGGCCGTGTGCTTGTGGCGGGCTGGCTACCCTGGGATTTGGTCTCTGAGACAGAGCTGACATGTGGCATGTTTATTAGGGAGCAAGCTTTGGATCAACTCCTGTGGAAGGGAGAGGGCAGAAGCAGGAATGGCAGAGGGAAGGCCTCGCTGTGACATAGGAGCTCTGGCGCCTATATGGCCATCTAGAGTTTTCCTGCTTTTGCCAGAAAGGCTCGGCCTTTATACCCTTGCCTCCATCTGACATTGATGTGTGACTTTGGGTGAGGTAATTCCTGAGAGGGCTGACAGCTGAAGGCTGCCTGCTGACAGCTCTCTCAGGAGCCAGAACAACGAATCTTGCCTTGCAGGGAGACCTGGGCATCTGGTCTTGTGTTTGTCACTGTGCAGAGGGTCTCTGCCTGTGTGAGAGGTGGGCTGCAGCTCTGCCGTTTCTGTGGTCATTACTCATGTACAGAGATTGCTGTCATTCCCTTTAAGCTCTTTACGCCTTCCGTGCAATGCCCCGAGGCCCTTATTCCACGTTACATTTGCCGCTTCCTTGAAGAACTGTATCAAAATTCTTTTCTTCCAAGAGCCCTTGATGTCTGACTCTTCAGCCTCTCCCTGACCTGGTTCTTCTGGGGCTGGTGGATGGGAGCCACAGCCCCAGAAGGTTCTCCCTGGGCTCTCTGAGTTGCAGGGTTATAGAGAAGTGTGTAGCTGCCCTTTCTGTAATGCATTGATTTCTTATTATAATTACAGAACAGGGTAATTACTGTAGTCATTGCAAGGGCTTGTTTACGGCTCTGTCCATCCTGATTGTTAGTTTCAGACAGTACTCTGGGGCTGTGGATAACTTGCTGGCCTTCCAAGCTGATTCTTTTCCCTGATTGTATATAATTAGGGCCCGGCAGCAATAGCCTTTTAATTTCTCTTTTCCCATTGAGCCTGATTTTTCAATTCTTGTGATGCCCCACCAGCCTTGTGTAAACTTGGGAGTAAAGCCCTGATATGCAGAAGGAGGAAGGGAATACGTAGTATAGTGCCCTGGGGCATGCCTCTGCTGTGATTGGGAACCTAGCTCAGATGTGTACTGCCTGTATGAAGTTGGGCATGTTTCTTAGCCCCTATACACCTTAGTTTCCTCATCTGTACAATATGGATAGATAACACCTCCTGAATACAGTTGTGGTGAGGAGAGAATCTCAGATTATGTGCTTAGCACCATGCCTGATACCTGAGCAGTGTCTGTTGTATGGTTGTCATTGCTGCTAGTTCTACTTGTTCCTTTGAGAAAAGTGAAGCTCAGATTGCAGTCGGCGATTCTGATTGGCTGACAGTAGCTTCTGCACACCTGTTCCTTCACTAAGTGTCTGAGTGTCTCCCCTCTGCCCCACCTCTAGTTGTGATGTTGTAGTGAAACCCCGCAACCATTCTAATCCCAACACCAACTGCAATTTTCCAATAAGCTAAGCCCTTGGTTCAGTTTGGTGGTTCTTCTTGCCGATGCCAACGCTCATCAGCTCTGGACCTTCTGAGTCTTCCAAATAACTGGTCTCTGAGGGGAACAATGCAGACTCAGGCAAAAGGTGGGGAATTATACAAGGGAGTTGTTTTTAGAAAGTTGCCAATATTGAATGAATGGCTGTCTCCACCTCTTCAGCCTTATTTCTTATCACCAGGTTCCTTGAACTATTGCATATCCCCAACATTCCATGCTCAAAACCTAGGAGCATATGTGAAGGCTGTTTTCCACTGTCTGTAAATCTCCTCTTTTAATTTCCTTGTCTTCACTTGGCTGATTTCTATATCCACCACACTGCTCAGGTCTTCCCTTGCTTAACACCCTTCTCCACGATTGCCAAGTCTTCAGATTTCTATGGAAAACAGTCATATCTCATCATTATCCATTCAGTCTTGTTATTGTTGGTCCTGCTGCTTTTTAAAGCATCTCTTTTAAATGCCAGCATTACAACTTAGACAGGGGTTATCCAGGACTCATGGGTATGAAGAGAAAAGAGAGTACTCTTTCCCTGTTGCTAAAGGTTTGGTAATAGACCTCTGTGCTCCATGGTTTTGTGTATCAACTCTATATGTATAGAACATAAGTTCTGTCCATTCGCCTATCCATCCATCTAATAATAATATGCTAACTGAGCGATACAAACCTGAACCAGGGCAAAAGGGAATCCCTGCCTTCAATGAACTCAGAGCCAAGCAGAAGAGATAAAGTGTATGTAAAAAAATTATAGAGTGAAGCAAAATTCAGTCGGTATTGTATGATCAAGGTTTTATGGAAAAACAAAATAGCTTTTCTATTGGGAGTATTGGCAAAAGGAATCTTTAGTAGAGAATATGGTACTTTAGCTTGACCTGGAAGGAAGGGTAGGATTTCAGTGAAGATGAATTCTTCTAGGCAAAAGAATTAGGGGTAATGGCACCAGAATAATATTGGGACATTTCATGCATCCACATGTAGCTTAAAGTATTCAGAAGTGAAGCTGGAGAGCTGGTTATCACAATGAAGGGGAAAGCTAGAGCAGAAGTGTAGACTACTTTTGGTAGCAGATGGAACTATTGAGAGGTTCTGATGTCAGAGTGACATCAGCAGAGCTGTGCTTCCGGCAGATTTAGTTGCCAATGTTATGCAAAATTTATTTTAGGGAGATGCCAGAAGTAGCCTAGGCATTCTAGGGCAGAGAGTGAGATGTCTGGCTGGATCAACCTGTTGGCAGTTGGCTGTGTCAGAGAGATGCGTCTGAGGGTGTTCAAGAAGCCACACGCATATGACTTAGATGTTGGGACTTAAGGAGGTTTTGAATGCGAGTAAACAGGGAGGTGGTAAGATTCTGACAGAGCAGCCAGTTTGGGAGAAAGACATTGAGCTTTACTTTAGAGAAAGGAATTAGAAGTGTCAGCAAGAGCGTTTAGAAGGAGGATTCCAGCTGCAGTGGAAACTGGGCTGGAGCACAGGGGCATTCGTCAGAGCTGGTGCCAGAGTTCAGACTAATTGCTTTAACAGTCTGTAGCGAAGAACAGGAGAAAGATGGAAAGCTGATGGTTCTGTTCTTTGGTGTGCTGGTGTGCAGACTTCTTTATCTTTAGAGGGTCCCACTAGCTAGCTAACAGCTTTCTTGGCCTGAAGACAAAGTAAAACAATTGCCTCAATAGAGTGATTGAGGCACCTAGAAACATCCAGTATGGAATACCTTCCCTCCATCATGAGGCTAGAACATGGATTCAAGGTGTTTGCTGTGCTAATCACAGAGCACTTCTTCTGATCAACCACTTGGTGTGCGGCAGCCTTCTTCCTCTCCTCCTGCCCCCAGGAAAGACGATGAAGAACCAGAGTGTTATTTCAAAGCACATCTCTTATAGGAGCCCCACAGGGAAACAGACTTGCCAGAGCTGTGTGACAACCCCAAGGCAGGGACGTCAGATGAAAGCCAGACTAAGTCCTGAGGCATATAGGAGTCATAGATCACTCCATTTTCTCTGGAGACTGGATGAGACCATTGTCCCCGAGTCCTTGGGAGTTTACGGTTTTGTATTAAATCTAAGTGTTTCCTTTTGATGAAGTATTTTATGATGGGTATTGTAAATTACTCTAAGGAAACTTTTAGTCAGCAAGAATTTACGACAATGATAAATTTGGGCTATGTCTTTTTAAGTGTCTATATGAATGAACACTTTCAAAATTTCCCCAGGTTCTAGTCAAAGGTAGAGCCTATTGGTGATTATTTTTGTACTTTTCACGTCTCAAGTGACTTCTTTTATTAAGATTCCCAAGAATAAGACTTATGATTTATCCTGATGACATATTAACAGCCAGTCATACCAAATACATTTTTCTTTCTTATGTACCAGAAAGTATATTCTTGCTGTCAGCCTTTGGGGTACAATGAATTTCAAAAAGTTCTCTGGTGTTTTTCCTCAACATTGAACATTTCTTAGCTTTGCAAGTTATCAAAATAGTTTGAGGGTCTGGAGAGAGAAAGAAACAGAAATGAAGATGGATGGTGTCTTATCAATAAGACATAGGAAAAGATGAAAGTCATCCTGTGGCTTTCATTTATGAAATGATTGAATTGGGTCAATATTATGGTGAATCCTATTACAGGATAAGAAGGAACACCCCTCCAAATTGCACTCAGCCAAAATCGGCTGGTTCAGTGGCCACACTTAAATATTACCAATATGAAAGAGAACTCATATTTTGCATTAAAAGTTGCTTTCAGGATGGTGTCATTTGGTAAAGAAACACATAAAATTATTTGAATTTCACAGGGTCCTTTATTGTTTACCTCTTATGCTCTGCTTCTTAGATGTGTTTACAGCAGAAAAAGCAATCAAATCACTGGCCACTTGAGATTTTCCCAAGAGTAGATGAGTCATTCATGACTCATTAGAGGAGGGAAGCATCTTTCATCTATTGCAAAAGGAAAAAAAACAAAACAAAACAAAAAACCAAACCCTTTCTTCTTTCATATAGCATAATTTGTCTTCATCCTTTGTATGCAAGGCCTCACATTTGAATTCAAAGGTCTTAAGAGCAAGTTAAAAATATACAATATGTCCTTTGGGTATTTTGTAAGTACCATCTCTATACAACTAGCTAAGAATTTCCATGTCTCTGTCAGATATCACTTTGACCTTGAAATTTTAATTTGGGTTCTTATAAATAGAAGCCAAAAACACATGAGGGCAAAAAGATAAATACTGAAACAACAGGATTTATGTATTTAGTATCTCCTTGACACTTCTGTTCTAAAGCGAATGTCCCCCCTAAGAAGGGAGGAAAAAGGACATAATGTAGAAGTGTAAAAATGTGCCGTGGAATTTGGATTTACTCTCACATCTTTTGATGTGCTCATTCCTAGACTGTTGATCTCTGTAGAAGAAAGTGCCTAGGATTTGTGCACCGAAAAGGAGTTCTGGGGCAAGTTCTTGCCGTATAATTTCTGCTCTATTGATATTTGATGAATAAATCAGCTTATCAAAATATATTTGAGTGGGTCAGAGTTTAAATTATCTACTTTTTTTCTGAATATAATACACACGTGAATAAGTAGATAATGGAATATATGAGCGACTCTTCTTTCAGAATGTCCAGGAGACTATAGACACTTGGCCGCTTTTCCAAGGAAACTGGCAGATCCTGCTGCGTCTTCAAAATCACTGCAGTGAGCTAGAGGTTCTAGAACTCATTTGAATGAACTAGAACTGCTTTGAAAGCTATAGAGTTCATCTTTTTTAGGACATTGTGTTGAATAGGCATTGATTGTTCATTTATTTATCTGTCACTTTTTAGTTCTACTCATTCAACAGCTTTGGCACTGAGTTGGTGCTTCTTCAAGATTGTTCAGTGGGTGTCTGGGTGGCTCAGTTGGTTAAGGGTCTGACATAGGCTCAGGTCATGATCTTGTGGTTTGTGAATTCGGGCCCTGCGTCGGGCTTTGTGCTGACAGCTCAGAGCCTTGGACCTGCTTTGGATTCTGTGTCTTCCTTTCCCTCTGCACCTCCCTGCTTGCACTCTGTCTCTGTCTCTCAAAAATAAATAAAACACTAAGGAAAAAAAAAAAAGGGATTGCTCACTGAATAAGTTTGCTTATTTGCTGCCCAGCTGGTACCTCCCCACAAATCTCTTTCTTCCTTACTGCTATAACACACAGGGCATCTCACCCATTTTAGACCAGTGGTGAGGTGAGCTGGTGTGTGTGTGTGTGTGTGTGTGTGTGTGTGTGTGTGTGTGTGTAGAGTGGACTGGGTGTCAGTAACAGTGGGTGTGGGGCACTGATGTGATGTGGTGGGTTTCTTGTGAAAGCTTTAATGCAAACTCAAGGCAAGGATGGCCTTGGGAAACAAAACAGATAACGTGGCTAAATCCAACTCCAGGCTTGGAGTCCAAAATCAGAGCATCAAACAAATATCACGTGGAGTCTAAATGACAATCCTTTGAACTGCTCATAAAGTTCTACATATGGCACCTTCTTCAAACACACGGGGCCAACTTGATGTTTCCCACAGGTGATCCCTACCCAGTGCTCCCCAGGGGCGAGTGTGCCCTCTTTCCCACTATGATAGGGGAAGATAGGATTCCATAGGCAGAGAGGGAAAGATTAGGGTCTGAGGTCCCTGGGTGGGGAAAAACACCTATTTTGGAACAATGCTGGGAGTGTCTGACCACAGCAAACACCCTCAGGCATAAGGTTCAACTTCAAGGCTCCACCTACTCCCTCTCAGGTTTCCCCTCAGGAATTTGACAGAAGACCACCCCTCATACAATGGAAACTAGCCAATCATGAATGGACACCCAGCACCTCGAGATAATCAAGCCAGTAAGGATAGAACCTGAGAAGGAACAAGGGGGAAGGGGAGGGGAAGGCCAACAGGAACCTGATAAAACAAGCACCCTTACCTGTAGTCCTCTGGCATTCACTTTCCAATATTCTCTGTAAAGGGACATTTCCTACTCTTCTTCCTTTCTGATCTTATACTCTAATAAACTTTTGCCTGCTGCTCATTTTGTATCCACCTCTTCATTCTTCAAAGCAGCAAGACAACAAATCCTGGGCATCGTAAAAAAAAAAAAAAATCCTGCAACACCATCACACTTTGTCTCCTCCATTCCCCCATTCTCTCTCTGTTCTCTCCTTCCTCCTTGGTCAGGTTCATATATTTCAGTTATATGAATTAACTCTAGGATGCTAGACTCTGGGAACTAGGCTGTCAAGTCCAGAAATACTCAGAAAAGCATAAGAAACAGTTAATGAGCAGCGGGCCTCAAAACGGGGCTAGGAAGACGGATAGAGTGTTTGACCTGATGTGGAAGAACGTGGAGGGATATTCTTTCTAACATGTCTGGTCACTGGCCCACTTCAGCTTAGGTCATGATCTCACAGTTCGTGAGTGTGAGCCTCACCTCAGGCTGGGCTCACTGCCATCAGCACAGTAGAGCCTGCTTCAGATCCTCTGTCCCCCTCCCTCTCTGCCCCTACCCTGCTCAGGCTCGCTCTCTCTCTCTCTCTCTCTCTCTCCCTCAAAAATAAATAAACATTAAAAAAAGGATTTAGCATAGCTTAAGATTCTTTTTACAATTCTCAATGACATACTCAAGTTAAGTCACCACTTTGAAAACAAAAAAGCACTTTTAAGACGTATTACCTGAGAATGTAAGTGATTTGCTATGTAGATATTTTGAAAATATTTTCCAGTACAACTTAAGAACAACAATAATAATAGCAAAAAATGTTAGAAATGAGAAAAGGATAAATCTATCATCTTAATATAACAATTCTTGTCATTATTACATATTCCCTCCTCCCTCCTTCCTCCCTTCCTCTCTCCCTTCTTCTCTCCTCTCTCTCTTCCTCCCTCCTTCCTTCCTTCCCTCCCTGCCTACCTCCCTCCCTTCTTCCCTCTCTTACTTTCTCCTCTATCTCTTCTTTCCTTTCCTTTCCTTTCCTTTCCTTTCCTTTCCCTTCCCTTCCCTTCCCTTCCCTTCCCTTCCCTTCCCTTCCCTTCCCCCCCTTTCCCTACTTTCCCTCCTTCTTCCTTCCTTCCTTCCTTCCTTCCTTCCTTCCTTCCTTCACATATTTATTTTGTGTCTACTCTTCCCAGATACTCTTTTAGGCCCTGGGGATTTGATATCACAAAACAAAGATTTCTGTCCTCCTGGAGCTTATAGATATTAAACAAAAGACATAAAAATAAGTAAATTAAATAGTATGTTGGATTCTTTCAATTTTACTGGACAGAATAAAAGGTCAGCCAGGGTATGGGGTATGACAGTGCACAGGGGTGGGGATAAGGGGCAGGTAATGGTAGTAAGGCAATGGTTAGGGCAGGTAACCTGTGAGCCAAGCCTTCAAAGAGGAGAGGGAGGTTCCCACGCATATGGATGAAGGAAGAGCAAAAAGAACCACACCCACAAAAGCCTTGAGCTAGGAGCTTGCCCGGAAAGTTCGAGAAGTAACAAAGAGGCCTGTGTAGCTGGAACAGAATGAGTGAGGGAGGAGGATATAGGAAATGAGCTCAGAAAGATAAGATGGGGCCCTATCCTGTAGGACTTTGAGGGCGTTGCCCCTCTGCTCAAGTGGCGTAGAACTGACAAGTTGCAGGAACTGACTTAGAGTTTTAAGGCATCCCTCTGGCTGTTCTGTGGAAGATACAGATGAAAGAAGGTCGATGGTGGCAGCAGGGACACCAATTGGGAAGCCACTATAGTGATGGAGGCAGGAGATGACAGCTGCTGTGCCAAGGTGGAGCTGTGGTCCATACCCACCTGTTCTGTATGGTCCTAAACATAATGCGCTGACTTCCTAATGAAGCCTGTGTGCATAGCATTGAAAAATAGCAACTTAGGTGTCAGTCCTCCCTTACCCCTCCTGTCACAGGCCATTCAGTTGATGATGGGAGTCAGAGTTTGGGTAGTAGTGTGTCTTGGGCAGTTTTGCTGATCCATTTCCTAGCATTGGCTGAAAGAGAATATCTATACATTTATCAAATTTCTTTTGATGAACATATTAATGAATCATTAGTGTCATTGTTTGCTGCTTCAAGGATTACATGCTTTGTCCACTTACCTTGGCAGAATCTGGTAAACTAAATGTATTTGAGATTATGAGATTCTTTTCTGCCTAATTTATTTTATAAACTGCAAATGTAAATCACGCAGCTCTCACATGCAATTTCAGTCGAGAGGGTAACGGCGACTTCGCCGTAATTGAGACATTCTCACTTGAGGGGGTTGCCTGCAGAACCAGTGAGTTGGAATGCCATTTCATTTTTTTTTAAAGATGTTTTTAGTTTTAAAAAGAATTTCCAGAGTGTCATTTTTGTAATTCTAATTTCAATTTATGGCCTAAACATTGCAATGAGCTTTGGGGGGTAGTACAGCTTGCTTTGGATCTCTGTCTGCTAATGTTTCTATTACTGCATCCATGGTAAAACAAGAATATTAAAAAAAAAAACAACTTATGACATAAGCATTTTCTGTGTCCTATCATGGGGCACTAAACCCTGCAGGGAAGCTTGTTGTTGTTTTAGGGAGTGATCTTGTGGTGATAGTGGTAGTTTCACAGCTTTTCCATGGCAAGCAGAACAAAATAGGGCTCTGTGGATCCTGACTAGGAAATGCTAGAACTGGAAGGAATCTTAAAGATGGCCCAGACACACCCTCATATTTCGTAGATGAAATCTGAGGCTCAGGCTAGTGAAGTAACCTGACGAAGAGCTGGTACTTATATTGTGTTTTCTGATCTTACTAAAGTATGGATTATATCACACCCTGTGATAGTCTCTATCTGGCCATGTAAGGTGAGTGACATCTAGGTAAATGTAATTCTTTTGGGATTTCATTATGAATTTATAATTTATTACCGTGTATTTTATCTTTGCTGCGGTATTCCGTTGAAAGGCTAATTCTTTAGGTTTGATGGGACACATTCAGCTTGAAAAAGACAAAAGAGACCAGCTTTAAAGCAACTTTTCTCTCCCTATAGTTAGGACACTAGACAAATGATGAGCAAAATCATTTTCTCAAAGAGAAGATGCTCAGCTTTGTCTTCCTGAAGCTGAAGTGAGATGCTGTGTCTTGCTGTGCACTGTCATCCTGTAGAGATTGACGATCCTCCCTGCCAGGGAGCCACGGACTTACAATTCACCAGGAGCAGAGAGCGTCACGCCCCTCTGCAATAGACAGTAATGACGGTAATGAAATAAGGCTGCAGCTCGGACCACAGAAAAACATCACTGTTGTCAACGGAGGTGTAAACAACCTAATTCATGGTCATGCCAACAGATACCTAAGGGCAACCGTGCATAATGGAATGAACACAAAGTTGCCCCCTCCCCCAATGGGGTGCAAATTCTGGTGCTGCTATGTTCTCTAGGGGATGTTGGACAAGATGTTGGGCCTCTGTTACGTCATTTGTGAAATGTGAATGGTAGTGCAGGCCTTGTCGAGTGAAAAGGCACTTGGGTGCAGAGTCTGACAGAGGAGTTCTGTATGACGTCCCATGGGACCATGTGGGGCCTGCTCTGGAGAGTGCTTCCTTGGCCTGGTGCCTCTCAACCTCTGGTAGATAGTGCAGCAGTGAGGTCTGTGTGGGGCTGTGGACCCTGCTCAGGGCACTGGCACCTCTGCCGGAATGAAGGGGACCAGGTGTCTGTTCTCTCAATCATTGTGTTTTAGAAATACTGAGTTTTACCAGCCACTGATCTGGGTGTGGAGCTCTGCTGGCAACTAAAATCGGAATTCCTGATAAATTAATCCTGTGGTCCCTCAAGGTGAGGCTACCCCCATTGTCCATACCGCCCTGGTGATTAGCGTTATTAGGCAGTGTTCAGAATGGCCCCTGACTTTTTCTTTTGTGAGTTTCTCTAGAAGTAAATGGACTTCTGCCTCTGATTTCTGAGTGGATCCCAATAGCAGGGATCTGGTTACCTGTATGCCTTTTCTTTGGGTGAAGGAGGCATTGCTACACTGTGTAGCATCCCTGCATCCTCGTAGGGGATGCTGTAACCAGCCACCCAGATTCCCTGGAGGATTGCTGGAGCTCTGCTGACACACAGCCCTTGACAGCTGTAGGAATTCTGTCCTCCGAAGAGCCTCACTTGGCCCATAGTGGCTCACATCCAATGACTGGCTGATGAAGCAAGTGTACTGGTCTCTCATACCATCGTGGGACACCTGTCAAGAACCATCCTGGTTTCACAGCTCCCCATGGGATCAGCCAAGGCCTTTGTTGAGCATTTCAGCTCACTTGCCCCCCACATCCAATCCAATCCTGCTTCCATCCTGTCCCTTGCATGGGTGGCAATTCTGTGAGCACTGCCTAAGAAGCCTACTGTATGCACATATCCTTTTCAAAGCCAGCTTCCCAGAGACCTTGATCTATGACAGTCATGATTTCTGTATAAATGGGGTATATACATATGTGCATCAGGTTTTCATTGCTCTGTACCTTTAACATCTGCTCCTGAAAATGACCCCACTCTGATATTGCATCTTGCCTTGTATATTCTCCTCATTCCACAGATTCTCATTACTCTTATCCTTTTCAGAATTTACTGGCCACTGAATTTTTTTTAATGTTTGTTTATTTTTGAGAGAGAGAACGTGGCAGAGCGTGAATAGGTGGGGGGAGCAGAGACACAGGGAGACACAGAATCTGAAGCAGACTCCATGCTCTGAGCTGTCAGCGCAGAGCCCGATGCGGGGCTCAAACGCATGAACCATGAGATCATGACCTGAGTCAATGTCGGATGCCTAACCAACTGAGCTACCCAGGTGCCCTGTACCGGCCATTGAATTTTAAATTATATCACCTTTTGGGAATGATCTGTGTGTCCAGGTGCAGGAGTGAAGGGTGGGGGAGTAGGGCTGGTGCCCAGACTGGGCATTTCAACACTCTGTGGGACAGAACTTTGCACTTCAGATGGACTGTTTCAAAGAAGTAAATATTTTCTTCCCTTTTCTTCTTTAACCCCTTGGCAACTGATAGAGTAGGTTTCTAATGATCAACCATTTTCAGGGATTCAAAAGCCCAACCACGTCAAAAGTGAATTTTATTTTTATTTATTTATTTGTGTGTGTGTGTGTATGTATGTGTGAATTTTGTTTTAAAAGAACAGTCTGAAGTTCCGTCAGCGTGTTGGCTGTGTTTTGCTTTGGACGGTGGAGTTGTAGGTCATCTATTTCTGACTGTTACTGTTTCTGTGCCCCCAAATTTTTAGACAAAGAACATGTATTACTTTTGTAAATGAAAATAAAATATTTTAAAGAAAATCCCCTTACTATGTCCTGTGCATAGTAAGCTGCCCCTGGCAGCTATGGTAAGAAAGCCCTAGATGCTTCTGACCTCTCTGAAATGAACATCCTGACTGAACCTGATGGTAGGACTTGAGGGCTTTTTGGTCAAGGCAGAAGGAACCACTATAGAATGGGGTATGTGTCATGCTATAGCTTGTAATCTCAGAACACTGACTGTTTTCAACACAGATTACAGAAAAGAAGATGTGAGCATCGAAGGCAGGCTCAGCTGGGAAATTTCATCTCTGTTTACAGATGTTCATTAACATAACAAAACATTAGTGAATGTTTAGCTTGTACCCTTGTCTGTTCTAAGCAGAGACTGAACGAAAATATGTCAGAAGTAAGCCAACTAGACTAGAAAGGCATTTTCATACAGAAAAAAAAGATGTGAAATATACGGTCACCAAAGAAGGCCACCATGTTTTATTTTGTAATTATGAAAATTTGTCTCTTTTGACAGGTGAAATGAATTTAGGCACTCAGGCATGGGGAGAAAGTTGAATTGTCTGAAAATTAAATCAAAGTAAAAATGAAAAATACAAATGGGTATTTCATATTTGCTAACATAGGAGTCATCTTTTAGATCTGACATTTTGAAGCAATCCCTGAGAAACTTGATAGCTCATACCTCTGAGTAAATTATGGTCCCGAGCAGTGTGGAAATAATTGAGAATGTTTGTTGTTTTTAAATAAATGTAATAAATCTGGAATGGCGTTAGTAGGCTATAGTATAGAGAGTACCGTTTTATATCCTGAGATGTGTAACGTGCTGAGATCTGCATCACAGGGAGCTCATTTGTGTAGACACAGTGGATGTGACCTGGACCCTTACACATGTACATTTAGAGAGCAGTGTGGAGTTGACCAAAGAGGAGAGCCGTCCAACAAACATATCACATCTGGCTCCACCATGTCCTAGAGGTGTGGCCCAGGGCAAGCCCTTTCCCTCCAAAAAGGGGAATGCTGATGAAACCGGGCCTTCCAGGGACACAGGGAAGATCGATAAGCACTTCTTCCATCATTGCTGTTAGCATGGGTGTGAAAACACCTTCAACCACAGTGCCTGGCTGTGAGAAGGGCCTTGGTGAATAGTAGTCAAAAATTAATCTGAACAATTTTCATAATCTGTGTGTGTGTTTACTGTGTGTGCTTTGTGTGCATGTGTGCAATTTGTGTGTGTGTGTGTAGTTTGTGTATGTGTACCTTGTATACATGTGCTTTGTATGTGTATGTTTGCACTTTGCATGTATTCATTGTGTGTGTATGTATGTGAATGGATATAATTTATGTGTCTGTGTGTGCTGTGTGTATGTACTCTCTTATGTGAATGTGGATGTGTGTGTGTGTGTGTGTACTTTGCTTTGGGCATCTTTGAGGAATTAGCCACCCAGGTGCCCCAGCACTGAATCATTCTTTTTTTTTTTTTTTTTAACGTTTATTTAATTTTGAGACAGAGAGAGACAGAGCAGGAGTGAGGGAGGGGCAGAGAGAGAGGGAGACACAGAATCTGAAGCAGGCTTCGGGCTCTGGGCTTTGAGCACAGAGCCCTATGTGGAGCTCAAACCCACGAACTGTGAGATCATGACCTGAGCCGAAGTCGGCCGCTTAACTGACTGAGCCACCCAGGCGCCCCAGCACTGAATCATTCTTATACCCCCACAAGCCTGCAGACCCACTGTGGAGAGCTCAAGAAATGGTGCTTTGGTTTTGAAATGTGCAACTGAACTGGCTGCCTCACTTTCTGTGTATCCTTAAGTACATGTGAGTACACTATATATATACTTAAGTATACACATATAGTATTATTTTTTTAAGCGTGGGTACTTTTCAGTCACAGCCCAGTGAAGTTTTGGGTATCTTATGTCACTTAAGAATGAATGAGCCTACAAAATAGTGTCTTGTGGGCAAGTAATGAGGTTAGACGTCTTGAATTTTTGGTTAATTCCATGGTATAGGGTGATTTATTCAAGACAAAGAGACCCTTTGGCCAAATGTGAGTAAAGGGGATTCATGATAAGAAGGTAGGAGTATGAGACTAAAAGGAGAAAACTGGGTGTAAGTCCTGTCCATCCCTGCCTGTCTCTCTCCTTCCTCCTTTTCTCCCCTTCTCTCTGGGGGGAAATGTGTTCTCTTGGCTTTGCACATGTGCCCCAACCATCTGACTGTTCAGATTTTCACCTTGAGCTGGATCTTTCTGCTTTCTTGGTGCACATGGGTGCCCAAATGGCCACTCATCTTGCCCTCCCCTGACACCATTGTTCCTTGTTCTCATCCATTTTTGTCCTTCCCAGAAGTTCCACTCTCCACACCTACCTCGTGTATCTGTGTGTTTGCTGGTGTGTTATTCATCTTCCCCACTGGACCTGCTCTTCCTAAGAGTTAGTGCTAGATCTGTTTGGTTACTCAGCCTCAGGGCCTCCCGTGGTGCCTGACATGCAGCAGTTGCTAAATAACTATCTGCTAAGTGAATGGATGGATCAACAGCAGCCTGAGACCTATACCCTACATCACCCCGTGATCATCTCTCATTCTTACCCAGTCAGCATTCCTGTTGCCTTTTCACCCTAATCACCCCCTAAATCACCTAAATCACACCCTAAATCACCCCCCCCACACACACTGTACCCCATTTTCCTTTGGCTCCAGGCCCAGCTAATCAGCATATTCCATCCACAATAACCAGTAGGGTTGGCCTTGGGACCCACACTGATCCAGTGAGGTTTAACTCTAGCTTTTCCTGGAACTGTTAGGAAAAGGGTGGCTAAGTTGTAAGTCTGTGTTTCCAGGCTTCTGACATCTATTTTGCTGCTTAAGGATGAAGTTGACACAGAGGAAAGCGTATGTAAAAGGCAGAGAGAAACCAAGTCCTGATGAAATTGTTTGAGCCCATGGAACCAGTCTTACCTGAAGCGGTTGCCTCCAGACTTTTCTGTTGCATGAGCCAAAGCATTCCTCTGTCTTCTCCCCAGCTTTTTCTTTATCGTAAGCCCAGCAGATTGGAACCCAGGCTGTTCTAAATCCCAATGGTTTTTGTCCTGAATTCACACGATGGCAAGGCAAGCATTCCCTAAGACAGGCAGCTGAGCCCAAAGATTCCTTGGGATGAGCTGGGGCCCAGCCCAAGTTTCTGAGAACCTTGTGGGACCTCTGCCAAGTGCCTGGTAGAGAGAACTGCTGGGACAGGTTTTTATTTTGTTCAAATAATGTTACTAAGAAAAATTTTTTAAAATGTTTGAGCTCAGCTCATGTTACTTTCAGCCAGAGCAGCCTAACTGCAAATGCCTTCCAGGGAGGAGTTTACTCAGGGCCAACTGCGCTGGTCATGATGTATGCCAGTATTTTTGTGAGGCATCCACCCTGGTCCTGGCAGCTGTGGTCAGAAGGCCAGCCTCGTGTGACCTGTCCCGTGCTCAATGGGAAAATGGAAGAGTTTCCTTCCAGGAGGTGTGAGAGGGGAGCACAAAGGGCAGAAGAAATGACAGGCTTTCCTCGTACACCTGGCAGCATCAGTTATGAGTCTGTGTTGAGGCTGAGCGGGAGGAGCAGGAAGGAGTGGTGACATCTATGGGCACATGTAAGGGATTTGGGTTGAGCTCTCAGGGAGATCCTGGAAGGGCCCTGTGGAGGTGTGGAGGCAGGAAAGGGGGAAACTGATGGCTGGGCCCCTCCAGCTTCCTGCAGGGTAAAACAGGTGGTACGTCTTCCCACAGCAGAGGACTCTGACATTTTTCCTTTGTCCTGTTTCTCTCTTGGTGTTTCCAAGTCTTTGGTGCATTCGACAGTTTCTTTTGTGTGACCCCTAACTTGGGCTCCATGCATGGGTAACCCAGCATCACTAACCCCTAACCGAGGCCCCGGTTTTCTCCTTCTGGATTTCACTTACAGAGAAGACAAGCGTCCCTGCAGCACATTGCTGAAAATAGGGCCTCCCTTGGGGTGGCACCAAGCCCAAGGGTCTGAGAGCTTGGAGAGTGGGCCCTGTCTGCTAAGGGTCCAATAGGGAGCACTGCTTGGGAGGTGCGAGGTGGGGAGAGGTCTCTCACAGGTCATTGGAGCTTTTGTGTGAAAGATAGAAAGGACTCCTGTGCCAGGGGAGACTGAGACACATGGGAAGAGTGCAGAACTGGGAGAGACCACAGCCAACCAGAGGCCCCACTGCCCTTCCAGAGGACAACAGAAGGAGGGAAATGTAAGCTTTGATGACTGGCATCCTGTTGGAAGCCAAGCCCTGCCCCTACCTGCTCATTGTACCACTGGGGGCCCGTCCCCTAATGTCTCTTCAACTCAGTTTCCTTCTCTGTAGGTAAAATTGGGGCGAGAAGATGTGTCTGGCAGGCCTTTTGTAATTATTAGATGAGAAAAAGCATGTAAAATGTTATGCGGGGTCCCTGGCAGACAGGATGGGCTTCCCTGCTCTTTTTATTTCTTTCTCTGCTTTCTTTGCATTGGATGTTTGTACCTGGGCTCAGTGGTGCCCAGGAAGACCATCTTTTTTTTTTTTTTTTTTGTACTTGGCACAGTGCCTAACTAATGGCAAGTGGTTAGTATGTATTTGAGCTCCTTTTTTTCCTGGGCTCAGTACATTTCTTTCTTTCTTTTTTTTTTTTAATGTTTATTTATTTTTGAGACAGAGAGAGACAGAGCATGAACGGGGGAGGGTCAGAGAGAGAGGGAGACACAGAATCTGAAACAGGCTCCAGGCTCCGAGCTGTCAGCACAGAGCCCGACGCGGGGCTCGAACTCACAGACCGTGAGATCATGACCTGAGCCGAAGTCGGACGCTTAACCGACCGAGCCACCCAGGCGCCCCAGTACATTTCTACTGAACATGTGTTTTCCACTGTGATCTCCCTTAGGCACAATGGATGCGTCAGGGACGAGGCAGATGTTGTACCCCTACCCTCAGGATTTGTGCAGTTTAGTCAATGCCGGGAGCTGCCCCTTGCTCGTTTCTGTCTTGGGTCATGCCCTCTTTCTCCTCCCAGCTTCACTATGACATAGGTGTTATTCTCCCTGCTTTGCAGAAAAGCAGCTGTGACTCAGGGCAATGTGAGCACTTGGATGTCTGACTCCGAGACCCTTGTCTGTGAGCAGAATCTGGGGCCTCTCGTGTAGGCTAGAGCAGCCTTGAACTTCTCAGACTGAGGGGAGAGGATAGTATGGATCACTGAGGTGACTGAGCTCTCTTTGCTGATTCTGGTGTGTGTGTGTGAGTGAGATGAAGACAGAGATGCACACACACACACACACACACACACACACGAGAGAGAGAGAGAGAGAGAGAAATGGGCAGAGAGAGACACACAGAGAGACACAAAGGGACAGAGGTGGACAGAGATAGAGCTACAGAGGGAGACAGGGTGCAGAGCTATGTCTGGTTCTGGTGGATCCCAGGGGAAGCACTTCCTAAGCTGCACATGGTTGCGGAAGCTGAGGCCTCTGCTCGCTGGAAGAAAAGCTACGAACAACCATTAGGTCAGCAAGGCCCTCCAGGCCCCCACTGAGGGTGCCTGGGGTTCCCCAGCAGAGGATGCTCAGCTGGGCTGGGGAGGGCCTGAGCCGCTGTCACCAGCCCAACAGGGGGCAGTGCAGGGGGCTGCGCGGAAGCTGGGTGCTGCCAGTTGGACACTTAACCTGGCACCTGAGGGTCTGCAGGATTTGGCATGAATGGCGTGTTTTGAGTAGCTGCTGTCTAAGAGGGAACTTCGGGTGAATGATCACGGCTTACCTCATTTCATCGAAAGGCAAAATCTAATAACTGTTGCAGGCCCAGGCAGACAGACCTGGGTTTGTACCCTGACTGCTACTTAATAACTATGTGACTTTGGCTCCTTAAACCTCAGTTTCTTTATCTGAAGAATGAGGACAGTGGTTTGGCCGTTAACTAAGTGCAGTAGGGCCTGTGACGTGCGTAGCACAGTCAGGCCCAGGGTGTGTGCTCTGTAAGTGCTGGCCCTGCCCAAGCCCCTTGTCAGTGGGGGCATCGTGATCCCTCTACTGCGAGCAGGGGCATTGTTGTCCCCCCACCGTGAGAGTGGGCATTGTTGTCCCCCCCCCCCACCGTGAGGGGTGGTGTCATGATCCCCCGCATCATGAGCGGGGGCATTGTTGTCCCTTCCACCATGAGGGGCGGCATTGTGATCCCTGCACCGTGAAGGGGGGGCATTGTGATTCCCCCCACCATGAGCGGGGACACTGTTGTCCCCCCCCACCGTGAGTGGGGGGGCATCATGATCCCCACTGTCACTGGTGAGGAAACAGAGGCTCAGAGGGCTTTGATATTTACTACACTTCTGGGGAGGGGGTCTCACAGCTCCTGGGGGGATGCCAGAATCTAGAGCCTTCTCATCTGACTCCAAAGCCCTCTCCATGATGGATTATTGATTTTTCTTCTCTTTTAATAACACTGGTTTGTTGTACAGAGTTGCCTGAGAGTTTGCAAGTTAGGGAGTCTGTGGCAGCTTGCTGTAGTGCTCTGGGGCACTGTCATTACCTTCTTGAGTTTTGGGGAATGTCTTTCACACTAACAGCAATGCCCCTCTCCCCACCAGGACCCTGGTGTCCTGGAAAGCACCACTGTCAGACATAGAGTGACATTTCTGTTTCATAAAAACATGTTTTAAAATTAGACTAACAAAGTATGCATGTGTTAAAAAAACAAGCAGAAAAAGAGGGTACAAAGTCAAAACAGAGTGTCTCTTCTAGTTCAGACTCTTGGGTTCCTCTTCTGGGGCAACCATGATTGTGGCCGTTTTCTCGTTTTAAATTTTTCAAATTTCTCTACTCATTTGCACATATTTGTGTGTTTGTGTGTGTCTACATATCCTTCATTAATAACAATGGGTACTTACTATAACACACACACACACACACACACATACAGCCTGTGCCCTTTTGTGCCTCTCAAATAATTCTCTTGAGACTATTCTACCTCAACTCCATTACGTGTAGCTCATTCTTTCTTCATCTCATTAGGTGAATTAGGTCTAGTTTATTCTTTTTTCATGGTTCTTTCATGTTCCGCAATATGGACATTCCGATTTATTTACTCTTTATTGTCGGATCACCTCAGTTTTTGCTATTTTGCATTGAACATATTTAGACAAATGGCATTGAACACATTTGAGAACACATGTGTAGGATGAAATCCTGGAAGAGGAATCCTCATTGAAAGGTAGGTTTATTTATAGCTGTCTCAGATTTGCAAAGTGCCTGCCACAGATGTTGAACCTGCAGAGTGGGAAGACGCTCACTGTTACCGCCCCACAGTCACCTCTGTGTCTGAACAAACTTGGTGATATCCATTAATCAAACAGGTGACAAATGGAATCTCGTTGTTGTTTTGATGTGCATTTCTTTAATATTGAGTGAGGTTGTGTTATGCTTTTATTAAGTGCCTTAGCTATTAACTGATAATTAAACCGGTACATTAATTGGCTATAATTGTGTCTGTATAATTTGTTGAAACACTTTTGCTGAGTCCTAGCCCAAATAGACTAAAGGAGGTAGGATGTGGGATGAGTGATGGCTTTCTTATAACTTAATTCACCAGTTCAGTTAGAAAGGATGAAGTGGATTTCTTTCAAGGCAGGCTGTATATACCTGCTTTTAGAGCAGGAGTTGGCAAAGTTGCTTTTAAAGGGGACAGATAGTAATTATTTTAGGCATTGTGGGCCGGATGGTCTTTCCCAGAACTTCTCAACTTTGCTACTGAAGTGCAAAAACAGCCAGAGACAACATGTAAATAAATGGGCATGGCTGCATCCCAATACAATTTTATTTAAAACAACAAAGTCTTTGGGCTGTAATTGGCCTGTGGGTTGTGGTTTTCAAAACCTCATTCTACTCTGTACATGAGTGAGTGTCTGGAGACAAGATTAGCACCTCAACTTGCAGGTTCCAATGGCCTGGGTCTGATATACCCCAAACCCTTTGGTTACACGTGTTAATAGGCAGTGTACCTGAAGAAACGGATAAATACAAGTCTATGCAGGCACTTGGGCATTCCAGATACCAGGCCTTGGGACCACGTCACCCGGAGAGCAAATGAGGCTGGGAGTTCTGAAGTTTTCCCACTTGCATCCATAATTTGTGGTCTTAATTTTCAATGTAACATCTCCTTACCCTGAATACACACACAGTACGTAATTGAATCTGCCACGCACTGGCCACTCTTATGGCATGGACAAGGCTAAAACTGTTGTTTATATAGTAAAAGAATAGTCCGGCTACTCCCGGGGATCACACAGAACTTCTCAGGAAGGGAACTCAGGGCCAAGGGAGGCAGTCCTGGTATTCTGAGGGTGAAGGCTGCAGAGGCTGTGTGGTGTAAGTGGGGGTTTGGAGGAGGCAGGAAGCAGAGGCAGGGGCTAAGCAGAGAGTGGCCGCCTGGGCAGGGGCCAAGTCGAGCCCAGGGGTCCCAGGAGAAACCAGACTTGAGGAGACCTTAAATGGGGACTTGGGTTAAATGTGTTGTGAGCACATATGATTTGAACGACGTCTCTGATTCATTTGTCTGCTTTGTTGCCTGTGGACCCGTCCTACAGCAGTGCCTGGAACATTAGGGGGCTTAGTTCATGTTTGTTGGATTAATGAACGAATGAATGAATGAAGGTAATGAATACCGCAAAAATGACTTTTTACACTCATTGTGACAATTTTACATTTACATCAAGTCATGTGAACAGTACCTGTCATGTTAAAAGTGTACAAAGTATGATGGCTGTTAGTTAGCAGCTGTTATCCACAGTGGGTTTCGAAGGCCAATACGGATAATCATACTGATGGCCACAGCTGTTTGCTGATGAGGTATACTCTACAGGTTCTAGTTCTGAGCACTTTCAATGAATTCTTTCCTTTAATTTCTACCATCCGTTAGGTAGCGCACAATGACTACCGCCGTGATTCCATTTTACAGATGAGAAAACGGAGTCACAGAGAGATTCATTAATTTATGTAAAACTTCCCAGCTAGATGTAAAGTGAAAACATACCTCTGGTATTTGGAGCAGTGGTTTTCAAACTCCAGGGAGCATCAGACTACCCTGGAGGGTGTGTTAAATCACACATTGCCGGCTGGGCCCCACTCCTAGAGGTTTTATTCAGTTGGTCTGGGGAAAGGCCCAAGAATCTGCATTTCTAACAGATTCCCCTTTGATGCTGATATTGCTTTCCTCGGGCTATACTTTGATAAATGCTGATTAAGAGCATTTTGTGACTGTTAAAAAAAATAATGGTGGTCCCAGGGAAGGCCTATTTACAATTTAGTTTATTTCTGGCTCTTCTTGACCTGCCCCCCCCCCCCCCTCCCGAACGTTTTCAGTCCCTTAGTGGTGCTGCTCTTTTTTCGTCACCCTTCCCCACCTCTAGGGCTCTGGCCAATTCAGCCAGTGTGGTCACAAACCGAACCCCAGGAGACAGACATGGGGTGGCTTGCAGAAGTGATATGTCTTCTCTCTGGGAAGTACCGAAGGGTTGAGTTCCAAGGTCCAGGCTCCATTTCGGACAGGATGTCCCCAAGTTTTACTGCAGGTGGCTGGAGTGTGCTTGGGCGCTGCCTGAAACACAAGCACGAACAGCTCTTCTCTAGTTTTAGTGTCTTACCCCTCGCAAGTGCTAAATTACCCCATAAACAAAATACATCTGGTGTTTGACTCATGGAAAATATTTCTCTACGGTTGAAAAGAAGTGTGTGGACAGTCTGACTCCATTAATTTCCACTGGAGTGACTCTGAACCATCTGCTCAGGCTCTGCTGCAGGGGGGAGGCGAGGGGGCCGGGCCACGCGACAGTCAGTCTGGAAAGTGCAGCGTCGGCTCCACGGAGCTGTGGGTAGGTGCCCATGTCACTAGTGCCCCTCATAGGCTGGAGGAGGCTTCCCGATGCTGCTGTATGCACTCTGGACATGTGGCACGCTCTGGTCCTGGTAGAGATGGCCTGGACCCCAGTGCCTGCTTCTCTCTGACTGGGGATCCACTGGGTGTGCCACCGTGGCCAGGATCTGTGATGTCTGCAAGGCCAAGTACAGCAGATACTTCCTGGTACTCCAAGCAGCTCTTCCAGGGTAGTTCTGGGCTCTCCCTTCAAGGCCCACAGGAAGTGAGAGGGGATTCCTCTGGGGACTTCTGGGCCTTAGCTATTTGGAGATGACAAGATCTTGGTGGCAAAGAGGCCACCCTCCTATGCCACAGGGGCCACTAGGAGCAGGCAAGCCTATGAAGTGGCACAGATTTGGGTTCATACCTGATTTCCCCTCACCAACATCATGTGCCTTTGCCAAGTTATTCTTAACCTCTCTGACTTTTGTCTCATCATCTTTAAAATAGACACTTTTTATAGCATAACCATAGCAAGGGTGATCAGTTGTGTATCGTCACTTGAACAGTGCCTGGCATGTAGAAGGTGCTGGAAGAATGATGGCTGTTAATATTATCAGTATATATTCTATGATGCCCCATGATGACTGCCCTCACTACCTGTCTTTCCACACAATCCCATTGTGCATGCCTAGTATAATCACCTCTCCTTGAGTGAGGGCAGAATCACTAAACATGATGATGGCTTATGACTTTGAGTTAATCCAGAAGGAGATTATCTAGGTGGGCCTGAATTAATTGGGTAAGTTCTTAAATGCGACTGGACCTTTCCTGAAGCCAGAGTGGCTGAAATGTGAGAGGGTCAATGGAGGGGGTTGCATGGCAAGGACCTGACAGCTACCTCTAGTTGCCAGGAGTGATCCACAGCCAATAGCCAGCAAGACATCAGGGAATCAGTTGTACATCCACAGGGAAATGAATTCTGCTCATAACCTGAGGGAGCTTGGAAGCAATCTTTCCCCAGTCAAGCCATCAGATGAGAACACAGCCTAGCTGACATCTTATTTTCAGTTTTGTGGGACCCTGAGTGGAGGACCCAGTTAAAACATGTCCAGCTCCTGACCCACAGAAACTGTGAAGTAAGCAATATGTTTTGTGTTAAACCACTTAATTTGTAGTAATAAAAATAATAGAGAATGAGCCCAAAATAATAACATCTGCCTCAGAGAAAGATTATGAGAAATAAATGCAATAATGTGTATAGAGCGTGCAAGGCAGCTGAATGGTAGATACTTTTTAAAAAATGTTTGTTGTGCTCGCTTCGGCAGCACATATAGTAAAAATTGGAACGATACAGAGAAGATTAGCATGGCCCCTGCGCAAGGATGACACACAAATTCGTGAAGCGTTCCATATTTTTAAAAGAAAAAAAAATTTTGTTTGATTTTGAGAGGGAGATAAAGCATGAGTGGGGGAGGGGCAGAGAGAGAGGGAGACACAGAATCTGAAGCAGGCTTCAGGCTCCGGGCTGTCAGCACAGAGCCCAACTCGGGGCTTCAACTCATGAACCATAACATCATGACCTGAGCAAAGTTGGATGCTCAACCGACTGAGCCACCCAGGCGCCCCTGCGTAATAGGTACTTGATAGCAGTACCCCTGGGTTTCAGATCATCTCTTCAGCGAAGAAGTGGTCCAGCTCTTCCTCCCCCATCAGGAGCATATTCTTACCTCAACCCCCCAGCCTGTTAGCTGGGATCTTGCTGAGCTCCTGCTCATCCCCTTAGGTGTTGGCTCATGTCTTGCTGTGGCCTCAATGCCCACCACTGCCCATAGAGAGCCTGAGCGTTGACCACTGTCAATGTCACCTGTTTCACCCTGTATTTTTACTAGAAGCACTTTTTTCCATCCATTCTTACAAGGCTGGCTTGTCTTTTAGTTGTCAGCTCAGATGTCACCACCTCTTAAAAGCTTTTTCTGACCATTTAGTTGGGCTCTTCTTCCTCCCTCACCATTCTTGGAGTCCTTGTTCATTTGCTTCACAGCACTTTCTCAATTCTCATGTTGGTTTTGTTCACTGCTGATCTTGGTGTCAGGGGCTCAGTCCACACATATGTACAATGTGCCTGTATGCATGTGTGAGGAGCACCACCGCACCCGGCCCATACTGACCTCCGACCCTCATCACATTGCCTGAGGCCCCTGTCCTCATCCCTCTGGGCACACCAGTTGATTCTCAAGAAACTTCGTGTGGGATTGCCCTGTGTCCAGGCAGCTGGCTTTCTTCATCTCAGTTCTTCTCCAAGCTTTCTTTGTGTACCTGAGTCCTGTTCCCCAGTCTTCCACCACTCCTGTGTTGTAGTCTAAATACAGCCAGGTACTTACATACATTTCAGGGGGACACAAGTCTAGGACCCTGGGTGATGGAAAGCAACAAATGAGGCTCTGCTATGATACAGATAAGCTATTCAAAGCTAAGCTCTACTGTTGACATCAGCAATAGGATATTTCCCTGAGCCTCAGTTTTCTCACCTATAAAATGGGACATTTATATCCCCATGAAAGAGTGGTTGTGAGAGGGATGTGAGATATGGATAGAGCATATGTAGCTCAGGCCTGGAACTTGGAAGATGTTCCAACATATTAGCATTCTCCCCAGCTACCCCTTTCCAGCTCTAAAAGTAGAAATCTTCTACAGCAAGAAAAGACCAAGTACAGCGCAGAGTGAGTGACAGGTGAAGAAAGACAACTGATGGTGGGACCAGGATGTGGAGACTTGGGTCAATGTCCTGGGAGTCCCAGGCGGTGGGACAGGTCTGGTCCACACTCTGCTTTGCACTTCCTCAGGCAGGATTCTCCTTTCTGCGGAGCACATTATCACCCAATGGGACCATTTCCGTATTCATCCAAAGCTCCTGATTAGAGGCTCATGAATATTCAAATTCTTGTCTCCCCTTATTTGCCTGACTATTAGCATTCTGTCTCTAGGCTTATTTTTGCGGTTTTTCTCTCTTGCACATTTGTTCAGTGATTCACGCTTCATCGTCCGATGTGACCGGTTTCAAGACAATCCCAACTATTGCCAGTTCTCGCAAAGGCTGGGTCTCCTCCCTGCCCTGGCTGCCAGCTTTCCCTTGCTCTTTCCGCTCCCAAAGATCGGTGGGTGGTAGAACAGCCTGCAGAGTGCCACTTTGGGAACTTGCTTCTGCATTTTTAAAATTCATATTGATAACAATAATTCAGTATGTGTGTCTATCACTTCAGATTTTACAAAGAGATTTCATATCATTCTGTTTTACAGTCTGGCTTTCTGCAAATGCAAAATGCTGACATTCTTTTCTGTATGGGGCCATGTCTCTTTTCCTTCTGAATATTTAACAACAAGATTTGAACAAAACAGAATCTGTGTTAAAGCCCAGCTGTACAATGATTTTTCACAATGGCACAATGTAGAAGAGGATTTGTCCTACTCTCTCCCTGTGTTGGTTGGGGCTTTGTTTGAAGTTTGTTCGTCTCTGTGGGAGATACAGAATGTATTAGTTTCCTATGGCTGCTGTAACAAATTACCACGGACTTGGTGGCTTAGAAAAACACAAATTTACCCTCTTATTGTTCCGGAAGTCAGAGGTCTAAAATGGGTCAGCAGGACCATGTTCCTTCTGGAGATTGTAAGGTAAAATCTGTTTCCTTTTCAGCTTCTAAAAGTGACCTGCATTCCTTGGCTCACAGCCCCTTTCTCCATCTTCAAAGACAGCATCTTCAAATCTTCATCTCTCTGTCTGACTTCAGCTTCTATTGTCTCATTTTCTCTGACTCTGACTCTCTCTCTTATGATGATCTTGTAATGACACTGGGTGCATCCAAATAATCCCAGATAATCTCCCTATTTTAAGATGCTTAGTTTAATCATATCTTCAAAGTCCCCTTTGCCATGTAAGATAACATGATCACAGGAGGTTAGGACCTGAATACCTTTGGGTACCTGTTGTGCCTGCCTCACTATCTTTCTGGGTTGGTCCCAAAACCCAGGTTGCTCGAGACCAACACCTCTTTGCTTGTCAAGCAAGTGTGGACTACTCCTAATAGCTGCCATGAATTTCTTGGCTGCAGGATCAGTGTTTCCATTGGATACACAGAAGGCTTGTGGTGGTGAGTTCGGCAAGCGCAACTTCCTAGCCAGATAGATATCTGCGTGCCCAAAGCATCTTCCTTAAATACAATACCAATTTGATCTATACAATCACCTCTGAACTAAGAGTTATCACCTCCAGTTAAAGCTAAGGTGAAGAGAAGTTAAATAATGTGCTGCCCATCTCTTACACAATATGGTGCATGGGTGCTGGTGCCAGATGGGCCTGGATTCAAATCCAGGTCTGACTTTGTTACTTTGTGCATGTTGTCTCACCTCTCCGAGCCTCAGTTTATTCATCTGTAAGTATGTATTGTGTAGTTGTGAGTATTAAGTGAGCTAAGGCTTATAAAATGGTTAATATAGAATCTGGATCAATGGCTGTTAGCTGTTTCCTGTAATTATTGTTACCATTAGGGTTATCACTATTTCTGAGAAATGCATTTCTGTGCTTGCTGAACGTTGTTGTAATAAAACTATTGAAGTTGCTGTTATTATTGCTATAGACTAGGGGCATGCACAGAGATGATTCCCTAAGATTTCTAACCCCTAAATTTCCCTAAAACTTGGAAGGTCTAATTGAGCATATCCTATACACCACAGCACAGGCAGAGTGCCTTGGGCACGTGATCTCATTTGATCCCCAAACCAAAGGCAGGAGCTACATACAACCACTGCCTTTATTTTACATATGCAGAAAATGAGGCTGGGGGAAGTGAAGTGACTTGTCCAGCATAATACTGATGCTCATGGATAAAATTAGAACCCCCTGGGTCTGCCAGAGCCTCGACTCCTAATCCTAGGCCCTCTGCCTTGCTGAGTCGGTCCCTGGTGGACATGATAGGCTGTGCTATCCTCTCAGATCTCTGATGGTAGATGCACCCTGCAGCTTGGAGGCCCGGAAGAGCTCAGGAAGACTGAGAGCCAGCTGTCAGTTAGAGCTCTTTGGGATGCCACTGTCTCAGGCAGAAATCAGTGCTTGACTCAATCCCAGTCTCACTGGGCTCCTGTCCCACAGAACAATGGGAACAATGGGCCCCACGGGGCATTTTCTCACACCTGCCCACAGCTGTTTCCTCATAGGCGTCCTTCTTGATTGCCAAAAAAACATATTGAGACTGATGTTAATGCCAAAGCACAGGATCAACTGGGGGAATTTTCCTTAGGATAGAAAATGTCCAATTTCTGAAGTTCTGGCTGGAGCACAAGGAAGTGTTGACTTCAGTCCTTCTGGGAGTCGCTGCTGTGCATACCAACAGGGTTCCTGCCCTGTGCCGAGACGACCCAGGCTTCTAATGGGGTGTTTGTCAACAGGAGGATCTATGTGGGGCCTGTGGAGGTCTTGAATAATGTATAAAATCCACACGTTAAGGTTGATTAAAATCCTAAGTGCATTATACAACTGGAGCAAAAGGCTCTTGAGTCTCTGATCATTGAAAGTCATTGATCTTCAAGGACTTTTGTCCTCACACTGTGCCCCCAAGACAATGAATTATGGGGCCATTGGATTTATGGGGAGACCAGCATGGACACAGGAACTCATAGGAACATCTCCATGCCACTTCATATAGAAAGGGAATGTGCATCATATATTGGATCCTCATAGAGCCAACAAGGAAGGGAAAACACTCAGAATTTGTTTCTTTTGCTACTTTTTCCTAGACAGAAATCTCAGAGCAAGCAAGGAGAGGCCAGTTACTAGCATGTCAAGATGATGTTCTGAGCTTCATCATGGCCCGTGTGTTTGATTGTCAAGGTTTCTAATGTCATCAGTGCATTAGGAATCATTGACCTCTAAGCTGGCCTGTGGGAAACAGACCTATGAACCTGGATTTCCTGGGAAGAGTGGTGTTTGAGGGAACACCAAGCAGGGGTGTGGTCGCATTAGGAAACCACTCACAGGAAGGCCTTGATAAAGGCAGATGCCAGGATATCCAGACTCCAGGGAGAAAATTTGACCCTACCCAGGACACTGTCTATCTTATGTCTGTCCCACCATTGTGTTTTAGGAGCTTAAAATAACTCCTTATCTGGTTTCACAGCTTTACAGATGGAGAAGAATTTTGCTTCAGGATGAATCATACCCCAAGTTTCACCCATACCTGATTCAGATGAGATTTAGATGAGGTCTTGGACATAGAGCTGATGCTGGAATGAATTAAGAATTTGCGGAATACTGGGATAGGGTGAATGTATTTTGCATGTGACAAGGACATGAATTTGGGGAAGCAGAGGATAGAGTGTTATGAGTTAAGATTGTGTCTGCCTCTAAATTTACATGTTGAAATCCTAACCCCTGAGACCTCACAGTATGACCTTGTTTGGAGACAGGGTCTTGACAGAGATAATCAGATTAAAGTGAGATCATAGGGTGGGCCCCCTGACCCTATGAGCCCTAACCCAACATGACTGGTGTCCTTATAAAAAGGGGAAATTTAGATACGGAAAAACTGAACACAGGGAGAATGCCAGGTGAAGGAAAGGTAAAGATTGGGGTGATGTTTCTATGAGCCAAGAAATGCCAAAGAATGCCAACAAACCTCCAGAAGCTGGGGCAGGCCTGGAGCAGACTGTGAGGACCCAGCCTCAGAAGGAGCCGGCCCTGACAATACCTTGATCTTGGACTTCCAGCCCGAGACAATACATTTCTGTTGTTTAAGCCACTCAGTTTGTGGTACTCTGTTATGACGGCCCTAGCAAATTTTGCTGTGTTAGCTGAGGGATTCCTTTGTTCAAATACATGTGATGAGAAGTCCATTATGTAAAGCAGACAAAAGCTCTGGGTGAAGTGGGGTTTGGTTTGAAAGTCACTGACTCCTTAGGAATAGTAAACGATACATGGCAGCAACAACTAGCGGAGCTGCAGAAGCTTCAGGAAGCCCTGTGTGGAGGAGGATTCAGATTCAGAGGCTTTGCTTAGCCTCAAGAGCAAGGTGTGCAGTGATTGACTAGTGATGTCTGTTACAGGCATGGTAGTAGGAGGGGAGTAGTGAGTAAGACCCGTGTTCCATCCCTGGAGCAGTCGAACTCCCTCATTTGGCAAAGAACAAGTCCTGCAGCCTAAAGAGAGGAAATGACTGGCTCAAAGCCACACACTGCCTCTAGAGTCAGATGGGATGGGTGACCTTTCAAGCCTGGTTTCTGTAGGCTGAGATTTAATCTCTGTCCATAGATTCACCCTGAATCACTGGAGAGCACATGCCACCCATTCAGGGAAGTCTGTATTTCCAAGATCTTTTGACCTACAGCTGAGGTCTACACCTGTTTTTATTCTTCTCTCACTGCTGTGTGTGTTGTTAGAACACCCTTTGCTCCCAGATCTCTCAGTATTGAGCCTTTTCTTTAGTTATGTCTATTCCTTCCCCTCCAGGAGGCAGGGGCTCTAGACTAGTGGTTATTAATCAGGGGTAATTTAGCAGCCAGGGTACACTGCCCCCACCCCGGGGATGATTGGGCACATCTTTGGCTGTCACAACTGAGGGAGGGTGCTATGGCATAGTGGGTCAAGGTCATGGATGCTGCTCAAAACCTACAGTGCACAAGATAGCCCCCCACAGCAAAGAGAGATATACCTTCAAATGTCATGTGCCAAAGTCAAGAAACTTTGCTTTAGAGTTGTGCTCTTGCTCCTCATGCTTCTAGAAGTTCCCTGGGAGTTGCCTTCTCCCCCTCCCAGAGCCACACTTCCTAGAGCCTCTGTGGAAATCCCCAGCCCATGTTGGCTTAGAGTAGGAGAAGTTCTGCTGAGGGTGGCCGGGAGTGCCCTGCCAGGGTCCTGATCGCACTTCCCTAATGAGTGTCACTAAGCCCCGGAACCTTGGAGGAACAGGTTCTGGTGAAGGGAACAGCAGGGGACTTTAAGGACAAGCTACTCTCCTGAAAGTTGTTTTGTGGATTCTGCTTCTCTCCCAATGGAGTCATTCCCATGGTGACAGTTTGCATCAGCCCCTGGGGGTTGGGTTTTGAGTTTCTCTCACTGGGCAAGATGCTGGAAGGATATTGTCTAAAGTGGGACTTGCGTAATAGAGGAGGAATTTTGTTACCCCTTCTGACTCTAGTCTATAGGGTTTCTTGTTTCTTTTTCTAGAGAATAAAACTTACTTTTTATAATATCATGCAATTTTAGAACCAGGTTCTTAGTAGCTCCAGTTATGGGCTGTTCTAGAAGTCTGATGGTATTGAACAGAAATTGTCTGTTTATGTATCTGTTGTCTGGACAGACAACAGATTGGACAAGGGTTCCTTGAAGTCAGGGACCAGGTTTTGTTCACTGCTCTGTCTCAGTGTCCAGCATTATGCCTTGTGCAGGAAGCCCCAGCCTAGGTTTGTTGAATTAAGGAATGAAGGCATTAGATTAGATGGGAGCTGAAGCCCAAACTTTGTTTCTGTGCATGCTTGTGTGTGTGTGTGTGTGTGTGTGTGTGTGTGTGTATTGAGTCACAAGAACAGTAACTGTCACATAGTAGGTGTTCCATAAATAGTCATCAAATTAATTGTTGAGTGTTGCTGCTGCCTCAGTGTTTGTGCTTAGCATTTAACATATAGTAACTCACTTAAACCTCACACAACCCTAAGAAGTGGGTACTATTCTCTCCATTTTGCAACTAGGGTCCTAGAGGTTTAATAACTTGATCAAAGTCACACAGCTAAGGAGTGGCAGAGCTGACCTGAGTCTTGATCTGGTGCTAAAATCTAAGCTTATAGGTGCTACATCGTCACTTTGGATGTCAAGCAAGGACATTTGAGGCCTGTCTTGTACTCCATGGCACCATAGGAAGCTTCTGCATAAGAGATGAGCCTGATGAAATCAACAGTTGGAAAGAGGCCTCAGGGAATAGTGGTAGATATGGGAAGTTAGTGCACATCAGGGGGAGAGTCATCTAGACCAGAACAAAGGGAAGGCACTGAGAGGGAATGGTTGAAGGAAAGACGGGTTTCAAGGATATACATTGGCCTGGGGGCTAGGAGATGCAGAAAAATGAAAGTATTTTGGAAAAAAAATAGCAAAGTTAGGAGATGTGGGTGTAGAAATAACAAGCTACACTGATTTTATTTTGGAGCATGTTAAGTTTGAGGCTGCTAAGGAACATGTAGAGGGAGATGTATAAAAGGTAGTAAATCACTTTCAATAATAAATGGGTAGAAATCCATTAAAAGTAACATAAGTTTAAAGAAGCATATATTAACTTATATAACTGGAAAGGATTAGGTGCTGCCTTCAGGCATGATTGGATCCAGGGGCTCCATGAAGGTGTCAGGGTTCCACTCCTTTCCATCTCCAGAGCAGACAGGTATCATGGTCACCAGACATCCCAAACTTATATCCTGGCATCTTAACAACTCAAGGGAGAGAGAAGGAGGAGGAGAAGGAAGATGAGAAGGAGGGAGAGATGGGAAGGGAGAGAGAGAGAGACAGAGAGAGAGAGAGAGCGCTTCGTTGGCTCTGTCAACAGCTTCCAGACTGTCAGGCCTCTGGCAGTCAGTATCTGCCACTGAGGTAGAAGAGGTAGGGGTCTGTCTACTGACAGCCCTCCAGAGTCACATAGAGAGATGGGTTAGCTCTTCAGCATCCACTGTAATGAGGAAGTTAGTGTTTAGTATTCATTCTGCAAGAAGCACCCTAGAAAGTGGATCATTCAGAAGGCAGGATCAGAGGAGATGGTCTAGTTTATGACTTTTTAAAAGGCACTTCCCAGCTGTTTCTTAAGTCCTTTCTTGGCTTTCCCATGGGTCTCTAGGTCACAGGTGCTTCTCTGGAGTAAGGAATGCACTTAAGAAGCGGAGCCTGTGCCCTTAGTACAGGTAACTAAGAGTCGATGTATAGAAAAAGGCAGCATCCCCTTTGCAGTTTTATTGCTTGTTTTGTTCACAGTTACCTGCAATATGGCAGGGCTGCAGATGGATGGAAATATGCTTCTGTGTAACACATTTACAGCAGGGGAGAAACGCCCCCCAAAACACAACTGCTCAACGCCAAAAGCAGTCTTCGCATTTCCTAATCTGTGTTGCTTTCTGAATACAAAGAGACAGATGATTATTGCAGTAATGGACAATTGAGCTGTGGTCAGACGCTCAAGAGGTACTTTAAACAGTTGGTCATAAATATAAAAGCAGAGTATTATGATTCACAGGAGAGGAAGATGAAAGCAAGACCCTGGTAACGGAGTCTGAGAGCTTGGAGCTGGGATTCAAAACTGGGGAAATGTAGGTCTTTAAAGCAAAAAAAAAAGGGGGGGGCTGATCTGGGCTGGGTTGAACCTGAATTCTCTGGGGATGTGTGATCGGACGTGGAGATGCCTCCCCACCAGAGTCCCCCTTGAGAAAGGCTTGTGGTGGTCAGCAGATGGCCCTTCAAGGATTGCTTCAGCTGGGATACCCACAGGCAGTGAGAGATTGAGGGGGCATGGGGCAAGCTGAGTAGTGCCCACCACAAGGCATCTACATTCAGAATCTGTGAATCTGTTACCGGACATGGCACAGGTGACTTTGCAGATATGACAGGACTTTAGATGGATGATCCAGATGGACCCTAAATGCAACCACAAGGGCCCTTGTAAGAGGGAGGCAGGAGCATCAGAATCCAAGAAAGAGATCGGATGATGGAAACAGAGAGATATAAGTAATGTGGTACCAGGAGCAGAGGTTGGAAGGATGCCTTTTGAAGATGGAGGTAGGGCCACAAGCTAAGGAATGCAGGTATCTTTAGAAGCTGAAAACAGATTTCCCCCTAGTGCTTCCAGAAGAAAGGCAGCTGTGCCAACACCTTCCGTTTAGCCCCATAAGACCCATATGCATATGCATAAGGAAATGCATACAGGCTATAAGGGCCCTGCCTTCCTAGCTCAAGACAGGACAATGTCACAGGCAGACTCTTCTAGCTCCAGAGTGCCTTGTTGCCTTGTGGGTTGAGCCAGGGCTATGGCCGGCTTCCTCTCTGCTCGCTCCTACTTCTTGCTCCTCCCTTCCACAGGTGTTGATCCCAAGGGTACTCCCAAGGTCATAATATATATGCTGACCGCCAAACACTGTCACCAAGTCTGTCTCCTGGGGAGCCTGTGCTGTGTTGACAGGAAGTGTTCCATACTGATCCAGAACCCGAGCACTGGGTCAGCCTGTCCTGGTTTCTTAACCTTGTCTCTTCAAGGCTCAATCTCCTTGACTATAGAATAAGGATAAAAACTCCTACATAGAGGCTTGTAGTGGAGATTGACTGAGACCCCACATGTGTACCATGTGGTACAGGGTCTAGCTTGATGTGAGTTCTTAATACCATTCTTGGTGAGGTTGATGATGGTAGAATTGATGCTGGTCGATGTTGTTGTTGGTGGCAATGATGGTGAGGGCAGAAACAGTGACTTGAGAACTCCAGGGGCTTGTGGACAGGTTTGTGGCTTCTAAAAGACAATCTATGTAGAAAGTTCATGGGTTCTTCAGATATTAGTGCTCAGGAGGGCCAGGGAGAAAAGTATGGAGAAAAGACCTTTACAGGCTGATTTTCCATACCTGCCCCTATCTTGTCTGACTCTAGAGACTTATAGGTTCTGGGTTGGATTCTGGATTCCATGCTAGAATCCAGATACACACTGAACACCAGTTTCCAGGCTGGGCATTGGCCAGTCTTGAAGCTGTTTCCTGGAGTTCACTGTGGCCTTAGTTTCTAGAACTTGACTTTGCTATTCCAGGGCCCAGTTTCTGAGACTGTCTGTGCTAAGAGACAAATTGGGGACTATGTTGAGGCTGGGGGCATTGCAGACCATGTACTACCTTCCCTGAAAACAGGCGTCATGTGAGCACCATATAAAAAGAGATGATAGGAATAACTTTGAAAGGATTATCTGAGTTTAAATGACACTTTTGTTTTTACATGAAAGGAAGCACAAACTATATTCATGGATTTCACTATACATCTACCCCCAACACACACACACACACACACACACACACACTCACACTCACACACACTCACACACACACCTAATAGCCCCTTGAAGACTATAAAAAAATGACTCCCCTGCTTTTGTTTCTGGCCTTGGCTAGTTGAGCCTTCCAAGAATGACAGTCTGCAGGCAAGTTACTAAGGATGCTCCAAACAAGAGTTGCCACAAAAGTGCCAGAGGACCCAAACTTGGACTTAATGCATAGTTTGCAAGTCCTCAGAGTGGAGCTGGCCAAACAATTCCAACTGAATTAAACTCCACACGCTTCTCCTGGGCTGGGCCTGTGGGTGCTAAGCCCCAGCTGTCAGCCCAGCCTCACAGCTGAAGATAAATCACTGCAGAAAATGGACTGTAATGAAAACACTGACAGACCCTTCAAAGTAATGGAGCTCGGGGGTCTCCCTTTCGTTACATTCTCTATATTATGTAATTACTGCCTTGAAAATAGCCTTTTCTTCATTCTTGAGACGTGTGTCCTTGCTTTGGAACCGAGGCCACCGAGCTGGAAGATGCCTTCATGCTTGGGACTGTGGGTATGTTGGGCTCAGCCTGGATCAGACCTATTGTTAACAATTGCAGCAATTTCCTGTTTCCCAGAGGCTGGAATTGGCCGTGTCTAATCACTAGAATCATTGCACAGGAGGCCGGACAGTGCAAACAGGTCAGACACCCCTCCCATCTGCAACTGAGTTGTTTATACCCCAATAAATGGATTTTATGCTACTTTCCTGTTCTGTAAGAAGGGGTGTGACTGAAAAAACAACAACTTCCCAAGGATGGGAAGTGGTCGGGGCCCTGGTGTGTGGGGCACTCCGTACCCTAGGGCATAGGTACAGCAGATACTGGGGTAAAGTACAGCTGGGATTCTCCTCTAAGACTTGTAAGTCCTCAAGAAGTTCTGGGCTGCTGCCTCTTTCTGACATGCCTCTGGCTTTCCTAACTACTCCAGTCTCTGCAAGCATCTAAATTCACAAGAGGGCTTCCTATTGGAAGCAAGTAAAAATGTGTCCCTGAGGAAGTAATGTATTGGGAATCTTTCAAAAGACAACCCTCTTCAAGCTGATTTAAGTTAAAAAGGGAAATGTATTGGATTACTTACATATGAACTCTGTCCAACTTTAGGCATGGTTGGGTCAAGAAGGCCAAATGTGTCCTAGGATGACTGCTTTCCTCCACTTCATGCTGGCTTCATGCCTACATGGTGGCATGAAGTTCCAGGGTGATATGCTCTCAATTCCAGAATCAGTGGGGTAAAACCACTGTATTCCCAGTGGTTCTAACATGTTTCAGAACTGAAGCCCACTGAATTGATGGGCCATGGATACTTCCCTGAATCAATTGCTGTGGCCAATGAGATGCAGTAAACTGCCTGGGCAGGCATGGGGCCATGCCTATTCCAGAACCATTTGCTGTGGTAAGGAAGATCTATGCTCTGAGTGGCCATGTCTGGGCCATGCCTCCTTCAGAATAAATGGGGGAGGCAGCCCACTTTGGGACATGGATGGGGTTAGGAAGTGTAGTGTGCCAGGGAAATAGGGTACAGTTACTCAGAGAACTGGAGATTGGGTTCTAGGCAGGCAGAGGTAAAACTTGCTCCCTAGACATGACACCAGTCTATAGAAGGAGCTGGATAAGTATTTGGATGATTTTTCTCCCCAAGCAGTTAGTCACCCCCAGTAATCGACATAACCTTGGTACTTTCCAGATTCTCTGGGGTACTTTATCTTAGTCAATCCCCTGCCTACTACATGCTCATTGATGAGCATGGTCTACTGTGGGCCATGGAATATGGCTTCCTAGCAGCTGGAAGGGGCCAGAAGGTGAAAACTCTAAGGGTGGGGAATTGGCAACCCCCAAGGTAAACTTTGATGAGTAGAAAATGAGAAACATTTGGAAGCAACTGGACACAGGTGTTTCTGAACTCCATGAACTCCTTCCCATAAAATTCTTCTAGAAAACTCTTGGGTCCCAAGTGAACACATCTGCTTAGAGACCTGTGTAGCAGATTCCTATTGCTGCTGTAGCAAATTACCGCCAATGTAGTGTCTTAAAGCAACACAGATGTATTCCCATACAGATCTGGAGGTCATAAGTATAAAATGAGTTGTTGGCAAGGCTCCGTTCCTTCTGGAAGCTCTGAGAATAATCCATTCCTTTCCTTTGTTAGCTTCTTGAGGCCGCCTGCATTCCTTGGCTCATGGCCCCATGTCCCTTTTCTTTCTGCACTTCTGTTGCTGTGTGTCCTTCTCTGGCCCAGACCCTCCTGCCCCTCTCATAGGGACTTTGTGATTACATTGGATCCATCTAGATAATCCATGGCAGTCTGCCCATCACAAGATCATTAACTTAATCATAGTTTTGGAATCACTTTTGCTCTGTCAGATCACATCCATAGGTTTTGGGGATTATGGTGAGGGCCATTATTCAGCTGAGCACAGCCTGTGATGGCTGTTTGAGGCTCATGGTGAAACTCTGGCCGGCATAGGCCTGCATTGCTTCATATTTTCCTTTCCTCACTTTGTTTTTCTTCCTCACACTTGCCTCTCAGCTTGCACTTGCCAAAGAATATTTTCTTTGATCCTTGCTCCAGGCTCTGCTTTCAGAAAGACCAAGATGAAGGAAGCTTCAAAGTACTCACGTGGTGCCTTGTACATCCCTCTCTTGCAGAACATCACACTCTGCATGGCCACTTGTCTATCTGCATGTCTGGATGAGGAGTCACATGCAAAAAGGAGCTGTGTCTTTCCCATCTATATCCTCAGCCCAGAGATGGGTCTGGTAGGTTCTTGCATCCTTGAATGAGTGAATGGATGAATTGGTCTTTCAACTCCCCCAGAATTCTTGGTTTAAAGCATACTTGCTCTGGAAATGTGTATACTGTCATTCGTCACAATGCTTGGTGTGTGTATACATCCTTCATGCTTCAGTGAATTTTATCACACATGTTTGTGCTCAAAAGCAGAGTCATAAAAGAGAACTAGGTGAGTAAATCTTTTTTAAAGACCTAGGATAAGGATCTGGCTCTGCCCTTCCTGACTGTATGACCTTAGATTAGTCACTTTACCTCTTTGTACTCAAGTTTCCATGTCTATGAAATAATACTAATGATTAAATTCATCCTATAGAGTTGATGAAATGATTAATTCTGATGATATATGGAAAGAAAGAATTTAAGACAACTCATTTGTAGTTTCTGATTTTAAGCATTTATAAATCCATAGCATCTACATTTCATAAAGACTTTATGAGTATCCATTTCTTCAGTGATACTCTCCAGATGCTGCTCAATAGACTTTTTTGCTTGGCTGACTGACCCCATCCATAACCTTTCCTTTATGTCACCTTCTAGCTGCAGGTAGCCGTGTGCCACTGTTCTGGACAATTAGATATAAGCCCAAACCTGTTTGTTAGGACTTTTAAGAAAGCTTTTCTATTCCTTATTGAGTCAGATTCAGTTGGAAAAGACCATCAGCTTTTACCTCTCTCTTTTCTTCCTGTGTCCTGTAGAGAAGATGCCTGGAGTTAATGCAGCCACTTTGTAACATGAGGCAATGAACATAAGAAAAAAAAAAGAGAGAATCTCATGGAATTCTGCCCTTGCTTGATAGTGACCCATGAACCAACACTGGACACCTTCTGTCCCTAGGCTTTATTTGTGCCTTTTCAAAGATGATACCAAAAATTTGACGAAAGCGATAGGAAATGTAAAAGGAGCCAAAATGAGAAGAAGGAAAAAAAATAGTCGAAGAGGTCTTCATCTTTCTTCACATTTTAAAGAATTATAGAAAGGAAAGAGGGGTTCAGAATCAAAACAGACCCATACCTATCTCCAGTAGACTGGAAGACTTGAAATCAGTGAACGTGTATGCTTGGTGTCGTGTCTACCTGGCTTTGTGCCTGGTATAGTAGGTGTTTGTTGAAAAAAAACAAAGGGATCTTTCTTTCTACCTCTTTTAACTTTGTCCAGGCTTATCTGGCTCATCAGAGCAGTTGTGATGACAGTTGTTTGATAGGTTTCCAAACACTGTACTATTTCAGTACAGCACACGGTCTTAGGGGTCCAGGCCGGCGGTCAGACGGCTGAACCCAACTGGCCAGACCTGTGTTAGCAAAACTTACACATTTCCTCTGAATATTTAAGAGGAAGGGGTTTTCACATACTTGCTCCAATATGTGATTCTCCTTGGAGGATTCTGAATGAGGGGTCACATTTAAGGTGGGTAGGAGAACCACACCCAGTAAAGTCCTGGCCTCTGTCCCAAAGATCATATAACCTAGTGGGGGACATTTGCATGTCAACATTTGCAGGATGCTACCTGAGCTTCCATCCTGGACACCAGGTGCAGCTACCAGCCCCTCACCTGTACCACAAAGCCCCTCCTTCCTGTGCACCACCCTCCCCCGCCCACCAAAGGCAGGGACGGGGTCCTGCTGGCCTTAGGATGTCTCATTCCATGGTACTAACCAACTACCTGATTCATGACTGGGGTACCCAGCCAATCTGTTGAAAAGAAGACCAACCCTTGGACATTTATCTATAATCTCTTAGAGGGGAGAAGCAAAAGCAAGAGAACGTGTTCTGGAGTAATTTATTTTGTTCCCTGGCATTGATGAAAGGGATAAAAATAAATCAGTGTTTCTACTCAACTGATTTGAAGGACAAGCCAAAATCACACCATTAAAAATTAACATGTAAAACAGATTGTACATTACTAGGGATGAGTTCAGACCCAAAGTAGAATGATTGGCCAAATGAATCTACAGAATATTGGATATGACAAATTCACTCTCGTTTCCAGTGGTTAAGAAATAAGACAGATTATCTTCGTTTCGGCCAGGAAGGTTTGAAGAAACAGCCCAGCATAACTTATCTGTTAATGGAAGAACTAGGAAAGTCATTACGGTCAGAACAGTGGGGTCTTCTGGAGCACCAAATTCATCACTAAGCACGGTCTACCATGTCCTATGAAATTCGTGTCAAAATTACCAGATTGATTCTCTTCTTGGAGCCGCCCAAACCCTAGGTTAGAAAATTAAACCGTTTGTTAAGTTTTTAATGGCCAAACAACTCAGTGCCCATTATGTCATCTATTGACACCATCTACAGGTGGATATTTATCTAACCCACCCACCCGTCCACCCACCCATCCATCCATCCATTCATGCATCCAGCATTTGTGCAGCACCTGCCTGTGCTGGCCCTGTGCTGAGGCAAATGATACAATGATGGATTAGACAGAAAATTTGCTTTCAGATAAATTAGTCCAGTACATGGCCTTAGAGAGGGGCTTCTCCATCTCCACATTATTAACATTTTGGGTTGGATAAATCCTTTGTTGTAAGGGCTATTGTGTCCATGATAAGATACTTAGCAGTGTGCCTGCTTCTACCCACCAAATTCCAGTAGCACCTGCCCCTCCAGTTACAATTACCAAAAATGTCTCTGGACATTGGCAAATGTACCCAGATGGGGCTGGCAGAATTGCCCCGAGTTGAGAAGCGTTGCTTTAGAGCCAGATCCTAACTTCTATTCTTGTCTTATCCTTTTACTAGTTGTTTATGTAACTAATTGCTACTGAACTTTTCCTTATTTTCTGCACCTAACAGTTTCCAGCACAGAACAGATACGTGATGAATGTTTGCAGGTCAAGTGAGTGAGTAAGTGATTGAATGAATGAATGGCATATATTTGTAAGAGCAACCCTTCCTAAGGAGCTGACAGGCTGTTAGAAGGACCTTGAGTGTTGGCCGTACACAATGCTAAGCAAGCACTGTATTCAATCAAAATATGCTTAAGCTAAGTAGGAAAAAAAAATCTACTTATGGGGTGTTTAGTTGTGTGGGCCTGACAGATAGCTGAGCGGCTGGATTTTTCAGTTTCAACAGATTGGTTTGCCATTCTGTAGCCACAATAACAGAGCAAAGTAACAATCATGTCTATGTTTAATTTTCTGAAGAGTGTTGCATTGCAGAGGCTCACAGTCTGGCCAATTAAATGTGGCCGATTGGCACTCCCACACAAGTTTGGGGGGCATTTAAAATAGCTCTCTGCAAAAGAAAAAAATCCAACCGCAGAGAAATTTGTAACTCTCCCAAGATTTCATACTTCAAAAGCAGACTTGTGATGGTAAAATTGTTCTGGGTGACAGAGACTAAACAAACCATCCATTTTGAGTGTGTTCGTGTCAAACTGAGTGTTGCCTCTGTGGCTGGTGATCATGTCTATTGGTGTAATTGGATAATTTTTTATATTGAAGGAAATCATCAAGCTTCCATTCGTGGGTCTCAGGTTATGGGGCCCTTGACCATGTTAGCCATTCAAAGGGAGCCGTGAGCATCACTTACCAAGTTTTCTTTACTTATTCTAAGGCTTAAGTGAGGGGTAGCTAATAGGAATGGAGAAAGGCTCTCCTAATTCATTCTCAAGTCTACCAGACACAGTTCTTACAGATTCATGTGGGGAAGACTGGAGTGGTTCTCTAATTCCGCAATAATGCCAATTAACAAACAACCGTGAAGCATCATTGATACATGGCAATAACACTTGTTTAGCCTAGAAATCTGTAGTGTTTAGCTGATCTTGGCTGGACTCAGCTGATTTTGGGGTTCACGTGCATATAGGGTTGGCTGCGGGTTGGCTAATTAGCTCTGCTGGTCTTAGCTGGGCTTGCTCACCTGTCTAGAGGTTGGATGGCTGTTGACTGATCTAGTATGGTCTTTGCTGGAATAAACGAGATGACTTTGAGCCTCCAGGGGGCTTGTTGGAAAACACGCTTCTGACGGTGGCAATGGCAGAGGTACAGGTGGTTGCATTGTGCTTGCTCATCTCCCATTAACCAAAGTGCGTCATGTGGCTGAGCCCAGAGTTAAGAAATCAGGCAGAATGCTTTGCCCAGAGTAACAGGGCCCTGCAAAGTTACATACGTGGTCAACGGTGTGGGTGTCAGGAGGTGTGTCTAATTATAATTGATTTAATGCATCAATATACCATAAAGGCTAAAAGAAACTCCATCAGGTATTGGGGCTTGATGATCAGGTTAAATTTGAACAAGAAAGACCCTTTACAGAATGTTCAGTGAAAGATGAAGAGGGAAGGGGGAGATTCATGACTTGGGGGTGCCTCAGCCACCACTGCTACTTGAGTTCTATTTTATCTAGGATGGAGGAGTTTCTTCACACTGGACAGGAAAGGGCAGCACAAATATGGAAAAGAGATAATTCGTGGGAAGGCAGGTGGCTCCTTATGGAGTCCAGATGTATCATCCCTGGGGAATTACATCCCAGCCCAATGAAAGACTTAACCGCAGAACTTCTGACGGTGAGTGTGAGGCATCATGGAAACAGAGAGAGGCTTCCAAAGAAGGCAGTTGGTTTCAAATGGCTGACCCTCGACCTTTGAAAGGAATATCTCCCTAAGACATTTGCAAATTTCTCAATTGACGAATGACACTGGAATATACGATACCTTTCTAAAATGCAGTTAGAATAACTAAAAATGCAGGATATTAATGGCTTTATACACACAGTGCTAAAGTAATTTCTGAAATGATTAAAATGAGTTTCTCTCAAATCATGGTTGTACCTAGTGTCACATACTTCTTACTTACATGCTCTCACAATAGTATTTATGTATTCAACAGTAAGAATGGAAGCTAATGTTTATTTGTTTGCTTTTCTCTGTCAGGTATTGAGCTACGCCGTTTATGTGCGTGGTTGCATTTTATTCTCACAGCAATCTCGTGACATGGGACTCATTATTACCATTACATAGATGAGAAAACGGAAGCAAGCTCAGAGAATTGTGTCCAAAGCTTGTACCCAGGTCTGCCTGATGACTGCTTATGCCCTTGATCCTCTCACATTCACTGCCTCTAGAAAAAGATGAATTGTTATAGGGTGAAAAAGAAGTAGAATTCCAACCCCGAACTCCAGCAGTGCAAGTAGAAGATTGGGAAACCCTAGCTTTTCAGCAACTGATGTGAATAAATATCTCAGAACTTCTGTTGACCACGGGTTCGATTGGAGTTGACGGAGAGAGGGTGCCGTCTAGAACACAGAAGTGAGCCTTGATTCCTTTGTGGGATATACGCGGTTCTGTCCACTTGCTGAGCCATTCAGGGCACCTGATTTTATTCAGTGGTGATTATTAGATTGATTGATCGGTTAACTGCACCTGTAGCTTTTATTTTCTAGTGGGCACATTTTAAGGTCATTAACAGTTTGGAGTGTGTCCACTGAAGGAGAGTCAGGAGGGTAAGAGAGTTTTGTGAAGCCACAATATGTGAGAAAGGATTAAAAATGGGGCATGTCCACCCAGAGGACTCAGGGGTGACAAGGGTAACTTTCTGCAAGCACTTGAAGGGATTCCATATGGCAAAAGACACAGTCTTACTTTCTTCCACCTGGAAGTCATGGGTAACAGTTATACTGCCTGTTGCAATTTGGGAAGTGAACAGGTTTGAGACACAGCAATCTCTGTGACTCTGGAGGAGTGCAGACAGAAGTGTCTGCTGCCCTGAGTGGTCCTGCTCCCCACGTTCACTTCCAAAATGATTATTTCAGTACTTATGGCCAGAAGTACTTCCTTGTATGCTCAGCCACTAGGATATGATCAATATCGTTAGGAAGTTGGTACTTTTGCTTATGAAATGATGGGTGAAAATAGTATTGTAAAGGGGGAAAGTTTATCCCCTCTCTCCTCGTGTTTCCCTTCATTTGTGTGACACTCCCGGGCTCTTTCTGCTCCTTTGCTCCCTCCACCCCACTGAAGGGGTGAGAGAGGAGAGACTTACGTGCTCTATAATTGAAGAATAATGGCTTTAACTTTCTCAGCTCAGAATTGCCCTTTTTTTCTTTTGGGAGTGAGCTAGCCACGGAAAGCGTAATTTCTCCATTCTTTTCCAGACACAGAACACCCCGTGCATGCCCTCATGTTGGGATGCTGCCTCAGTTCAGTGTTGCCATTACCGTGCGGATAAATCTGTCATTTCTTCAGGTTCAGTACTCAGGATCATGTTTTCTCTCACCTTAAGTGGCATCTTCCAGTTAAGGTTTATTTGGGAATAAAGGGGCTCTGGTGGCTTCCCTCTGTCACTCGTTCATCTTACGTCTCGGTTAGTTCGGAACTCAGGAAAAGAAGGTGCTACTGAGTAGCCCCTGAACAACCCGACCACTGTGAGACAGAATACACGACATCAGGGTTCCGTGGATTGGGTGTCTCTTCTCTGGGTCTCAGTGCGTTCCTCACACTGTCTCCTCTGCATGTGCCAACAAGATCTCTGCTGTCATCAGCCCCAGTTTACAGATGAGAAAGCTCAGGCCTGATCAAGTTAGGCAGGAAGAAAGCACATTTCGGTCCATGTCTGCTTGAGCGCCAAGTCAAACTCTCCGTTGTTACACAGGGAAGAGACAGGTTTCGAGTGATGGACGATCCTGGCCATCAGGGAAGGGAATGACTCTCAGGGGTATTGAGGAGGCGACAGCTGCACTGGCCATCAGGTGGCCAGAGTGGCTAATGGAGGAAGAGACAGGGGTGTGGACTTTCCAAGGATATGAGCAGGAAGCAGTGTTCTCTCCCAAGAGCGACGGCAGTAGGAATGCTGTCATTACTGTCATTGTCATCTTCTTCATTTTCATTGGGAAGCCACCATGTATTGACCTTTTACTCCATACCAGACTGCTCCAAGCACTTTACCTGTTATCCTGTATAATTTGTAAACATTTATTTATTTATTTTGAGGGGGGAGGGGCAGAGTGAGAGGGGGAGAGAGAATTCCAAGCAGGCTCTGTGCTGTCAGAGCAGAGCCCAATGGGGGGCTTGATCCCACCGTGAGATCATGACCTGCGCCGAGATCAAGAGTCGGACGCTCAGCTGCCTGAGCCACCCAGGTGCCCCCTGTATGGTTTTGAATGACTTTGCTGACATAGGATTGTCATTCAATAAACCGCACACATTTAAAGTGTACAATTTGACAAGTTTTGACATATGAATACAGCCATGAAATCATCACCACAGTCAAGATAATGAACATATCCATTATCCCAAAAGGTTTCTGTAGGTCCCGTTCTAAACTTTCCCTCATTCCTTTTTTCCCTAGCCTCCAGTTCTATCCCCAAGCAACCCACCGATGTGCTTTCTGTCACTGAATTTGCGTTTTCCATAATGTTACGGAAATAAAATCACACAGTATGTAGTTTTGTTTTGTTTTGTCATTTGACTTCGTTCACTTATATTATATTGAGATTCATCCACACTGTGATGTATATCAACATTTTATTCCTTTTTGTTGCTGAGTAGTATTCCATTATGTGAATAGAACACAATTTGTTTATCCCTTCACATGTTGGTGGGTTTTTGGATTGTCTCCAGAACATCTGTGTACAAGTCTATGTGCACAGTTACTTTCATTTCATAGCCCATGTTTAATCCTCACAACAAATGAATAGCATAGTACTGTTACAGTTCCTATTTTGCAGATGGGGCAGCTGAGGTCCACCAAGGTCCTGTGGTCAATGACCTTGCCCAAGGCCAGGGGCTAATTGGTAGCAGGGCTAGCATTTGAGGCCAGATTTGTCTGACAACCCCATGCTCAAAGTCCCCATGCAATACTGTACCCCCATGCTGAGAGAAATGCCTTCACTTGGAAAAATGAAGACGTTTAATTTTTGGCTATAAGAATGTATTTCTCAGCCTATCTCTGCTCCCTGTCATGGTTATCCAGATCAGCCGCTCCATCCAGACTCTCAGAGGGCAAGATGAACATTCCTACTGAGTTTTTTAGTTTACCTATCAACAAGAGATAAGAAAATCCTACCAGAGGCCAGGACCTTTTCTTGTCAAGAGTATGAGATTGTATCTTCATTTATGGAGTAACTTTTGGACCCTGAAAATGAGAGTGAAAAAAGAACAGAAGAAACAAAGAGAGTGCACACATCTTTGTGCATGTTCACAGTCTAAGAGCTGGGAATTTTGTGGGTGAAATTAATCCATCAAAAGAGATCAGCTACAGAATTATGGGTAAAAGTCTTCAGAGGTTGAATTGTTGCTGCTCCCCTGGGCTCCCAAGCAAGCATTTTGAGGAAGCCCTGCCCACATTTCCCGTGTGCAACTGCTCTGAACCTTTTTCCTGTGCTCTCCCCTCATTCCGATTCTCCAGCTGATTGATTCACTTATGTGTTCAGCAGCTATTTTGTGCAAGGTGGCAGTATGAGAGAAGAGGTTCCACATGGTGCCTGCAGCAAGGAACTTACAGGCTGTGGGGGAGGAGCGACAGGAAGCAGGTGCTTTGGAGGGCAGGGTGACAGCTGCTGCTGATAGAAGGGTACCCGAAGGGCACTGTGGAAATGCGGAGCAGAGACAAACTGAGAGAACCAGAGGAGGCTTCCTAGAGGAGGTGGCATTTAATTGTTTAATATTTTTCTTTTGTTCATATTTTTCAAAACGCACACATTGATAAGTGATATAGCCAGTGGGCTGGTAAATATTTGACAAGCAGTTGTCTAGGAAAAAAATATGTACATATGTACATATATACATACACTTACCCTAAGTGTTATGATATAAAGACCATGTAACATACAGTTTACAAATAACAATATAATATACAATATTCTATAAATTCCATGTGTATGGCCAATTGACTTTTCACAGAATGCTTTCACTGATGTTTTGCCAAACTCTTGTATC